>NW_024070201.1:73848589-74123176 GCF_014754425.2 Oryx dammah
GTGTGGGTGTGCATGCGCGCGCGGACGTAGCAGCCTGCCCCCAACCTTGGCCCAGGAGCACACAGGGAAGGGGTGTGCATCTGGCAGGTGAGGGAAGGTCTAGGTGGCTCCACTGTCGTCCTCCTCCCAGTTCTGGGGAGATGCTCATATTTTCCTGAAGAACTGGCTATGGACCTAGAGGCTTTTGCTTTCTGTAAAGTCAAAAAGAAAGGACCCTGGGAAATTCCTTCTCCAAAATCAGTTCACACTTGACCAGCCTCTCTGAGCCTCCATGCCCTTGTCGACTCACACTGAGTGAGAACAGGCTGCCTCAGAAACCTCATCTTCCCATCCCACCGCCTCCTGGAAATCAACCTCCAAATGACCCCAAGCCTTGCTCTAGGCCTTGAGTCATACGGAATGGCTGCCTCCTAACTGCCCCATGACATAGCCCGATGTGACTGCAGGAGCGTGAGCATTGGGGTCGTCAGAGTCTCAGTCTGGACTGAAAGGAGCTGGGAGACCTGGGGCAAATGACCCAACCCTTCTGAGTTTCCTCTTCTGTAAAATGGACATAATAACTACCCACAGAAGGTCGGGTAAATGTGAGTGCTCCTGCCTCTTCCCTTTTCTCCCCCCTCCTCCCCTTTCCCCTCCCTCCTTCTGGACCTCCTTAACCTCCACTGACCATTTGGCCACCTAGCTGCTGGCCTTCACTTCCCAGCATCCTCCCAGCTGGGGGCCAGCCTCCGAGCCTCTCAGGAGCCAGTGGTTTTGCCGCCCTTTGCTTGTGGGCTGCCGTGGGCCAGCTCCCCTGAGAGCAAAGGCCTCAGAGTTGGGCGACCGGGGCCCCACCCTCTTCATAAACACTAGTTGGGCACCAAGTGACCTCAGGAGGGAAGTGCTCGGCTGGGACCCTCCTCTTCAGCCCTGCTGGCCGCTGTATGTTCTAGGGGAAGCTCCAGGCCGATCTGGCACCCTGGTACCCAGGCCACCTCCATCCTGGAAATAGGCACTTGGAGCCAAACTCTTGGCTGAAGGTGGAAGGAAGTGAACAGGCCCTGAATGCCTCCGTCCTATCCTCCCACGGCCCCACCCTGGCTGTCCCAGACAGGGCAAGTTCTCTCTAATTTAAGTGTTTTTAGTGATCATGATAGACATACATAAAGAGGACGTTACTGTTCCTCTGTTTCTTAAAAATAAAGACAGGAATTACGTATAACAAAATATTAATCATTTGAGCTCTGGGCAGTGGAGAGGTGTGTGTTTTACTGTTTTTTGGAATACCCCTTTCTGTATTGTTAAAATTTCTCTAAATTAAAACATTTTTAAATACATAAGCTTCTTACAGGTTTATGGGGGGAAAAAATCGAAAATGCCAAAAAGTAGAAAAAGAAAAATAAGAATCACCAAAATCTCTCCTTGGGAATTAGGCAATTTATATATTGGCTAATCTCCTCCTGGTTCTTTTTTCTAGTGTGTATTTATGTAGTTTTAATCTTTTTCTAATGGAGATGTAATTGGCATATAACATTGTGTTCATTTTATATTCACTCTATTCTTTTTACCAAAAAACAAAACCCTAGAATTATACTGTTTAATAACCTTTTTTCCCTCCCAACAATATATTTTAAACAGTTTCCCATGCCCTTGGAGATTAATATTTACTTTAGTACACTTTTGTTCAAACTTTGTCCATGTAATCATGAATAAGGTATATATTTTATGATTAGAACTTATATGGATCATATATAGGGGTCATTTATACCTTTTATTATTTTTTCTTATTTAAAAAGAACTTCATTTTAAATAAGTTTACAGAAAAGAACTTCTTTTTAAATAACTTCTGTTGTAAATCAATGGAAAATACAGATAAACAAACAAAACTACATGTGAAAACCTTGTAGCCTCATCTCTGAAATAACCTCTGCTGACATTTTAGTTTTTAACCTTCCCATCCACTTTTCTGCATACATATGTCAGTCAGTTCAGTCACTCAGTTGTGTCTGACTCTTTACAACCCCATGGCCTGCAGCACACCAGGCTTCCCTGTCCATCACCAACTCCCAGAGTTCACTCAAACTTGATGCCATCCAACCATCTCATCCTCTGTCATTCCCTTCTCCTCCCACCTTCAATGTTTCCCAGCATCGGGGTCTTTTCATTTGTTTTTGTTTTTGTTTTTTGGGGTCTTTTCAAATGAGTCAGTTCTTCCCATCAGGTGGCCAAAGTATTGGAGTTTCAGCTTCAGCGTCAGTCCTTCCAATGAATATTCAGGACTGATTTCCTTTAGGATAGACTGGTTGGATTTCCTTGCAGTCTAAGCGACTCTCAAGAGTCTTCTCCAACACCTCAGTTCAAAAGCATCAATAGCATACATATGTAAATATATGTAAACACACATTTGAAAATAAAACTGGAATCATACAATTCATATTATTTTGAACCTGCCTTATCTGTTTACTTAATCAAATATCTTACTTTGATTATAACTGTTTCATCTGCAAATGACAGAAAACCCAAAGTTACAAGTTCATTACTCTCTAGGAAATGTCCGGAGGGAAGCAGCCCAGACTGGTACAAAGACTCTGTGACCATCAGAGACCCAGGCTCCTTCTAACTGGGGCTCCCCATCCTTAGCATGTGCTTCCCACTCACGACCTAAGACAGCTCCTCCAGGGGGAAGAAGCAAAGAAGGAGCCCCTTCTCCTCAAAGGACACTTCCTGAAATTCACATGCATCTCTTCCGCTTACACCCTACAAGCCAGCACTCAGTCCCACGGCCCCTGGGAAATAGGATCTTTTCCAAGGAGGGCTTCTATTACTATGGCCAAAGGGGAGAACAGATCCTGGGGGGCCACTAGCCTCTCTGCCACATTTCACAAACATCTTTCCAGTGCAGGTAACTTTGTATTCTGTCTTTTTTCTCTTATTTTTTGGGTGAAGATTTTACCACGTCATTAAATATTCTTCAATATTCTTACTTTTTAATGACTGCTTAATAGTCCCTAATAGGCATATAGCATTGCTTATAAATCCAGTGCCTTGTTACTTGATGTTGGGTGGTTTGCTCTGATAAATAAGCCTCTCCTGGTTAAAACTTGTCAGAGGAATATATCCCAAGCTTTCCTCTCTAACCTGTGGGTATCCACCCAAGACATTTGGCTGAGGAGTCAGGATAGTATCTACCTTGAAAGCTGGCTTATGTTTCTACACCCACCGCCAGGGGAGCTTTACGGCAACAGGTGTACCCCGCTGCTTCCACTGCAGGGGAAGTCACAGGAGTGAGCAGAGCCTCGGGGCAGTTCTGCTAGGGGAGGGGGTTGGGGTGGGGACATGGGCTGTAGGGGTGGTAGGGACTGGACTCTCAGGAGCCAGGGAGGGACTGGCCCTGACGAGGCTTAGGGGTCTCGGCAGGCCCCATTTCATTTTCATTCAAATCCAACATATGCTTTCTGAGCCCTTGATCAAGCCCATGCCCTGAGCATGCTCTGGGATGTCTCAGTGAACGCATGGTCCCTGCTCTCCAGGAGCTTAGTAAAGTAAAGTAAAGTAAAGTCACTCAGTCGTGTCCGACTCTTTGTGACCCCATGGACTGTAGCCTACCAGGCTCTACCCTCCATGGGATTCTCCAGGCAAGAGTACTGGAGTGGGTTGCCATTTCCTTCTCCAGGGGATCTTCCCAACCCAGGGATCAAACCCGGGTCTCCCACATTCCAGGCAGACGCTTTAACCTCTGAGCCACCAGGGAAGCAATTCTCCAGTGTTAGAGCTCAACATGGAGAGTTGCCCAAAACACAGGATCGCAGGACCCACACCCAAAAATCTGGTGCAATAGATGTTGTTGGGCCTAGAATCTGCATTTCCTTCCATCTCCCCAGTTGATCCCGATGAGAGTGACTAGGAAACTTCTGGGGGGTAATACTAGTCAAGGCTCTCGGGGAAAGTCTCTTACACCAGGCAAACCTGGGGCCTCTATCTGCTCAGTATGTGAAAGTGAAAGTTCTGTCCGACTCTTTACGACCCCATTGACTGTATAGTCCATGGAATTCTCTAGGCCAGAATACTGGAGTGGGTAGCCTTTCCCATCTCCAGGGGATCTTCCCAAACCAGGGATCAAACCCTGGTCTCCCGCATTGCAGGTAGATTCTTTACCAGCTGAGCCACCAGGGAAGCCCAGGGATACTGGAGTGGGTAGCCTATCCCTTCTCCAGGGGATCTTCCCTTTGAATCGAACCAGGATCTCCTGCATTGCAGGCATATTCTTTACCAACTGAGCTACCAGGGAAGCCCGCACTCAGTATGTCCTTTGTGCCTTTACTGAGTTTTAGGCGATACTAAAATAATGAGGATGCCTGCCAGATACACCTAGCCCAGACCCTACTTCCATCCTTTGCTAGCTGAGTGATCTCAGACAAATTCTTTAACCTCTCTAAGCTTCAGTTTTCCCATCTGTAAAATGGGGATAATCACAGTGCCTCCCATGGGAAAATATACATTAGTGCTTAGCAGAGAGTCCAACACTCAATACATGCTAGATATTATCATCAAACTAATTTAAATTAATTTATTTTAAAAATTGCCTGTAGAAAATTAATTACAGCAAGGGAGCCAAGGTATATAAAGCTTCCTATACAATGCCTGACTCATTGTGGTAGGCACTTGATAAATGGTTATTATTGTTATTAACATCCTCACATTCATTTTAATTCGAACTTTTATCATCTCTGAAGCTGTACCCACCACACAATTTTATCCTCCTGGTAGCAATGAGAAAACTGTTTTAAAATAGATAAACAGCTTTAAAATATGGGCTTCATGTCTGCCCCTAGGACCCCAGCATGAAAGAGACTTTCTCAGGTCCTTCTGGAAGTATGTCCAGGAGGCAGATAGGTAAGCATGAGTGGGAACCACAGGCCCCTACTTTCAGCTTTGAGGGGAGCCCAGGCCTGGCCCTGGGCCATTCACGCAGCCCCAAGAGTCAGGGAGCCGTAGAAGCCCAGGGCTGCTGTGAGGTTGGAAGGAAGCCGCAGGTTGCTGTTGATAACTTCCTTTTCAAGTGCTCACGATGACATGGTTTCCATGGTGATGCTGGTGACTCTGAGCAAGCTGTGGCCCTCTACTGAGTTGTGAGTCAGGTTCAGTTTTGTTTATTAAAAAAAGAAAAGCAACACCCTGACCTGCGAAGGACAAAGCAGAGCTCCACATGGAGGCCGCAGCATTCACTACTGGGGGTGATTCAGCAGTGCTGCTCAGCGGCCACTGGTCTCCTGACAACAGCTGGCCTCGCCGGCTACAGGGCCTGGAAGAGTTCACAGGGGTGAGTGGGGAGGCTTCTCACTCCGTGACCCCGGAGAGGCAGCACACGCAGAACCCACACTGCCGCTGGAAAGCTCTTCCTGAGGAGCAGATTCCATTTTCTCAGCTCTGACCCAAGCGCCAGACTCCTTCAGATGACGCTGCCTCACGCTGGTATGGGAAGCCACAGGGCCCCAGGTGAAGGCCAGGCCCCAGTCCAGAGACAACCAGCGCTAGCTGACCCCCCGACCAGTGTGCACACTAGCAGTGCCCTCGGTGAGGAGCAGGGTCCTGGGAGGATGGGGTAGCCTGCAGAAATGTCCTCCCAAGGCCTGAACTGGAGAGTGGGCCCCCTTTCTCAGCCCTCCTGCAGGAAAGGAGGGGAAGGCCGTGAGGAGTCAAGCTGCAGCAGAGATGTCTGGTGGAGCCGCCTCGAGTCGGCATGCCACGGGGAGGCCCACAGCAAGAGCACCAGAGACACACTGGATTCTTCCTGAGCTTGGACACTGTCCCAGAATCCCAACCCTATGACTGCAGGGTTCTTCAAACCTGCTCGTGTGTTTGGGCTCACTGTTGATCCCACTGTTCTGGAGGGCGCCCCTCCTCTTCAGCTCTGGACTCCAAACACTTGTCATCACCCACTGTCCTCAGCATTGAGCAGAATGCTGGGTACTGAAGTCAGGGTCCATGGACTTACACCTTCCTTCTGCCACTTGGCACAAGACAGAGCCTCTGTGCCTCCGTCTGTAATACAGAGATGATAACCATAGTAGCACTTACTCCCAGGGCAGCTATGAGGATGAAAGGTGATAATATTTGCAAATATTTATCATGGAGCGTGGCTGGCACACAGTAAGTGCTGGAGAACGGTTGGCCATTGTTAACTTTGCTCCGGACCTTATCACATCCCGCCCGGGTAACAGCAGCAGCCTCATAACTCTACTTGCTGATCCTGCTCTTACTCACCGGCAATCTATTGTCCACACCACAGCAGGGTGCTCTATGGAAAAATGACAACTCCGGTCATGCCGTTTTCCTCTCTAAAATCCGCCAGGAGCTCCTGTTTGCCTTCAGGATGGCTCGTAGCGTCCCTTAGGGGACCAAGATGTCCTGTAAGACTGAGCACTTGGCTACCCTCTCCAGCCCTGCCCCTCACCACACTCTCACTGCTTAGGAAAACTTCAACCATACCCAACTGTTAGCAGTGCCCCAGAGGTGCCGGGCTCTGCTGTACCTCCAGTTTTTTGCCACGCCGTTCCTTGAGCCCGGAATGCTTTTTTCCCTTTTCTTCACCTAGCAAACACCTGCTCATACTTCAAGACTCACATCAAGAACCCCTTGTACTGTGAGATGTTCCTGTCCTCCCTTCAAATGTAGGGGCAGACCACTCCCTCTTCTGAGCCACTTTGGTTCTCCTCGTAAAGACATTTTATCACTTTACATTGTAATTGCTGCAACTCCTGTCGGTGACACCTTTAAACTTCTTGAGGGCAGCACTGATTTTTTAGCCTTTTCTTTTTTTCTTTTTGCTGCGCTGGTTCTTTGTTGCAGCAGGCGGGCTCTTCGTGGTGGCAAACGGGTTTCTCTAATTGTGGTGCGTGGGCTTAGTTGACCCGCTGCATGTGTGATCTTAGTTCCTCAACCAGTGATCAAACCCACGTACCCTGCATTGGAAGGCAGGTTCTTAACCACTGGACCACCGGGGAAGCTCCAGCACCACTGATTCTGATGAATGCCTGTATCCCTAGAATATACCACGGTACCACAGCAGTCACAAGAGTTGACTGAATGAATGAAGGAAGACAAAAACCCTGGTTATAGAAGAGAAAACTGAGGCCCACATAGGAGCAGTGACTTGGCTAAAGGAGAGTCCAGAAGCCGTGTAACTCTAGGCCCTTCTGATGGCAGGGACTACGGACAATTCATTCATCCATCCATCACTCCGAAGCATCCATCACACACCGGATATCGTATCGCGTCCTGGGGTACAAAGAACAAGGTGTAGGCTCAGCCGACCCCCGGGAGCCCACAGGCAGGCGGGACAGAATGACAGGTGTGCAGACAGTCCCCACACCTCTCACTGTGAGATGGGACTGGGGCTACAGAGGGAGCTATGGGAATCCCAGGCCCCGGTATGGATGGGAGGAGGGAAGCCCGTTTCCGGGTCTTCCACACCCTCGCCCCAACTGTCTGGAGGTGAAGAGCTGCCCCGAAGCAGTGGCGTCAAGAGCTGTCCTGGGAGTGAGGACAGACGAAATCAGACGGCAGAACATCTCCTGACACTTGCCAGGGCACAAAGCCCGTCTGCACACCAGGTTTCACTGGACGCCCACCAGGAAGGGTCCTACAGACTAGACAGGAGTTATCTTCTCCCCTGTTTCCAGATGGAAAAGCTGACATTCAGAGAGATCTCAGTGACTTCCCCAGCCTCACTGCCTGGCCAGGAGAAGTGCCACAACCGATCCCCAAGCTTTGCTGGGCCATCAGTTGTGCCAGGCCCTCTGCTGGGCACGGGGACACTGAGGCAAGTGGCACGCAGTCCCTGCCCCTTGTGGGAGACAGCAGCATCGCGGGCATCCTCAAGTCAGACAGAATCTGTGTTTAAATCTCCATGTCTAGTCATGCGGGTGGAGCCTGCTGCCAGCCCCTGCCACTTACGTTCTGAGTCCGGCTCATGCTCAACCCCTCCAGTCGCTTCCATCACACTCAAAATAAGCTTCAAACTCCTCAGCAGACCCCATAAGACCAAGTTCCTGCTCCCTTACCCAGCGCACTTCCTATCTGTCCACCTCTCATCCTACGGGCCTGCTGACTGGGCCGGAACAAAACAAGTACCTCCAACCTATGACCTTTGCCCTTCTCTTCCTTAGTCACATGGCTAATTCCTTCCCTCCACTCTGGTCTCTATCTCTTCACAGACAGGACACTACTGAGTCAAAAACGATCGCCCTGTCACTCCAGACAATTCTCTTCTTCAAGGCTGTATCTTGATGCTATATAACATGATACAGTATGTATTTGATCATTTGTTAATGACCTGTTTCCCTGACTAGTGCAGTCGGGGAGAAAGGCGCCCACCTTGCTCACTGGCACTTTCTCAGTGCCTGGAACAGGCCACATAGTAGGAACCCAATACATCTTTATGAACATGAATAACCCTGTTTCCACCCCTTTGAAATGATACCTACAGCACATAGTTGTAAGGATTAAATGGCACTTTCCTGTGTCTAATGGGCCATTCTCACCAGCCTTGTGCCTGGCACTTAGTTGGCATGCAAGAATACTGTTCTTCTTATTTTAATGTGTGCAGTCTCAGAGGGGAGACTGGTGTAAAATAAACTTACACAATGTGTTAACTAAGCTCTTACTTCCGAGCCCTCTCCTCCACTTTGGGACCCAGGCAGCAGCCCCTCCATCTGCCTCAAGGTCAAGGCCCAAAGATCTTGCCCTGTGTGCTCAGGTCAGCCTGGGGTCTGGCGCTGATGGTTGGGGGACCTCTGGGCCCCGCCTGGGCTGGGGGCAGTGAGCAGAATCCAGACCAGGCCTCAGAAACCCATGATTCCTCCCCTGGGAGCAGGCCCCACATCAAAGCTAATCTCAGAGGGACGAGTCCTCAAGATAAATGGAAGATTAAAGAAGGCGAGGTCTCCACAGGCCACAGGGAGAGGCGGCCGGCAGGCGACCACAGTGAGGAGGTCCCGACACGGCCCTTGCAGCCACCATCTTGGGGAGCAAGAGGCAGGAAGGGCTCTCAGGCCTGGGCAAGTTGAGCCAGGGAGGGGGTACCTTAGCCCCGGCCGGCCCCCACCCCCACCCCCATCATTGCACCTGGGCAACCCCTGCCAGGGACTTCTTAACCCTTTCCCAGCCAGGCAGCTGCAGCGATGTACATTAGAGGAAACCCTGGGCCTCTCTTTGAGAGAGTTTGCTTGGTCACTGGGCTTGGTCATTGGGGTTCGCTCCCTCCAGCAAGTGAGCCTGTAATGAGGACCTCCTGGCCTTGGTCTCCCTCCCCAGGGAAGGTCTGTAATTAGTGCAGAAGGCGAGGCTGGGGAAGCTCAGACAATGTCATTTGAACCAGGATGAGACAGGGCTCAATTGCTAGTCTGTACTTTTTTTTTTTTCTGGTGCCATTTGATATACAAAACTCTGGCAAGCTTAACCCTTTCTTGGCTGGGCCCCGATGCTGGGGTCTGGTGTACCATCCTTTCCTGTGTCTAATGGGCCATTCTCACCTCCCTGACACACAGGTCTCAATTCAGGTGAGCCCTGGTTTCCAGCTGCGCTAATATCCAACAAGCCTTCACGAGTGTCACCAAATACAAAGCACCAAGCGGAGGGGGCCCAGAGGAAAGTCTCCCATCTTGCCATCAAAGAGATTACAATCCTCTGAGCAACGGAGGCATGCACACTAGAAACAGGCTGCAAGAAATGCATGGCAGGGTGCCGTGGATAAGAATCCGCCTGCAATTCGGGAAACACGGGTTCGATCCCTGGACCAGGAAGATCCCGCATGCTATGGAGCAGCTAAGCCCTTGCATCACCACTACTGAGCCTGCGTGCTGCAGCTACTTAAACTCGTGTGTCCTAGAGTTTGTGCACCACAAGGAAGAGTATGCCCCACTCTCTGCAACTAGAGAAAGCTGCTCACCACAAAGATCCAACACAACCAAAAATAAAATAAATATACATAAATAAAAAGAAATGCACAGCAGGGTAGTGAGGACCACCACAGGGTAGGGAAGGAGGCTACGTGGGGGCGGGTCAGACAAAATGAGCTCAGAGAAGACTAAGCAGTCTGTAAACAGGGACTGAGGGGGCCATCTTCCTGGAGTAGGGCATTTCCACAGTCTGAGGGCTGGACCCACAGGGAGAGGGAAGGCAGGCAGAGCCTTGGCAACTCTGAACTAGCCCCAGGCGAATGCAGATGTCAGAGTCTGTTGGGATACAGTGTCTGTTGCTTCCGGCCACAGGCTCCTGAAGCACTCATTCTGAATCCCTGAACTACAGTTCATCTCCCACTGGACCACCATCTGTCTGATCACAGATGTGGTACCCTACCGCACTTCCAGCAGCCTGAGAACTTTGTCTATTCACCCCTGGTTTCAGGCACCTAAGCACTGAGCCTAGCATTCAAAAGATACCCAGTGAAGTTTCCTTAAATCAATGGCTGGGCTTGGATGAGAGAGTGGAGGCATGTGGAAGAACGCACCTCCACAGCCTTTCCCAAAGGGGATGCCAACTGTGGGCCCACTGTCCCTACACATCATATCAAAATCTCCCTGACGTATAAAGAACTCCTAGAAATCAGTAAGACAAGACCAGCCACCAATTTTTTAAAAGCCAAAGAATACAAGCAAGATCTCCATAAAAGGCAGCATTAATTGTTGGAGGACATCTCAAGAGACTCTCAACCTCATTAATAATAAGAGAAATGCAAACTGGAAACCATGCAAAAGCTTGATAATGTCCATCATTTGCAAGGCCGTGGAGAAACCGACATTGTCATATACTGTAGGTGGCAGTGTAAATTGATATGAAATGTTTACCAATATCTGTGAACATTACCAGCTTCCCAGTGGCTCAGCGGTAGAGAATCCGCCTGCAATTCAGAAGTCACAGGAGATGAGGGTTCGATCCCTGGGTCAGGAAGATCCCCTGGAGGAGGGAATGGCAACCCACTCCAGTATTGTTTCCTGGAGAATCTCATGGACAGAGGAGCCTGGTGGGCTAGGGTCCATAGGGTCACACAGACTCAGACACGACTAGAGCACGCACGCACGTAGACATTACAAATGCGCATTCTCTTTGCCCCAGCAATCCCACTACCGAGATTTTATCCCGCAGATATACAGTGCCTGAACAAGACTGTCTTTATAGCATTATTTGTTACAGTAAAACCTGGAAACAATCCAAGTGTTCATCAGTTGGGGACAGGTAAATAAATTATGGTACAGTCACACAATGGGTAGCTATGTAACTATTGAAAAAAAATGAGGAAGTTCTCTATGTACTAATGTGGAAGATTTCCAACACAGAGAAAGTGGCGGCAGGGTCAGGGGAGATATAGAACAGTGTACGCTCCTTTTCAGTTAAAAAAAAAAAAGAGAGAGAGAAGATGTATATAAATACACACACGCGCCACCCACAGAAGATGCCCAAGAAAGTAGTAAAATTAATCATATGTTGGTTGAAGGGTGGGAACTTAGTGGTTAGGACATCGGATACAGGGATGAGAGGATTACTTTTCTTTTTTTTTTTTTTTTTTTTTACTTATGATGTATTAGCTATTCAGCAAATTTAAAAAGACAAAACGAAAACCAAAAAACTCTTCTTCCTAGATATTGGAGGTTCTGGGTTCTCCCCAAGCTGTTGAGTAGAGAGGATTTCACCTCGGCTGTCTGCTCCTCACTGTCCCTCCCCGTCTCTGCCAGGGTTTCCTGAGGCCTTGGGTCCCCATAAACGGTGACTTTCCTCTGTGCCTCAGCAACACAGACTGTGAAGTCAGACCAAGACCCCGTGTGACACTGGGCCCGTGTCTTCCCCGCTCTGAGCCCCAAGAAAACAGGGTAATCATGGTATCTGACTCCAAGGCTTGTGGGGAGGCTTAAATGAGAAGACACAGAGGCTGTGCTTAGGAGAGACCCTGGGACATGATAAACGGTCATGTATAAATGCACCAGACTCACTGCTCATATTCTTTGTCAATATTTTTATTGGGTTGTTGGTCTTTGTCTTATTGATTTATAGGACCTCTTTATAGATTCAGAAGATTGAGATACGCGCTGCAAACTGGCAGAGCGTGGAGGGGCAATGGGCCCACAAGAAATGGCAGTTTGTGAAAATCATTATTTCTGTGATTATTTCTCCTCCAGGCCATGCATGCTGAAGTCTGAAGGTGTCCCCCATGGAGACCTCCGGGCTTATCTGGAAAGCCCTGAGCGAAGGAGTCTTTACCTACGGTCTCCCTGTCGCTATCAGTGTGACAGTGTTCCCTGGGTTGTCCAGCATGCATTCTCCACTGCGGCTTTCAGAATAACAGCATCCCTCTGCCCTAGATCTGGCTCATCCTTTGTGCCCTCCCAAGGGGTCCCCAGGTTTTTGGAGCACATGTATGGTGCCACTCCTGTAAGGAATGGATTCACTGGGATAGGTAAGTATAAGGCCTCCCCGGGGAATCCCAAAGTCTTCATCCAGGAGCTGCCCACAGGAGACACATCCCAGGTGGGCAGGTCCGAAGGGCTCTAGTGAGGGATCAGGGTCCAGATGCAGAATATGCAGGCTTGGAGCTCCTTACCCTGATCCTTGGGATGCTTTTTGCTTGCTTGTCATAGAGCTGAGAAAAAATATGGCTCCCCTAGGCCCCCATCCTTCCCTTTTCTCCAGGGAATTGATCCGCTCTTCAGCTCTGGAGGCTCCAGAAACATTCCTTGGAGCAACTGGAACATATATTTGCTTTCACTGGTGATTGCAACAGTCAGCTCTGCTGGTTTTCTGTTTGTTCTGCTTACTTATGAGGTCAGGGGCTGGTCCTTGCAGACAGGGGATGCCCAGGATCCCCAGAGCCCCCTCTTTGACCTGGGATGGGAACCCCTACCTGAACCTGCTCTTGAAGGAGTGGAGACTGGATGAGGGCTGGTGAGAGTTAAAGGCTGAATCTGCGAAGACTTCAGGCTCCTCCCAACTCCCTGAAAGCCCCCTGATTGCAGTACAACTTGTCCAGTCCTAGAGTCTGGCTCAGTTAAAAGATTAAGTCTAACAGATCCAAGAGCAAATTCCCAACTCTCTAGCTTCATAGCTGTGTGACCTTGGACAAATAACATAACCTCTCTGAACCTCATCTTCTTCATGCATAAAAGTAAAAATATCTTTGTATTTACACCTTATCTCTCTTCAAGGTGCATTAAAGTTGCTTGAGAAACCTGACAAGGTAATTAAATGGCTTTTAATAGAGGGGAGGAAAGATATGGAGAAAGGGGGATTCAAAAGCTAAGAGGAAGCCAGGGATGCAGTCAGCTTGTAAAGTACATCCGCTTGAGAGCCTGCTGCAAGAGGCTGGCCCAGCAAACTCTTCTCTGAGTTTCCTGACACCCCAAGTGGGAAAGGACATGCAGTGAGTTACAAAATCCAGAGTGTTCGTTCAGTTAAAAATAGACCCACCTCTCAGAAGCAGCCAGTTTTTCTGGGCCCCAAACTCAAAGAAAAATATTCTCACCTGTATCCCCCAAAATGGCAAGTTGCAGAGGGGAGAGTTTGTGCACAATGAGGGTGACGCTATTTCCTAGACCTTCGTGTGCTTGAAATGAAATAAAATGCCTGATGGTCACCCTCGGAGTTGCCAGCACTTGGCAGGTGCTTCAAACGTGCACACTTTCTTTCCTCCTACTCGGTTCTCCATCTTCTCCCAGGTAAAAGTATCTGTGAGATCTCTCATGCCCACAAGCAGTCAGCTATTTAATCATTTGTGCCACTTTGAGTCTCTTCAGTCGAGTATGACTTTGCGACCTGTAGCCCTCCAGGCTCCTCTGTCCATGGGATTCTCCAGGCAAGTATGCTGGAGTGGGTTGCCATTTCCTGCTCCAGGAGGATCTTCCTGACCCAGGGATCCCACCCACATATCTTATGTCTCCTGCACTGGCAGGCAGGTTCTTTACCTCTTGTGCCACCTAGGAAGCCCCATTTAATCATTCAGCCAATATTTATTGAGCACCTACTGTGCTCCAGGCTCTGGAATAGGCACACATCAGAATCGGCTTACACCTCACTAGTATCTTCCCAACTGTCCCCAGATCCTGGATCTCAGAACCTCTCTCCCTGCCCTGCCACCCACCCTGAAGGGTGTCAGGGCTCTGCCTCCTCTCCAGTGTGCCTGTAAACCCCAGGGAACCCCTCTCCTGTGGCTCTCCCTCATTCCCCACATAGCTTCAGGCTGCTCCCTCCGACCACTACATTCATGGAGCTCAGCCACGTGCAAAAGCACAATTAATATTCCACTCAGTCTCCCGCTCCCCCCCCCCCCCCCCCCCCCCCCCCCCCCCCCCTGCCTATTGGAAGAAGATGGAAACCAGATTTGCAGCCGCATGCGCTGGCATGGACACGCACAAGAGGGGTAGGCCTGCTCCTCCGTGTGGACGGGCGCTCTCTCCTCCGGAGGACTGCACATGCGCAGGGATGGCAGGACCCCCACGTGCAGGCCCACACCTCCATAAGCGGGATCACCCGCCCAGCAGCGGTCACACCATCGTGGGCGGCACGCTCAGCCTCTCGCCAAATCGATGTCCGGAAAACACACGGGCTCCTCAGTTACAAGGCCCATATTTGCTTTCTGGGCAGAAGGAGACAGAATCATAGCGGTTCAGAGCCGGTAGGATGGAATGTGAGAGACTATTCCATCCAAAACCCTCCTCCGACTGGGAAGAATCTGAGGCCCTGGCTTAACCTGGACGGCGATCAGTCCCCGCTGAACTGAACCGTGCCTGGTGGCATTTTCGCAAAGCCTTTGGTTTAAACTCCCAGCGCTGCCTCTCCGCTTCCTGGTGACGAGCCATTCAGCCTCACCAGCCTTGGAGGCTGGGGACACCAAGGCTCTATACGGGACAGAGTAGGGGTACTTGGCAAGGGCAGTATGTCATCGGCAAAGTCAAGCCTCTGGCTTTCCAGGCTTCTGCCCTTTCTCTGAGATCCACCGTCCCAGCTCTGTCAGCCCCCGGTGAAGCAAGAGTGGCAGGGGAGCATCCCCGACGACATGATGGCTCCCTGAGGCCAAAGACCTGCCTTGTTGACTTTTCTCCCTTGACTTTACACTTGGGAGAGCGAGCGGGATGCAGGATGATATGCCTGAGTGTACGTCCTAGGGGTTGGAGCCAGCAGCCTGGGTGACAGAGGCATCTGGAAGCCCAGTTGGTGCAGGTGATTCGAGGTAGAAGAAAGAAGGGGGAGATCAGAGCAGGACCCTGAGCAGAGCAGGAAGTGGGTGGAGCTGTTCCCCAGGCCTCCGGGCAGGCGCTGGGCCAAGAAGGGGCGGGCCTGCCTGTCGCTGTGGGATGGGACAGCGAGCAGAAATTCAGGGAAAGACAAGCTAAAATAATTACCAGGAAAAGGAGCTGGAAGGGAGACAAGTGTTTTCTTAGTCCTTAAGGAACTTCAGTCTTCAGAGAATTTGGAGAGGGGAAAAAAATTCTATCTTTAAGGCCCTTCTCCAAGGTAGGGTGGCTGGTGACTCACTCGCCGCTGAGAAGGCCCTCCCCTCTGCGCCTGCCTCTCCCTAGTGAGCAAACCCAGTTCATCTGGGGTGAGTGGAAAGGGCCCCGGGTGAGGAGCCCGGAGGCCCGGATTTCAGTCCTATCTCTGTCTCATTGAAGCTGGCTGACCTAAGGAAAGCCTCCGAGGCCTCGAGGGCTTGGTTTCCTGCAAAATAAAGGACTGGTTAAGTCCGGTGAACTCTCTGAGCCTCCGTTTTCTCATCTGCAGAGCAGGGATGATAATAATATCCTGTTTCATCGAATCAAAGATGTTATCAATCGTGCAATTTGCCATTTGTTTGGCACCGTACATTAAGAAGGAAAAAAAAAACACTGTCCATTCAAGCATAACATGCTCCTGATTGTAACACACTTTCTGATTTCAGAGATGTTTAAATGTGCTTCTCAGAATCAGTGAATATGATATTTATCTCCCCAGCGTGTTCCAAGAATTAAACGAGATAATACAAGTCAAAGTATTTAGTGCCTGGCACAAAGCAAATTCTCAACAGCAGTCAGGTATTTTACTGTTCCCGGTGGAGCCGGGAAGGAACCGCAGGCCAAGACGATGGAGAGCTGGGGGTCTGAGGTGCACCCCCACCCTCCTGGCAGGGTGCCACCCCTGGGACTCCACTTCCACCCCGGCGGGAGGTACAGGGAGGGCAGTCATGTGGCCCCTGTGAGAGAGCCACAAGAGAACAAAGGGCCCCGTCTGTGCCCCGGAAGTCAGCCTAATCTCCAGGATGAATATGCTTTCATTTCTCAGAAGTTCCTGGTACAGTGTGCCAAAGCGTTTTTCCCTTTGCAATCCAGGCAAACAAGGCAGGTTTACTTTGGGCAACCTTCTCACCACCACCCAGGGCCTGCCTGCCAAATGTAAACACCCAGCCTTGCACCCTCCTCAAGGCTCCAGAGCCAAAGCCTGGAAAATCAGAGCAGTGGGCCTTCTAAGGAGGCAGGCCCTTCACCCCATCTCCCCCTACTCTGTACCATTCCTGGCCTGCTAAGGACGCATTTGGAAAGTGCTTGGAGAAGACAGGTCCCTAGGCCTCATGAATACCTCTCCCATTTGACAGATGTGAAAACTGAGACCCAGAGAAGGGCAGTGACTCTCTAAGGGTGTCAAAGTGTGGCAGTCCCCAGCCAGGCCCCCTACCCTCACACACTCGCGTGCACACACACACACACGCACACACACATGCACACGCACACACACCTTTCCTGCTCACAGCTCAATCTGGCAGATAGCTCTCTCTCCACCTGACCTACAGTGTCTGGGACAGGCAGGAAGCTTATCTCTGAACCTTCTCTCCTGTGCGTCACTGCCTGGGTTGCGGCATCTTTATGTATTACGCTTCACAGCTGGAACTGCTGCAGACAGCACCAACCGGATGTTGCTGAGCCCACAACCGGAGGGGCTATGGTCTGTGAGCTCTTCCTGACCTGGAGAATTTGGGGATGTTTGAAACACCAATCTGGGCCTCCTTTCCCCACCCCTTCAGATGTACAGAAGGGGCCTGAGACATCTGGGTTGTGGGATCAGGCCTGGCCTCAGGACAGGCCTGGAGGAAGCAGACCCTCCCTGCTGGTCAGAGCCCAGACTGCAGACCCGGGGAGCTGTCTAGTCTCCTTTTCTGGAAAATCTTTAAGAGATATAGATAATGGGGTCTTCATTGGCAGTCTAGTGCTTAAGAATCTGTGCTTCCACTGCAGGAGTGCAGGTTCAATCCCTGGTTGAGGAACTAAGATCCTGCATGCCCTGCAGTATGGGGGAAAAAAAAGGAGAGAAATAGATTCAGAGGGGATGGCTGCTATAGAAGGCTTCAGGTGGGCCCTTGAATCTGAATAGGCATAGTTCTTTTTTACCACTTGAACAGTGTCAGGGTATATGTGCATTTGGCCTCGGGATTTCACACCCATCTTCTCTATCCCATGTCACTGCCTGCCCCTCCCTCCCAGTCCTTCTCTTGCTTTCTATTCTACTTGCTGTTCCTTCTATCTGGAATGCTTTTCCCTCCATTTTGCCCCAGAAATAACTTCAGTTCTCAGTTCACACATCACCTCTTCAGAGAAGCCTTCCTTACACTCCATCATACCACACTATTTCCTTCACAGTCCTGTCACTATCTGAAATTAACTATTTATTTATTTGTGTACCCATTCCTTCCTCATTCACTCTAGAATATAAGTTCTGAATCACCACTGTACCCCAGGGCCGGGTCTAGGGACTGTTCACAGGTGCTCAATAACGCCTGTAGGATGTATGCAGAAACCCCCTGCCATCCTCACCTTGGCTGGGGGCGTGCTAGGCTCGGCACCGCCCGTTCCTCTTCCCGCTCTTCTCTCCTCCCCCTAGAAATTCTCTTGGGAGCTCCCCCCTCTCAGATTCCACAGGAGGTGCCAGAACCAGAGTGTCTCCCCAGGATTATTTTCAATGGTTTCCTGGGGTGTTCACCTGGGTAAGAATCAGGAAAGAGAGGACACTCTAATCTTATTTATCTAAAACTATATAATCTTCCCCAATCACTTAAGTGGTGGCTGTGTCTCTAATTACAGAGCAGGCTGGGAGGAACACAGGCACAGTTTCCAGCCAACCTCAGGCAGAGGGGCACTTTTGTTTCTCCTGGGAGCCTGCAGAGACTCCAGCTCAGGAGCCAGGACTCCCGACACCTGTAGTCACAAAATCACCCACCATGGACTGGCTTGTCCACCTAGCCAGAGATCACAACCATTGCCCCCCTCCCCACGAAGGGTCAGTCAAATTCTCAGTGTCTGACCGCTCCCCAGAGGGCCAGATGTGACACACCTGGGGAAAACACCCACAGTCTCAGCACCCTCATTCTACCTGCCAGTGTTTCGAGAGGGAACTGATTTCTTTCTGGCCCAGCCTAACTGTCAGAGGGCTTCCCCGGTGGTTCAGTGGTCAAGAATCTCCCTGCAATGCAGGAGATGTGGGTTCAATCTCTGGGTCAGGAAGATCCCCAGGAGGAGGGCATGGCGACCAACTCCAGTGCTCTTGCCTGGAGAATGCCGTGGACGGAGGAGCCTATAGTCCACAGGGTTGCAAGGAGTCAAACACAACAGAAGAGACAGCACATAACACAGCTTCTCAGAGTTGCTTTGCTGGTGAACCGATCCCCAGAGCCTGGGCTGTATTCCCAGCTTCTTAGGAACAAACTCTCCAGGAGGTCCAGGAGCTAATAGTCATATGACAATCTGGAGGGTCAGAACTTCATTCTCCAGAACTATGTCAACTGGATCAGGAGATGGGCAGAAAGCCACATGCCTCCCAGCCTACCCCAGGCAAACAGCTGCTATCTCAGCCTAGGTGTGCCCTTTCCCCACCTTGGCACTGAGAGAGCAATCTGGGTGACATCCCTGGCTTAACTGCAATGACATCTCCGCTTCTTAAAGGCCTTTTGGTTCCTGAGCTAATTAAAAGCTCCAAACAAGGAGGACACACTTAATCCTATTAATGACTTCTGGGCAGGAACCACGAGCCTAGCCCTCTGAGGGAGTGACTTTCTGGCCATATCCATTTGCTCAGGTGCCTGGTGATTGTTTATCAGCCCTTTCAAGAGATTAACCTGTACTCTGGAGCAAGTCACTCAGATAATGGATCCAGGGGGCCTGGGAGTGTCCCGTGACCGCAGAGCATGCAGCCAGCCCACATCTTGGCTCACACAGACTACATGGCCTCTATTCTCCAACTTCTAGCTCTTCAGAACCATTAGGGGTACTTGATGAGAAGAGGGGTCCTTACCTCATCTCTCCTGCCCTCCCTCCCCCCTGCCCCCCCCCCCAGTAACTTTCACACACAGGAAAGCCAGATACAGTCTTTGCCCTAGGGATCTCAGAGTCCAGAGGGGTCAGAGACACAGGAACAAACAATGACGATCAAGGAGGTAAGCACACCATATCCTGTGAATGTATAGCAATGGTAACTGCTTCAGTCTGGGGTCAGGGAAGGCTTCTTGGAGGAGGAGATCTGAAAATCCCCCCAATGAGAGATTTGTGGAGGGGCCCATGAGATGGAATTCCCTGACTATGGACTTGGTTAAGACTCCTGCATAAGCCTAGAGGAATAGAAATAACTCAGCTCCCTCGTGAACTTAATGGGAGTGTGGTTGGCAAAGCCTTAAAAAGCTGAGGTGCAAAGAACAAGGTTACTGGAGCCAGGAAATGTTTGCTTCAAGCCCCTACCTTGAGCAACAGAGATTTGCAAGACTAGCTCGGAGCTGTCTCTTTAAAGGAGCAGGGCAATAACTCCTTAGACCACACCCCCTCCTCATTAATATGAAATTATCGTGAATATTGATATGGGAGGCGTGGCGCCTCGGCCAGCTGGGCTAACCAGCCCGGGGTTCCCGGCTTCGCAGAGAGGAAAAGTGACAGAAGCCGCGCCGAGGGAGACGCAGAGAGAGCGGAGCGCCCGGCAGCCACCCAGTCTCGGGGGGGAGCGCTGAGCTCCCCCGCCCCCGGCTCCCACCCTGTCCGGGGGGGCTCCTCAAGCCCTCAGCCCCACTCCCGGGCTCCCCATGGAAGCCAGCTGTGCCCCGGGAGGAGCCGGCGGAGGAGGAGTCGGCTAGATGCCCGCGGTGCGCCCGGGGCCCCTGAGCGCAGCCCGCTCTGCACCGCTGCCCTAAGGCCTCCGCGCCCCCGGCGCCCCCGACCCGGGGCCGCGCCGCCTCTGCCCGCCCCTCCCCCGGGGCTTCGCCCGGGACCTGCCCGCCCCCCCACCCCCCCGCCCGCTTGCCAGCGCTCGGGCCGGAGCTCTGGGCCGGGCGCGCCGCCGCCCTGGAGTGAGGGGAAGCCCAGCCGTAGGGGGGTCTCCGGAGCCGGCCGCGATGGACGCGGTCTTGGAGCCCTTCCCGGCCGACAGGCTGTTTCCCGGATCCAGCTTCCTGGACTTGGGGGATCTGAACGAGTCGGATTTCCTCAACAATGCGGTAAGATGAAGGGTATGGGCTTCGCCTGCCACCACTCCTTACGCCTCTTCGCGGTGCACCTGGGGCCTCCAGAACACATCACTGGGCAGAAGTGGGGGGAGGGCGGCTCGACGCTGGGTCCCCTTGAGAGACACGTACTTAGGGCTCTGAGATTCGGTGACCCGATCCCTCGACACTTCCCTGGAACCCCGAGCCTGGACCAGAGCCTCCGAGCTTGCGCCAGTCCGCGCTCCTCCTGGGGGCTCCGTCCGTGTGGATACAGTGGCCTTGGCCTTCCAGGGGAAGGGAACTTGTCGAGGAGTCGGGGCCATCCGATCCCCGAATATGAGCTCAAGAGACACCGATTCTGCCCCTGTCGCGGTTCTCCCAGTCGTCCTCCAGCCCCCAGCCCGGGGCCAGATTGGACACAGTGGCGGCGCCCTTTCCTGCGCCCCCTTTAGGACCTCGATGGCTCTGCCTCTGGCTCTCCGCTGGGGGGCGCACAGGGGAATGTTCGAAGGGCCAGAGACCAGACGCCCATTGGGGGTGGGGGTGCCGGAGCCAGACCCCGATTTTGAGCCAGACTCGGAAATTCAGGGGTGTGCCGTGCCTGCCCCCCCAGGAAATCAGGCCAGAGATTTCCCCCAGGGAAGGACCTGACCCTCAACTGGTCGGGGGCAGCACAGGGTGATCGCTCAGGAGGAGGGAGGTTTTTCTCTAGGTCTGTTTCAGTCCCTCGAGTCTCGCTCCCCCCGTGGCTTGTAACTATCCGTGTCTCCCGGCTTGTGCTTCTCTTCTGTTCCCCACCCCCACCCCCACCCCCACCCCGGGTAAAGAAACGTGGCTTCTTCCTTCTTCCCTCCCTCCTTCTCTCGGGCTCAGCCTTAGGGCGCTTGGGTGAGGGGTGGGATGGGAGATGGGCTCTCTGTAAGGGGAGAAAGTATTGGGGTTCAGAAGGGCATGCAGAGTTGAAACGTGGGCAGCTTGGGGGTTCTGAGGGGATCCCCACCCCGGGCAGTGAACTGCCTCTCTCATACACATAGTAATCATCTCAAGGGTCTCTATTTGCTGACCTCTAACTCCTGGGAGTACCATGAATTTGGCAGACAAGAGTCGAGTGCACACAGACTTAAGGGATTGGGCATCTTGGACTTCCACCTAAACTGTCCCATGCTGCTGATGGGTAAACAAGCCCAAAGACAGGAACCTGAGTCAGGGAGGCACGGGGTGAGAGGTCCCCTGATCCTCCATTAGGCAGCAGATCCAGGTCATCCTGCTCTCTGAGGAAGGTCCCGGGATCCAGTTAGAGAGAGCACGCTTCTGCAGACAAGGAGGAGGGGAGAGAGCTTGACCCGGTAGTGGGGAGACCAGAGTTCTAGTCCCGCCTCTGCTTCTGCTTCTCCCTGGGAGCCTGGGCTGTGCTTTCTCTCCTGCCTGCGCCTGTTTCCTCATTTACAATACAGGGAGAGGTTGGATCAGTCTTTCCAAGGATGCTGTGGCCCAGGGATCTGGGGTTCCACACACCCCTCCTGAAGTTGGTGACAGACACTGGTCGGAGAAAGGGGGGCTTGCTGGAGCGCATGCCTTTGTTGGTGGAGCCCCCTGTGAGGTTCCCTGAGCCCGCAGCCCCTCCGATTTGGGCTTTCTTCTGAATGAACTCTGCCGCCTACAGCCTCCTGCTGCGGCTGCATTGAGCCTTGTGTCCCCCAGCCGCTCATCTGGGCCTTGGTCCAGTGCAGGAAAGGATGCGTGATTGTGATCAGACAGTGATATCCAGTACTGGGCCTGGAGAGGAAAAACTCTGCTGAGGGAGCGCCTTATCTCAGGCCCAAGCAAGGCCAGGTGAGGCAGGTGGAGAGGAAAGAATTTCTAGGAGGAAAGAAAGCTCCTGGGGTGGGAATCAGGAAACTGGGTTCTAGCTGTGCTTCTACCACCAGCCAGCTGGGCAGTTCAGACAAGTGACTTTTCTTCCTGTGGGCCTTGGATTCTTTATCTGAAACATGGAGCTATAGAAGGCTTTCCCATAGTGTTATTATAGAGACTTAGTGAGAAAATTGAAGATGACTGTGGGATGACGCCTGCCAGGTAAGTTTCCGTAGGTAACACGCTCTGGAGGCTAATGGTGCCGGTGGTAAGGACTGCTCGGGTAGGAGTTGCTGTGTGCCCCTGAGCAAGTTACCTTCCTTTTCTGGTGCCTCCCTTTAGATGTCTAAGGTCCCTCCCAGTTGGGAACCCATTCCAACCTCATCCCCAGCTCCCCTTTCTTTCTGCATAAGGATAGGAAAGTGTTTCCAGGGTTGAAGATGGGAATGAGTGAGGTCTGTGTGCTTCTCAGTCTGGAAGATGGAGGGTAGGTTATTCACTATCCTTAAAAATTCAGATAAAGGCCATGAAGTCACAGTAGAAACTATGTATGCTCTATTACTCTATTAAAAAGGCAAAAATTAAAAAGGATGTTCACCTGAACACATGTGTGTAAGAAATCAGAGACAGGAGAATGAGTTGCCTACTCTGCATAAGTCTTGTGTGCTTGGAGGTGGCCAGGGGTGCTGTATTTTTCCTTCTATGAGGACATCGTTATCCTCTGGCAATCTAGTTTATGTGATTCTCAGAGACATCCCTGGGAAGGAAATCCCTTTCCTGCCCAATGAGGGGGCTTCTCCTCCCATCCTCTCCCCACTCTCCCACAGTTCCTAATGTGCACCACTCCCCCAAACTACAGCCCTCTTCCCTGGGACCCCTCAACCCCTGGGCAGATAGGAGAGAGGGCCTGGTGTTCAGACAACTGGGATAAAGGACCAGAGGGAGAACAGGTCACGTCCCCAGAGATACCAGCTCTGTCCTCTGGCTCAGGGGAAAGGATGACTCTGGTTTCTCTAGAGGGAAATGGCTCTGGATCCCAGAGAAGCCCCACAGCTGGGAGGGTGTGGGGAGGAGGGGCAGGCGGAAGAAGAGTTCTGTTGTCTCCGAGGGGCGCAGCAGGAAGCCGCAAGGATGTTTGCCCAGCACACTCATTCACCTCCCTGCAGCTGGGGAGGCCAGGTGTGGGAATGACTGGGACCAGGGACCAGGCCTGGAGAAGAGGGGTGTGAGAGCTAAGGGTGATCATTGTCCCCAGGCCCCCTAGCCTGGCTTCTTCTGTGCTGAGCAGGGAACCGCTACCATCACCACCCCAGCCTTTGGGGGATTTAGGGAGATTAGAGAAGTATGTGCATTTGGGTGTTTCTTTGTCTGTGTGTGGGCCCTTAAAAGGGGAGATGTGTGTGTGTGTGTGTGTGTTTCTCTTTAAATTTTCACCAACAGGAAAGAGGATCCAAGGAGGAAAGAACTCTGGTCTCCAAATAGAATCCACTAGAAAAAAGCTAATAGAGAAAAACTAATGGAGGAGCCTAAATCTCAGAGCCCCCATTCAGGAAGGGGGATCACTCCAGACACTTCCTCCTCTTCCAAAATGCTGGGTTTGTTGTGGGCAGCTTTGTATTTTGTTTTTGCTCCCCCTCCTCCCAGCTAGGATGTGAGCTCCTTAAGGGCAGGTGTTTATCTGTCTTGTTCACTGCTGTATCCCCCCAGTGCCTAGCACAGTGCTTGGCACAAAGGAGGCTTCAACCAACCCTTGCTGATGAATGAAAGGGAACCCAGGCCAGGCCGCACATTCTTTAGGGAAGAGGAAAAAGGATCCTCATCTCCTCCCAGCCATTAGGGTCCTGTGGCCCACACTGTCTCTGAAATTCAGGAAGATTTCCAATAAATTATCATTGCCTTGAATCAACCCTACCCTCGGTGCAGACTCCCATAGCCCCTGGTCTAGGATGGTCTCCAGCTGACTGATCCACAGCCTATTTGAACTTGTGGCTTAGGCCTCACCCTTGAGCACTGGTTAGCTCCAGGGCTTCCATCTGCCCCAGTTTCCCGTTGTTCAGGTTGCTCTGGGACACCTGGATCCACACTCACCCAGCTTAAAACTAAATCTTTTCTAGTCCTGCCCCAGGGCCTGTGTACATGCTATTCCTGACCTCTAGAAGGCTTTCCCTTCCCTCCAGCTCTCTCCATCTCATCTTTCTCAGTTCAGATGTCATCTTGTTAGAGAAGCCTTTCCAACCACCTTAAGTGAATCCCTCTATCATTTCGTTTCAGTCCTTTCCGGCTGTTGTTGACCATATTGCACGGCATGCAAGCTCTCACTTCTCTGACCAGGGATTGAACCCATGGCCCCTGCAGTGGAAGTGTGGAGTCAGCCACTGGACCACCAGGGAAGTCCTGGTTTCAGCCCTTTGATTTCTTCATAGCCCATATCCCAGTTTACAGTTATCTTACCAGCTTATTGTCCATTTCCTCTGTGAGTGAGCCTGTTCCCTGAGAACAGAGACCATGTCAGTTGTGTTCATCGTCATAAACCTAGACAGTACCATGGCACAAAACAGGCACTTGATATAGTAAAACTCTGCCATGAGACAATAAGCCAAGTGCAGAAATTGTCAATCGTGTAAATGTGGAGTTATGTTATTGTAGGATCAATGAAAAGTAGTACTTTTCAGTTGGTCTGTACTATCACAAAAAAACACAAAAATAAAGATGCAAAACCTCAGTACATGCAGCAGACCAAACGAAGGACGTTCCAAAGGAGCACAAGGCAGCCACTTCTTTACCAGCCCCACAAAGATAAGAGTTTTGCCCACCTTTATTTGAGATGGGCCCCAGGTATAGGACAGAAGCCAAGTCTGGGTCATGTTGCAGTGTACTTTGCTCCATTTCAAGGGTTTACTATATTTATAGAGAAAATGACTGCAGATCAAGGCAGTCCTTGTAAGGGAAGGGGAGACAGTTTTCGTGAAGACAGGCCTGAGTGTTCAGGACATGTACTGATAATTCCAGAGGGGGTCCTGGCCTGGCCAGCCCTGAGGGTAACGGGGATACTGGATCCCACGAAAATGCTATCTATGCCCCGTTCTGCTGTGAGGGCCCTCCGGCTTCCCTGGACTGGCCGGGAATTTGCTGGGTTATTCTTCGATACACACATCCCGTCCTTTAACAACTGGAAACTAAAGGAGCGCCAGTGCTGGTCACCGTGCAGAGTGACCTCCTGCCACTCACGACCGAGTGAGAGAGACAGGGATGTAGACAGAGTGGCACCGCAGATGCCACGAGGGAGCAGGGCACCAAGAGAGCCAAGGAGGCGCCCCCAGCTGGGCTGCTGGTCTTGGAAGACTCAGAGGACATGACCTCCACTCCCTCCCTCTCCAATATCCCCATCCCTGTTGGCAAAGGAGTTATCAGGAGGCATTTCAGCAGGGAGGACTGGGGCTGTGTCCCTTTTACTGAGCCTGGTATACAGGCATTATTGTCCCTTGTGAAGATGAGAAAACTGACCCTTACAGAGGAAGGGATATCTAAATGCTGTTTTCAGGGCAGGGTCCCATGGGGTCAAGGGGGAGAGAGCCCTGTCATCTCTACCATTCTTGTTCTGATTTGAACTTTGCCCTCTAGGACAAGGAACATTTGAGGTGGCAGACAGCAGAGGGGCCTCGCCTTCACCCTCACCTACTCCCATCTTTGGGGCACCATGGATGCCTAGAGCCTTAAGGGCAGAGCCAGCACATTGCCTGGCCTGTGAGAGGAGAGACCCCACATCCCTTCCCCTACCTTCTCTTCATCCTCACTCCCTGGCCCACCTGGGATCTTGGAGCTTTGCTCTGTGCAGCTCCCAGGACTCCCCAGGAGGGCCTGGCTGCCCACTGTACCAGGACAGGGAAGGATGAAGGGCCCCCCACTTTGTGTCTCCCCCCCGCCCCCCATATGGTGTTTCTCCTGCAAGTCCTGGGCCCAAGCCCTCTCAGAGCATCCCTCTGTGGGACATGGCTTGCCCTTGAACCTCCATCAAGAAACCAGCTCCAGAAGCCAGAGAACAGGCTGTTCTTCTGGCCGGCTCAGCACTCCAGAGGGCAGGATGGAGGAGGAAGGTCTGGGTGGAGTTGAGTCAAGACCGTGAGCATTGCTCTGGCTGGAACACAATGTGACCTGCTTCAGCAGGCAGAGGAGGTAGCAGAACCCTGGAGCAGGACTGGGCAGAAGGTAGGCCTGAGGATGTCTGGTTCAGGGGAAGCTGGGAGGGGCAAGACACAGCCCAGATCTCTGACCGTGAGAGAAAACAGATCAAAGGGGTATCCCTGGAAAGTCAAAGATCCCGAAACTTTCAACCCGGACATAGCACGCCATCCGAGAGGCCAGCTTCACGGCTGGAGCAACACTGGGCTTCCCTGCTGCCGGGTTCAGTGTGCCTCATCCCCCAGCTCTCGAAGGACAGAGCCTTCGCTGCGGCTGACGCATCTGGGCTGGGCTGTGTGGTCCGACCAAACAGCTGGACAGCAGCAGCAGCTGTCCCCCGCTTCCCCCTTCCAAAAGAATAACAGAAAGGAAAGCAACAGTGGAGAAAGGCCGGCTCTTCAGGCCCTCATGGAGAGCCAGGAGGCAGTTTGCCTTGCTTTTCTCTTTAGTGCTTATCTACTTGCTTTTGGCTGTGCTAGGCTTTCGCTGATGCGTGTAGGCTTACACCAGTCGGGGCGAGCAGGGCCTCCTCTATTGTCGCAGAGCGTTGGCTCTGGGAGGGCAGGTTCGGTAGTCGTGACGCAGGGGCTTCGCTGCCTTACAGAGTGTGGATGCTCCCCTCCCAAGCCCAGACCAGGGACTGAACGTTTGTCCTTCGCACTGACAGGTGGATTCCTAACCGCCGGACCCCCAGGGAAGCCCCTGGCAGGCAATTTTAAAGCAACCGAGGGGACTTGCCAGGGCAGCAGGCAGGGCTAAGCCTTCCCCACGTGTTCCCCTCTGTGGAATGTCCTCACCACCCCTCACCTCATCTCCCCAGCTCACTGAGTGACCTTGGGCAAGTCACTTCCGCTTTCCGGGCCTCAGTTTCCTCGTTGCTGAACTAGACTGAGAGTTCTTGAGGGTAGGGCAATTATTTTTGTCTATTCCCTAGTCATGGCCATAGTGACTGAGTGCTCAGGAGATGTTTATTTATTGAATAGATGGAAGGAAGGAGTGGGAAGGGGTGACAGATGGATGAACAAGGGGGTGGCTGGGTAATGGAAGAAAGGGTACTTCCACACGTCCAGCTTTGATGGTACTTCAGGTGGCTTTTGTTTACTTATCAAGTAGTGAATCTTCACCTCAATCCCACATATGCCTTTTACTCTATCATGGGCCTTTTCTTTCTGTTTTTTTCCAAGTTTTATTGACGTAGACTTGATTTACAATGTTGTGTTAGTTTCGAGTTTACAGCCAAGTGAATCACTTATACATACATATATATATCCATTCTTTTTCAGATTCTTTTCCCATATGGGTTATTACAGAATACTGAGTAGAGTTCCCTATGCTACACAGTAGGTCCTTGTTAGTTATCTACTTGATATATAGTAGTGTGTGTATGAATCCCAATCTCCTAATTATGGTGGCCTTTTCTATATGAAATATGTCATGCACATAAGAGAATATATATATATATATATATATATATACGCATATATATGAATTACAAAGTATAATAAAATGGACACCTAGGCACTCATTACTAGCTCAAGCAATTGACCCAGCTCTCAATATCCTGGGCTCTCAAAGTTGCATGAGTTGGTGGAAAAGTTGAGTGGCAGACTCTAAATCCACACTCCACTCTGGGCAGATCCTGGATAGGAATTCTCCTGAGACCTGGTGCCTATTCCCAGACCCCACCTGACAAGACAGCAAGTCCCAGGTCAGATGGCAGATACCTCAGAAGCCCTGGGAAACCAAGCCATACCTGAGGTGGGGTAGGATGACCACTAGTGGTCAGTTTTAGCCCTGGCCAGACCTGGGAGCAAACTGTGGCTCTCACCTCTCGTCATCTGGGTCAGTTTGGACAGGTGCCTTAACCTCTCTGAGCTTATTTTCCTCATCCATAAAGGAAAGATGACTGCAGCTCACAGGGTTCTTAAGAACTCAGTCAGATAACTCTGGCAGAATCTAGCACAGCGCATGGCACATGGCAAGCCCCCATAAACAAAACAGTAGTTGTTACTGGTGTTTTTATCCTGATTGTCGTTCTCAGAAAGGCAGGTCCCCAGCACCGGACAGCCCTTGGAGGAATGTCCCAGCTTCATCCCTTTGCCGATCCCTAACCATGGGGGTTTTATTTGCCTGTCTGTTTGACCTCTCTGAAGCTGAAAAGCTGCCTTCTTTGGGTAAAAGCCGAATACCCTAGGCCCCTTCTTAGGCCTCTGTCTTCCAGGACGTCAGGAGAGGGATGGCCAGGGATGGGCAAACCCGGAAACCCAGGTGAAGACCCAGTGCATGGAAGGGGGGCCCATGTTTTGTGCCTGGCCCTGTACTAGGTGGGGCTGGGGTGGCAGAAAAATCCATCACTCCTCCCACATCCAGTGTCATCATGGGTCCTTAAGAGCACAAGCTCTGCAACCAGAGCTTAGGCTCAAATCCCAGCTCAACCACTCGCTTACTCTCTCTTCTCTATGCCTCAGTTTCCTCACCCGTTAAATGGCAGAACTGATAGTACTTACCTGATCTTCTGAAATTTAAATCAGGAACTGCATGGAAGGAGCTAGAACAGTTGCTCAGTCGCTAAGTCGTATCCAACCCTTTGCGACCCGACGAACTGCAGCATACCAGGCTTCCGTGTCCTTCATTATCTCCCAGAGTTTGCTCACACTCATGTCTGTTAAGTTGGTGATGCCATCTAACCGTCTCATCCTCTGCCGCCCCCTTCTTCTTTTGCTGTCCGTCTTTCCCAGCATCAGGGTCTTTTCCAGTGAGGTGGTTTTTCACATCAAGTGTCCAAAGTACTGGAGCTTCAATACCTGGCATATAAATATCAACTATCGTTATTATTATTATTAGGTATACTATATGCCAGGCCTATGTGAAGCCCTGCAGTGGGTTCAGGATAAAATCCATCCTATATCTGACCTTCAAGGTGGTTAAAGTTTAGAAGGAGAGATGGGCCCCATTGTGGATAATTAGAGTTCAAGGCATGATATTAACCAGTGACCTAACCGTCTATGAGTGCTACAGTGAAAATGGATAGGATTCTTCCACCTGGATGATCAAGGAAGGCTTCCTGGGGAAAGCAGCACCAAGTTGGACCTTAAAAGATGATAGGAGTTAGAATGAGGAGATAAAGGGTAAAGGCCTTCCAGGCACAGGGAATGATATAAGCAAAAAGGCCTGCAGCCATGGAGCTGGAAGCTCCATGTTTAAGGAGCCATCCAACTAGGCTGGAGGGAAAGCAAAGATGAGGCATTCCAGCTACAGTGGGAAGCTGAGATCAATCTGTAACAGACCTTGAATGCTGTGCTGAGGAACTGGGAGTGTTTTCAGCTGGCAGAAGGGAGACAACGCAAGTTTTCAAACAGAGTTCTGAGCTGGACAGGGTGGTGGTCCCAGCTGTCCTGAGCTGTCTCAGTGCTGGGAGGTCTAGGGTCCATTAGGATAACCCAGCTATCTGCCTATCTGCATGAACAGGGCCTCTCCCCCAAGACAGACAGCACCGTGGGCCCTCTCTGTGCCCAGAGCAGGCCGAGGCAGCAGCAGACCCCAGGGCCCTTCTCTCCTCTGATTTCTACCCCTTGCCCTGATGTGACTCGCACACTGGCCAAGAGCACCAGTTCCCTGCTGACTGCCTCATCCCCAGCACTCAGGGCCAGGCTGACCTGGGGAGGCCCAAGGCAGCTCCACCCTTGCAGAGATACAAGCTGTCCTAGCTCTGATCTGAACCATGTCCTGCCTCCTGGCCCAGCCCCAAGACCTTAAGGGGGTTCCTTTACCCCCACATTACAGTTCAAGACCCTCCACTATCAGACCAAGCGTGTCCTTACTGACCTCGAAGGAACCTAGAAGGATCTGAGCCCTCCCTGTGAGCCCAGCCCCGCTTGGCACCTCCTCTCCTTGGCCCTCGCACCAATCAGCTGGGACAAGATACCCAAAGCCCCTTCCATCACCCTCCCAGAGAGGAGGATCAACCCTGCCCTCTACCACCCCAAAGCCTTCACCCCTCTCTCTCCCAAGGCTGCAAATCAGTTCCACATTTGGGATCTGGCAGGCATTATCTGCTCAGAACTTTCCCCTCCCAGTTAGCTCAGGCTTCCATCTCTTCACCATCGGTCATGGTCAGCCCATGGGGTGTGTGGAAGGGGAAGGGCTTTTTTTTTTTTTTTTTAATTTTTTGGCCTTTGGCGACCCTTCAGAGGCCTGAGAGGGAGCTGGACTGAGGCAAGGTACCAGAGGGACAGTGGACACGAGGCTCTCCCAGGGAGAGATGAAAGAGGAAGGGCAGGGGGTGGGCAGAGGCAGAGCTTGAGCAAGCAGATGAGGGGCTGAGGGGCTGGGGGTGGTGAGGGAAGGATCGAGGTAGTTCCCAGCTCAGCACATTCCTGAGACATCTGGACGCGCTGGAAGGGCCCCAGCTGGCCTCATGGCTATGGCTGCAGCTTCTCCACTCTGTGATGTCAGGACCCAGCGTTTCCCCCTCCTCTCAGAGTCCCACTGGCCTAGGGTCCACCTCGGGGCCGGGTGCTGGACCTCTCACTCCCAGGGAGCAAGAAGGAAACCGTTGGGGCAGTGGAGGAAATGCCTGAGTCAGAGGAGGGCCTGGCCTGATGTGGGAGGCAGACATGAAAGACCCAGGGGTTTGCCCAAGTGACTGACTCAAGGAGATTCCTCCTCTGGGCTGATGATGCCTGCCCCCTCCCTTCTCCTTGGAGGGGAGATGGAGACAGAACGGAGACTCTGGGAGCGGCTGCGTACCTTGGGCGATGTGGTCCTGGGCAAGTCCACTCCCTTTCTTGACTCTCCGTTTCCCTCTCCTTAATAATAATAATAACTGGATTTGAAGGGAGCTTTCTATGTATCCTGCACTGCACAAAGAAGTTGACAAATGTGACCTCATCTGACCCTCACAGCAACCTCACAGGTGCTGGGGTAGGTATAAATACTCCTAGTTTATAGCTGAGGCAGAGGCTCAAAGAGGTTAAGTAACTTGCCCAAGGCTACACTGCAGGCAGCAGAGCTTGGATTAGAACAGGGTCTGTCTGCTCCTAACCATTAAACTCCACTGCCTCCACAAGGCAAAGGGGATGGACGTGATGATGCCAGAATTCCTTTCAACTCTTAAGATTGTAATGATTCCTTTTGGCTTTCGTGGAGCTCTTTGAGAAGGGCAGGGGCAGGCATTAGTCACACAGTGGGTGGGGGAAGGAGGGCAGAGGAGAGGCCGCTGGCTTTGAAGCATCAGATGGGTCAGGCATCTTTGGAGCTTCCTCCTGCAGAGAAGTCCAACCCCCTCGGAGTCACAGCCCGATCCCCAGCTGAGCCCAGGGGTCCCACACCTTCCCTGAAGGAAGGGAGTAAATAAGGAGAGAGAGAATGCAACTTCTTCCAAAAATAAAACCTGAGGACAACTCAGACAGGCCGGGACCGCTGAGGAAGCCAGAGGCCAAACGCTGAGTGCACAGCGAGAGGGGAGGCCAAGGGAATTCCAGCCAGAGCCCGGTGGCAGGCTCCGGCCCAAAAGGGCCTTCCAGCTGGCCAGGGGCCGGGAGAGCAGCCCAGCCGGCTGGCTGCTGGGCTTCATTTATACTCTTGGGCCTGGCCTAAGTCTGGGGACAGTGCCTCCAGCGCTGAGTCGGGGGCTGTGTTCCCTGGGGACCTGGTCTGGCTGGGGCTTAAGAGAGCAAAGCCTTGGGAAGGAACAACCCGGAGAATGGGTACAATGGGCCCCACTAGGGAGGAGCTGAGGGAAGGCGTCCAGACACATGGAAACTGCCTGGAGCAGGAGCAAGCTGGCATCAGAGCGGAATTCAGGGCAGTTCATTCCTGGAGGCTCAGCTGCAGAAAAAAAGGCCTCCGTCCCTTTGCTCCCTGGCTCTTTCCTTCATTCACCCACTTGCTCAGTCACTCAGCAAACAGCTGAGCACCTGTGATGTGCTGGGACTGGTGCTGGACTTTGGAGACACAGATGAGGATTGGACACAGCAAGACCCAGAGGTGACACGGCTGGGTCATTTCAAGCGACACTGAGGAACTTCTCAACTATCCTAAGAGCCAAAGGGAGTCATTAGTGGGCAGTGAGCAGGGAAGTCACATCGTCATATTTATGTTAGAAGATCCCTCTTGACGCAAGGTTGAGACTGTTTGAGACAGAGGAGAGTTCAAGCCTTGGACCTACCTTCAGAAATGGGTGGTCACCCTGCTAGTCAGGAAGCCTTCTGTGAACAGGAACTGGGCTTAGTTCATCTCTGTGTCCACAGGCGCACAGTAGGTCCTCAGTAAACCCTGAACAAATGCATAAATGATGAATAAGTGGCAAGCAGGAAAACTCACCACTACTCTAACGAAGATAAATGATGAATAGGGAGCTGGGATTAGACGTCCTGATTCTCCCCCAGTGCCAGTCCTGGCACTTAGTCTCCAGTGTCCTGAGCTGTCCCGCAGGGATCCTCTGGCGACTGCCTATGGACCAACATCTCCAGCAGCCAGACCATGGGCTGCTGTGCCCTCAGAAGTGCCAGTCACAGCTAATCCCAGCCCTGGGCGGCGGCACTAACTGCCATCGCTTCCTCCTGCCCAGACAGCACCTGGCACCAGCCCCAGGGTTGGGCCACAGCACACGGGCCGCCTGGTTAGAAGATGCCAGGAGCTGGCTGGGAACCTGCAGGCCAGCTCCCCACTTTCCTGAGGGCCCCGTGGCCTGGCCAGGGGTGGGCTCACAAAGTCAGGAGAGGGAGCTGGAGAGCCTAACAGGACGGGGGCGAGCTGGAGAGACTGTGGCCCCTTCTTTGCACACCGGCAGCCCGTGGTGGGTACCAGCTGCCCTTCCCTCTCCCCCCTTCCATTCTCTAGCACAAAGGCACAGAAAAGCTCGTTCCCCATGCAGCGCCCTCTCCCAGTCCCAGGCCTCACTGTCCCAGCCCCAGGCCAGCCCAGGAATCCCAAGGCTCCTTCACTGGGGGGTCACATGACTCAGGCGTGTGGCTTGGCAGAGTTGGCATTCGGTTCTGTGGTGGTGTGAGACGTTGTATGTGTTCCTGTAAGAATGTGCATGAGCACGTCTGTGACTGTGACTGTCTGGGGTGACCACACGTGTGAGTGGGTGTCTATGTCTGTCTGATCACATATGAGGAGTGTGTTCTTGTTGGTTCTGTCTTAGTGGCGGCCGGTGACAGCCTGTGTGAGCCCAGAGAGGGTATGTGTATTGATCCAACAGCACCCGTGCTGGGCTCTATAGGGGACAGTCTGAATGTATCTACGGGTAGGGATCTCGGGCTGCGTGGTGTCAGGGGGGTGGGGTTTCCCTGTGTAAGAAGGATCCTCACAGCCCACATCTGCGTAGCATGTGCACACGCGCACACGCATGCGCACACACACACAGGGAAGTGTTTGTGCTTATTTGGACTTGGGCTCTGTGGTGAAGAGTTCGTTCGGTAGGGGGAAAATATGAAACCTCAGCAGCTGCCTTCCCGGGGCCTGTGGGGAATGGGGGATGAGAGTGAGGTTGGAGCTTGGAACAATGTGCTTCCCTTCACCCCCCATGCCCTGCCAGGAAGGCTCAGGGAGGGGCTGGCTCCAGGGATGAGGAAAACTGGCTGCATCCCTTCATAGTCCCTAGAGAGGCCAGGGCAGAGGAAAAGAGCCCACTTTCTGAGGACTAGTGCACTTCACCCGCGCCTGCCGTCCCTACCTTAACAGGAACACAGACAGGGGAAGTGGGCCTGGACAGAAGACGCCACCTGCGCCTGCCCAGATCTCAGAGCACAGCTGGATCTTGAACTGGGGTCTCCTGGGTCTGAGTCCAGGACAGCCTTCCAGTCTAGCTCTGGGAGGATGCCTGGATCTCACCTGCAACCCCCTTCCCGCAAATGACTGGATGAATGTGTTAGTCGCTCGGTCATGTCTGACTCATGGCGACCCCATGGACTGTAGCCCACCAGGCTCCTCTTTCCATGGAATTTCCCAGACAAGAATATTGGAGTGGGTTGCCATTTCCTCCTCCAAGGGATCTTCACGAATCAGGGATCGAACTGGAGTCTCTTGCCCAGCAAGCAGACTGGTTACTGTCTGAGCCGTCGGGGAAGTCAAATGACTGGAGTGTGATGCTTCAAGGCTGGGAGGGCCTGACAACTGTGTACCCAGGGGCCCACCTCCCTTCCCCAAGCCCCTCCCTGTTCTCTCTTGACCCTACCCCCACCCCACCCCCACATAGGGCACAACAGTGACTCAGACTGGTGGCCCCTCAGCTTGAAATGGGGGCAATTTTCTAGTGACCACGAGGCAAGTAACCGTCCGGGAATGTATGAGGGGGGTAGCCTGCGGGGGAGGGGAAGGGCTCTCCTCCCGTCTCTCAGCAGAACTCACTCTCTCGGAAGGAATGTCCGGGCTCGGCATTCCCCCCCTCCCCAATCCTTATCCCACAGCTCAGCCTGGACCCACTCCGGTCTCCTCCCTCCTTTCCCCAAACAGACTGCATCAGCCTGGACCGGGGGAGGGGCAGAAGACCGTGACGGGGGCGCAGCCACGCCGACGTTCTAGGGGGCTTGAGAGAAGGGGGCGCTCTGAGGCTGCGGCAGCTTGGGGGGGGGTCTCCTTTCCCATACACATCCTCAGCGGACAGTCGCGTCCCCAGAGCTTTCCCCTCGCTCTGCATCGACTCTCTGGAAGGAATTCGAGCTGGGGAACCGAGAGGAACCTCCGATGGCCCTATTACCGCCCCAGGAGTGTCTCACCTTCCACCTCTCCCAGGGAGAGACCCCGCTCCCCATCAGTGAGCCCCAAGCTAGGATGACTCCAGGAGGGAAAGAAGGAGCTGGAAGAGCCGCAAAGGAAGTTAAGAGTTGGGATCCAGCCTCCCTTTTTCGAGCTGGAGATGTCCGAGGAGAACCCCTCGGTCTTCACTTCCCCGTGCGGGGCTGAGGCCAGGCCAACTGATAAGGGACTCAGGGCACCGTAGGACTGCCAGGCCCATGGGCAAGCTCAGATGGGCCGTCTCTGCCTCTGCCCCAGGTGCAGGCAGGGACGCAAGACCAGACCCCGCCGTACACTCGGCCCTTATCATCCCCGCGGGGTCCGCGGAGCCGAGGAACCTCCCTGCCAAAGGCCACGCCCTCCTCCCACCTCCTCGCCGCCGCTCTTGCGGCAGGCCTCGCGCAGCCTCCTCCCATTGGCCCAGACCTCCGCAGATCCGACCAATGAGCAGGCTGGATTCCGGCACGGGGCGGCCCCCCGCGCACCGGCGTTAACTTCCCTTGGGCCAGCGCTGGGCAGGCAGGACCCGGTCCTTCTTTAATCTTAAAGGGCAGGCTGCTGAGACCCGGTCTCGGGAGGAGATGCTGCCTACGGGGGAGGGGTGTGCGGGATCTCGAGCCCCGAAAGCTCGGGACCTCTCCTCCAAGAGAGTGGAACCGGCGCCTGCTGCGCGTGGCCGCCGAGAGGGAGCTTATGTTGGCAAGACTCTTGGAAAAAGTCTTTTAACAAGGAGGGAAACAAATCATAATATTTCCTTCTCTGGCTTCCCACCCTGGTTGCTTGGAAAGGCACCCCCATAAGAACGCTCACCCCCAGTAGAACTCGGTACCCCTCAGAACAGTAGGTAGGATCCTGCCTCCCACCCCTGTCGTGTCCATCAGGTGGTCTGAAACCTGAACTGTGTGTGTGTGAACTGGAGGACGAGCTGGTGGTAGTTTTGGCGGGGTAGGGAGGCAGGACAAGGAGTCTTGCTGGAGCTTAGGCGGCCTGAGATCTCCAGAGGGGGCCGTCCAGGGTTGGGGGTGGGGAAGGTGGTTACAGAGGAAGAGGAGAGGTCAAGAAGTTGCTCCGCTATTCCTGTGGAGCCCCAGAGCTGTGGAGAACCCCTCCCTCAACATCACCGCCTCACTAGGTGAGGTCCCTCTCTGGACCTTAGCTTCCTCATTAGCAAGTGGGAGAGGGGGCGTGGATCATGGGTTTTCTCAGGTCCCTTCTGCCTCTAAATTGATGGTATAAACCATAACTGGCTGAGAGGCCAGCCATCAGATAGAAATAGGACTGGGAAAAATCTCTCTAAAGGGAGGCATTCTGGCATCCTCCCGAGAGCAGAGGGTGGGCCTGGGGGTGATGAGACATGCCCACCGCGCCACCAGAGGTCCACCCAGCACACAGGGAAGTCCTGAGCAAGGAAGCCCTGGTTCTCTGAGTGTCCCCTGCCCCCTCCACTGTCTGACCCTTGGCCGCCCTCCCCTTCCACTTGGCTCCCACCCTCTGGAAGCTCTGTCCGGCTGGGCCTTGGCTGCTGTCTCCAGCAGGTGGGGTGGGGGCTGCTCACAAAGTGGAGCCAACTGAGCTCCCTCAGCAGGTTCCCTATGGGCACCCCATAAGGGGTCTCTGAGAAGGACTGGCTTATCTGCATGGAGCTGAATCCTTGAGGGACCCTGGCCCAGACTGGAGGAAGCCTCTCTCCTCTCCCAGGCCCCGGAAAAGGGCTTGGCAAACCCTTATCGCCTGAGACGCAGCTGCTGAAGAAATACCTTAGCAGCTGACTCACTGTGCTCCTCACAGCCCTCTCCCATTGGGCCCCACACCAGGCCTTTGAGAGACCCCAGAGAAAGAGAAGGAAAGACAGAGAGGGCGCCCCCAGCTGGGCTGGCCCAGACCCCGCCAGAGGTGCAGCCGGCACAGTCCAGCCTGTGACTGACTGTGTAGTTGGGGGGCGTTGCAACTTCCTTGTCTCTTTGGGTAGTTGTGAGGATTAAATAAGACAGTGCCTATGAAAGCACTTTGGAAAGTTTACATCGCAAGACAAATGTAGGCTAGTGATGATAAGTTCTGACAAGCTGGGGAGAAGTGAGAGTGCTTAAGTCAATGGGTTTCTGAACTCGTTTTATCCTGGATTCTCTGATCTGTGGGGGGAGGACCAAACCACCTCCCTGCATTGGCTCCAGGCTCAGTTCACCTCAGGCCCAGGGTTAGGCTTTTCATAAGACAGCAGTTATTGAGCACCCACTGCATACTAGGCTCTGTCCTCAGTGTTATAGGTGTCTACTGCACAGATGGGTTTGTGTGTCATTTGGATACACATGTTTCATATATTTCCTCACTTTATCCTCATAATCCTATGAGAGCAGCATTAAGCACCTAATGCATATTTGATCCTCAGAACAACACTATGAGGTTGGAACTATTATTTTCCCCATTACAGATGAGGAAACTGAGGCCTAGAAAAGTGAGTTAACTTAGCAAGGAGTGAGGTAAGTCAAAAGTCTTGACCCCCTGAATCTTATTCTCACACCAAGGGCTTTTCTGCTCACCCCTTCCAGACTAGGACAAGCGCCAATTATTCCATGCCAGAAACCCAACAACTCCAGAAGTCAGTTCTTACCCATTCACCAGCTGGGATCCCCAGGGTCAGAAGCAAAACCCCAGCAAATTCATTCAGTCAGTGAAAAACAAATGAACAGGAGGCTTCCTTGTGGTTAATTAAGACTCTATGCTGCCACTGCAGGTGGGGGCAGGGGGGTGGGTTCGATCCCTGACTGGGGAACTAAGATCCCACGTGCAGCCCAGAGCAGCCAAAAAAAAAAAAAAGAACACTAACATGTCCTTACATATTTATAATTCTTTAGAGAGAAAAAACAAGAACCTCCTATGTACCAGCTGTTGCTGGATGCTTTATTAATAAGAGGTTTGTTGAGTAATTACTATGTACCAGGAACTATTCTAAGTGCTTTACATATATTAACTTGTTTAATCCTCACAATAACCCTAGCAGATAAGAACTATTGTCACCCCCACTGTACAAAGGAGGAAATGAAGCATAGAAACATTGATCGACTTTCCTAGGATCATGGAGACCAATATTTTTCAGACTATTTTGTTTCTGAGAAATATATTTTACATCCTTCGAGAAGGTGATGGCACCCCACTCCAGTACTCTTGCCTGGAGAGTCCCATGGACAGAGGAGCCTGGTGGGCTGCAGTCCATGGGGTTGCTAGGAGTCGGACATGACTGAGCGACTTCCCTTTCACTTTTCACTTTCATGCATTGGAGAAGGAAATGGCAACCCACTCCAGTGTTCTTGCCTGGAGAATCCCAGTGATGGGGGAGCCTGGTTGGCTGCTATCTATGGGGTCACACAGAGTTGTACACTACTGAAGTGACTTAGCAGCAGCAGCATGAACATACACACACCCGTAACTGAGATAAAAACTTACCACGTATTTAACTTCCCTATGCGCAGCACGCCCTGGTATTTTTCTAATCTATTTTGTTCTGTTTTCTTTTTCCTTAAATTCTGGTCATGACCTGCTTCACAACCCACTACTGAGTCACCCCCTGCAGTCTGAACAGTACTGAGTCATAGCAAGGAGCGTCAAGGCCAGGATTCAAACCAAGTGATATGGCCCTGGGGCCTGATCTCTTGGCAGAAAGAATGTCTGGGAAAATGGAAACACTGGAGGCATGAGGACAAGTGAGGACCCTGCCAATGAGGGGAGCAGCAGTTCAGTCACTCAGTCGTGTCCAACTCTTTGTGATCCCAAGGACTGCAGCTCACCAGGCTCCTCTGCCCTCCACTATCTCCCGGAGTTTGCTCAAACTCATATCCATTGAGGGGAGCAGTCCTTGATAATCTCCCCACCTTGCATTCCAGCAAAAGAGAATAGAATACAAAAGTCACTGATATCGCCTTCGGAACGCAAACTTGCTGGCGGAGGTAGAGTTATTCTTTAGTATTTAGTTCCTTAGCCCTCTTGTGATGGAAGTAGGGTGGACTGAGAAGCAGGCTTGGGCAGTCTAAGCGATTTGACCAAGGTCACAGAGCCAGAATTATAGCCGCGTGTCCTATCGCTTGGATTCTTTCACACCATCTAGGGCACAACCTTGAGGATACCGCCGGAGAGGTTGGGGACGTCAGTGGGGGTGGTGGTGATGGTAACGTGCTGACGGGGTGACAGTAGAGACAGAAGGGATGATAGCTGGGGGACTTACCTGGAAGTCCAGCGGCTAAAATTACCCCGAGCTCCCAATGCAGGGGGCCGATTCCTGGTCAGGGAATTAGATCCCTCATACTGCACCTGTGGGATCCTGGCCACGTGGGTTCATGTCCCAATCTGAGGTACATGCTTTCAGTGGGAAGAGTGATGGGGAGGTTGCAGGTGTCAACTAAAAAAGATGCACAACAGGAGAGTTGGGAGTTAAGTTTTATATGGGGGCAAAATGAGGACTGTAGCCCAGGAGACAGCACCTCAGACAGTTTTGAGAAACTGCTCCAAAGAGGTTGTGGGGAAAGATCAGTGCATATGATTCTGCTGAAGGGGGCATTCCATGCAATCCAGCACTTAACTTACAAAAGGTGTTCTGCTAGTCACGAGGAGCTGATGTCACTAATGAAGAGATTTAGTGCTTGTCTAGATAGGAGGAGATGCAAGGACTGGGATCATGAAATCAGTTGCTGAAAATATCTAACTCTCTAAAGACCTGTGTCACTCATTTTTCTGGAGCACTGAGTGCCTGACTCTCCTCCCTGAACTCCCCTCAGGGCGTGTCAAAGGTCAACAGCTGCAGTAGCACAGCGTTCAATCTCCACAGATGGTGGTTTAGTTGCTCAGTCATGTCCAACTCCTGGCGACCCTATGAACTGCAGCCCGCCAGGCTCCTCTGCCCATGGGATTTTCCAAGCGAGAATCCTGGAGTGGGTGGACAGATGGCAAATAGCCTTGGCAAGCGCCCTTTTGTCCTTGACACAGGGACCAAGGTGGATAAGCTAACCCCCTCCTCCCCCCTCTTCCTCCCCTAGCACTTCCCCGAGCACCTGGACCACTTTGCAGAGAACATGGAGGACTTCTCCAACGACCTGTTCAGCAGTTTCTTTGATGACCCTGTGCTGGACGAGAAGAGCCCTCTCCTGGACATGGAACTGGACTCCCCCACGCCGGGCATCCAGGCCGAGCACAGCTACTCCCTAAGCGGTGATTCGGCACCTCAGAGCCCTGTCGTGCCAATCAAGATGGAAGACACCACCCAAGGTAAGAAGCGGTGGCAGGGCCCAGGACCCCAGACCCAGAGAAGCCACTCACAGCCCTCTCTCAAGGGAGACCGTCCTCCGTGTTTCGGCTTTTCCTCAAGTCCAACCCAGAAGGGCCCTTGTCCAGAGGCTCTTCCACTGACTTGATGTGCAAAGGGGCAGGTCCCAGACCAGCAGTATCACCTGGGAACTGGTTGGAAAGGCAGGTTCTCGGGTCCCACCCAAACCTGCCAGATCAGAAACCCTGTGGGGAGGTTCCAGCCTTCCAGGTGATACTTAGGTCCGAGAACCAGTCTTAGATGAAACAACTGAGGGGCTGGGATGGGGAGGATTAAACAGTAAGTGTGGACAAGTTACCAAGACTCTAGAGCCTTACCACCTCCTCCCACTGTGAGGTCCTCCGAGAGAGCCACCCACACCCTACCTACTTCTACTCCCAAAGGCGGGGTTCCCTAAAGCTCTCCTCTGCCCACCTCTTCCCCTGTTATGCAAAGGACCCTTTGAGTCTTTCCTCTCAGGCGATCAACATTCCAGAACGCCAGCCTGTGCCCTCCCTAGAAATGGTCTGTTTGGGGTTTCCTCAGATACAGGTGGTGCTGGCTCCGTCCTGTTAGGCTGGGTGATCCTGGACTCAGCCTTTCTAAGCCTCAGTTTCTTCAAATCAAATGGGAAAAACAGTCTACAAAGTGCCTTCCTGTTAATTATCTCGTTCATTTCTCACAACTCACAGCTGAGGTCAGAGTCACTTTAATCATACTCCCCATTTGTCTGGTAAGGAAAATGAGACTTCAGGAAAGCTGAGTTGTTTTGGTCACACACATAGTAAAATGCAGAGCAGGGACCTGGGAGCAAGCAGGCCCCCTGGTTCTAAACCTCATACACTTGCCAGCCTTAAGGGGCAGTAAGGGGTACTGGCTTTGGTGTGCATCCCAGTGCCTCCACCAGCTGCTGTGTGACCTTGAACAAGTTGCTTAACTTCTCTGAATCTCAATTATCAAATGAAGACATAAATAGCTTGAGAATTCTGGCATATATATATATATATATATATACACACACACACATATATGAAAGTGAAAGTGATAGTCACTCAGCCATGTTCCAGACTTTGTGGACTGTAGCCCACCAGGCTCTTCTGTCATGGAATTCTCCAGGCAAGAATACTGGAGTGGGTTGCCATTCCCTTCTCCTGGAGATCCTCTGGACCCAGAGATCAAACCCAGGTTTCCCGCATCGCAGGTGAATTCTTTACTGTCTGAGCCACTAGAGAAGACCCTATATAAATATATTTATGCGTGTGTACCTATATATATTTTTTTTCTCATTCAGTTGCTAAGTGTATCTGACTCTTTGCAACCCCATGGACTGCAGCACACTAGGCTTCCCTGTCCTCCACTATCTCTGTATATATAATTTGTGGCTATTTCATTGTGTATATAAAGTCCTATTAAGAAGATAGTGGCTAGAACCATGAACAGGTTTCCCTTCCCTTCAGAGGACAATGGTCTTGAGTGGAGTTTTAAAATTTTCTCATCTATTAAGTGGACAGAATAGCAGTGCTGGCCCCCAGAGTTGATGGTAGCAATACACAAATTCATATGCATCAAGAGCTTGGAATTGGTCCCAGTGCATGATGTGTGAGCTGCTTCTGAGGGTCTTTGAGATTCCCCAAGGGCAGAGACGGGCCCTTATACCCCGTCCCATCCCTCCCCCCACCTCCCTGCTTGAGGGCAGGGACGCCTGCTGGGGCTTTAAGAGGCTCCAGGGCTCGTGGCTGTGGAGGTCCCAGCAGTTTCCCTACATGCCCTGACCTCAGCCCTGCCATCTGGAGGTCACCTCAACGGGGCGGCGGACCCCAGCCTGGGGAAGGGCAGCGTGGGGTGGACCGCCTCCCAGTCCGGCAACTCCTTGCCACCCCAAGTCTATTTTTAGAGCAATTTGTCTGTGGGTCCTTTGGAGGGGGCAGCTTCCTGGAGTCCGGCAGGCTGGCCCTGTAATTTGGGAAGATTGTGGGTATTCCTGGAGCCCAGGGGCGGGGGCCCTCAGGCTCCCTGCAGGGTGGGGCCTGGCCTCAGAGGTGGGATAAGGCGGCTGTTGACCCCTCTCCCCACCCATAATGGGCCTCAAAGCCTGCGGTCCCTCTAGCCCCTCCGTTCTGGCTCCTCAGACCTCAGCCTTACCCGAGCCAGGTGCTGGGGCCACCAGCAGCAGAGCTGACTTGGAGAGGAAAACTGTAGGCACCCATCAGGAAAGGGGGTGATGCCCGGCAGCCCTGCGGCCCAGATGAGGCCAGGAGGCCCATGAGGTGGGCAGGAGGTGGACGCTGCCCTGGAAAACCTGGGCATCACCCATCCTCCCATCCAGGCACCAGGGGGCCCTGTGGAGTCTTCCTTCTTATCTTGTCTCCAGTATGTTCTTCTCCACCCCTGCTGCCACTGCCTTAGCACGTGCCTCATTTCCTCTCTCCGGAAACAGCCTCCTGAGGGTCTGACCACCTCTGTCTCGCCTGCAGTCAGTTCAGTCTGCACACAGAGGCAGAGTGATCTTTTTTAACCTTACAAACCTGAGTGTGCTTAAAACCCTTCAGCGTCTCCTCGTTACCTTTAGAACAAAGTCACAGCTCCGAGTCTAGCCTCCAAGGCCGACCTATCCCTGCTGGCCTCTCTGACTCCATCTTCCTCCTTCCCTTTGCATTCTAACTGCACTAAACTGCTTGTGACTCTCTCCAGACCCCCAGCACCTAGCCTGGCACTCGTTAGATGTTTGCTGAATAAATGTAATCGTATTCACAATAGCTGCCATTTGTTGAACATTTACTTCGCGACCAGTACCAGTACTTTTACAGGTGAGGAAGCTAAGGCTCAGAGAGGTTAAGCAACTTGCCTAAGGTCACACAGCCAGGCGGGAGGGGTCTGTTGTCCCAGCCTACTCTGTAAACTGCTGAATGAAGAAGATGCCTCCATCTGTTCTGGGCCCAGCCCAGTCTGCCCAGTCTGCCCCCCCACCATGCCCTTCCCTGCCTGCCTAACATCCCTCCACGGCCCTGTCCAGCAAGGGGCCAGGAGGAGGCTGAGCCCTCTGCTCTGGGAGTCCCCTGAGCCTGGGCCCTGCCCCCTTCCCTAGATGTGGAACATGGAGCGTGGGTGCTGGGGCACAAACTGTGCTCGGTCATGGTGAAGCAGGAGCAGAGCCCGGAGCTGCCCGTGGACCCTCTGGCCGCCTCCTCGGCTATGGCCGCTGCCGCCATGGCCACCACCCCGCTGCGGGGCCTCAGCCCCCTGACCAGGCTGCCCGTCCCCCACCAGGTGAGCCTGGGGCCTGTTTACAGGGGCCGAGGGTGGGAGGAGGGGGGTGGATCTCTGTAGGAAGGGCCATCCGAAACCCTGGGCACCCCAGGGCTCTGAGCAGGGAGCAGCGTGGCCCTTGGGAGTCTCCGGACTCTGTCTCTGCCCCCACCTTGGGCCACCCTTTCACCAACCTAGAACAGACTCAGACCACAGGGGCCCTCACTGTGTGCGGAAGAAGACAAAGGGACCCAGGCAGGGCTGGGCATCAGGGACCCCGTCCAGGGTCTCAGGGTAGGAGACAGCCCAGGCCACTTAATTTTCTCAGTGTCTGGATTTTTTAAAATGAAGAAACACCTAAATGGAAATATAAAAATTATACCCTATTTCCATTGTTTATATTCATGAGATGAATATGTTTAACCTACACTCGCAGGCTGGCCCTCCCCCCATGAATGTCTAGATACCATCGCTCAGCTATAGCACCAAAGCTGACATCTGAAGACCCTTCTGGGGCCGGGAGGCCCAGACTCCCGGCGCCTGGGAGAGGCCCCGCCTGGTCCCGGCTCTGCTCCCACTTGTGCTGTGGGCACGGTGCCTTCCTTCTTTATTCCTCAGCTTCCTTCTCTGTAAAATGGGAGCGTGAACTACAGCTAAGGGGCTCCTACTCTTGCGTCTAAAACACGAATTGTTTAGTCGCATTGTGTCTGACTCTGCGACCCCATGAACCGTAGCCCGCCAGGCTCCTCTGTCCGTGGGATTTCCCAGGCGAGAATACTGGAGTGGGTTGTCTTTTCTTTCTCCAGGGGGTCTTCCCGACCTAGGGATGTGAGCCCGCATCTTCTGCACTGGCAGGGGCATCCTTTACCACCGAGTCACCGGGAAGCCCTTGGAATCCCTTGAGTCGGGGTGTGGCTGGCACTGCCCCCTGCTGGACACACGGCTCAAAACACACGCGGCCCAAGGGCTTCCCAGGTGGCAGCAGCGGTAAAGAACCTGCCTGACGGTGCCAGAGATGTAGGAGACGCGGGTTTGATCCTTGAGTTGGGAAGATCCACCGGAGGAGGAAGTGGCAACTCACTCCACTTCAGCATTCTTGCCTGGAGAATCCCATGGGCGCGAGAGAGCCTGGGGTCGCAGAGTCAGACATGACTGAAGCGACTTAGCCCACATGCAGAGGCAAGAAAGGGCTTTCCTTCTTCCTCCACCAGGGACTGGAGGGTTCAGGGCTGGCTTCAGACCGAGAGGATCTTTGGGGACCATCTCCAGGGCTGGCTCTGCAACTTCTGAGGCCTCCCCAGAGCAGGAAGGGAAGACAGGTGGCCATGGAGTCAAGGTCATGGAAGTTAGGCGCTGGGCTCAGGGGAGTGAACTGAGAGGTTAGGCAACTTGCCCCACGTTGCACAGTCGGAAGAAATGGAGCTGCATTCCAGACTCAGCCACCAGACCCCAGAGCCCACCTTTTCCCCTCTAATGAGGTCTCGACCCCCTAGCAGAAGGTGAGGGAACCAGGAGTTGGGTGGCGAGAATGAGCGTGTGACCCACGGAAGTGGAGTCCCCCTACTGCGTCTCAGTCCTTTCATCTGTCACCAGAGGGCTCAGCTGGAATGTAGACAAGGGAATCTCCAAGGTCCCAGCCAGCCTTACCGTCCTATGATTTCGACTCATCTGCTGAAATTCAGGATTCTGGGTCCCACCCATGATATCATGACCTCTCTCTGCTGGCTTCTGGACCTGGAGGGGAGAGATGGGCCTGAAATCCAGCACCCAACACTGTGTCTTCTCAAAGAGAAAACCCCGTATGTGCATGTTGGTACTCCTGCATAGGAAGCCATGCATGCAGATGTCCTTTCTGAAACCGTGCTGGAACAGTATAAAGAAATAGCAATGCGTGTTTATTTAAAGCATTCATCTAATTCTACCAGTCCCTTGCTTAAAACCCATTGTGCGTGCGTGCTAAGTCACTTCAGTCATGTCCGACTCGTTGCAACCCCACGGACTGTAGCCCACCAGGCTCCTCTGTCCATGGGGATTCTCCAGGCAAGAATACTGGAGTGGGTTGCCATGCCCTCCTCCAGGGGATCTTCCCGACCCAAGGTTTGAACCCACGTCTCTCATGTCTCCTGCACTGGCAAGTGGTTCCTTTATTACTAGCGATACCTGGCAGAGAAGGAAATGGCAACCCACTCCAGTACTCGTGCCTGGAAAATCCCAGGGACGGGGGAGCCTGGTGGGCTGCAGTCCATGGGGTCTCGAAGAGTCGGGCACAACTGAGCGACTTCACTTTCACTTTTCATTTTCATGCACTGGAGAAGGAAATGGCAACCCACTCCAGTATTCCTGCCTGGAGAATCCCAGGGACAGAGGAGCCTAGTGGGCTGCCGTCTATGGGGTCGCACAGAGTTGGACACGACTGAAATGACTTTGCAGCAGCAGCAGCAGCGATACCTGGGGAGCCGCTGAAGCCCGTCAGGGGCCCTCCTTGTTTCTGGCTTCTTTCTCTGGATTCTCCTCTTCCCGCCACGTCCTCTCCCCAGGTCTTCTGGCCTTGTGTCTTGCCACTGCACCTCTGACACAGCCTATACTCTGGACGCCCTCTGTGCACGCCGTTTCCAGATTTGTCCGGACTCTGTCTGGGCGCTGTGCTTTCGCAGTGCTTTTTCCTCGACGTGGGGTGCTTTTCCCCTTGCCTACGTCCTGCCCCACCCTGTATCTGGAGTACTGCTGTTTCTACTTCAGGACTCAGACTTCAGCTGCTCAGGGACGCTCGGGGACCTTTCTCTAATGCTTCCTTCGTCGGTGCTGTGGTTACCGTTCAGGGAATCTGGCAGTGTATCTGGCAGCGTAATCTGCCAGACATTACATTATGGGGGTCTCATGGCAACACACACACCCAGGCCTGCATGGTGTTCACAGTCGGTGTAGGGTCACTCTCCTCCAAACAAGACGGCCCTGGGCTCAGAGGCCACGGGAAGCCCTTCTTTCCTGAACTCGGGAGCTAGAGGATGTTCCTGGGCCCCCACTCTCTTCCCTGAGGCCTGACTTGCCTTCTCTAAACACAAGAACGTGCCTCTGCTCCCTCTGGGATATGCCTGGAACCCTGAGCCCAGCTTCTTTCTTAATGCTGTAGGGCAGACACCACCCCCCCCCCCCCCCCCCCCTTCCGCCAAGGCCCAGGGAGGGAGGGAAGTTGGCGGGCCTGGTGGGGACAGGCCCCTGGAGCAGCTGTTGGAGCCCTGCCTCTTCCGCAGGCCCCAGGAGAGATGACTCAGCTGCCAGTGATCAAAGCTGAGCCCCAGGAGGTGAACCAGTTCCTCAAAGTGACACCAGGTGAGTGTGTCTGGAGAGGGGCTCTTCGTCTCCAGTCTTGGACAGACCGCATTCCTTACCCCTCGGTTCAGCCCGGTCTCCCTCAAAACGTCCCTTTTCTCCCCGTAAGTCTCTCCTCCCTTCTGTGCCCGTTCTCCGTCTCTCCGGTCCCCTTCCTACTCATTCTACAGCTGTCGTCACTGTTATCGCCACCTTCTCGCCCTGTTTGCCAGGTTTCCCTCCCATCATTCACTAACTGAGGTCCTCTCCGTAGCCATCAGCCCATCCTTTTACTCATTTATCCGTCCATCTGTCCGTTCTTCCACCTATCCATTCATCCACCCATCCAACGAGAGCACATTGGGCCTCTCCTAGTTCCAGGAACTGGGGACCCAGAGAGAGAAAACAGTCGTTGTACCCCAGGAGCTCACACAGTAGGGTCACGGACAAACCGCTAATTATACAGTTGTGTTATGGGTTAAAGATGACAGATCCCAGGAGACCCCTCCCCAGACCTGACAGGAGAGAACAGAGGAAGCTTCTCGGACTGAGCAGGAGAGAGGGCTAACTTAATCTCTCCAGTCCCACCTCATTCATTCATCCAACACTGATTAAGCATCGCCTGTGTATCAGGCCCTGGGCTAACCACCCCAAGGCTTAGGAAGATGAATAAGGCCCAAGTTTCACCCTCAAGTTACTCACAACAGCCTCTGAGAGAAGACAGAATTAACTGGAGGTAGAAAGGGACCAGTGTGAAAGCACCTTACATCCTAAAGCATGGTCGCATCCATCAGCCCACTGCATCCTCCCAGCTCCGCACAGGGAATCATTCCACCCCCAGTTCAACAGGGAAGTGAGGCTGGGAGGTGATGAGTAAGCATGAATATAGGTCACATAGTTGTGGGGTACAACAGTCAGGACTTGAACTCAGGTCTGACTCCAAGTTCAGTGCTCTTTACAGTAGGGCATCCACGAGAGGCAGATGACACCAAAGAAGAGAGAGGGGACTCCTGTAGGAGGCGGTGGGGGGCAGAGCCCGGAACAACGCAGTGGTTCCTCCTCCCCGTCTCAGCCCAGCTCTGTGGTGCAGTGGGCTCCAGGTTCCCGTGTGTGCGTGCACGCATGCTCAGCCGTGTCTGACGCTGTGCAGTCCCAGGGACTGCAGCCTTCCAGGCTCTTGGTCCTCTGGGCTCGGCCCAGGCCTCTTCCTGATGCTGCGGCCAAGAAAGGCAGCAGGGAAGGCGTGCTGGGGAGAGCAGTGCTCCTGGCGGGTCTGCTGAAAGCTCAGTGCCTACTGCCCTGTTACCCTGAGGTGGGAAATAGACACCCTGGTGTTCTGAAATGGAAAGAAAGGGACAGAGGATGCCGCTTGCTCTGCCTGATCCCCATGGGTCTCGCTGTGGGCAGAATCTAGTCATCTCCTGGGGTTGCCAAGTTGGAGGCTCACCGACCCTGAGCCCTGTGAAGTCAGGGTTTAGTCACTAAGCCGTGTCTGACTTTTGCAACCCCAGGGACTGTAGCCCGCTAGGCTCCTCTGTCCATGGGATTTCCCAGGCAAGAATAGTGGAGTGGGCTGCCATTTCCTTCTCCAGAGGATCTTCCCGACCCAGGGACCAAACCTGGGTCAGCTGCATCTCTGGCAGTCTCCTGCACTGCAGGTTCTTTACCCACTCAGCCACCAGAGAAAGGGGCCCCGAGAACCCAGCCTCTGTGTTATCCCTGCCAAGTGTTGGTGTTAGTCGCTCAGTCATTTCCAACTCTGCGACCCCATCCACGGACTACACCAGGCTCCTCTGTCCATGGAATTCTCCAGTAAAGAACACTGGAGTGGGTAGCCATTCCCTACTCCAAGGGATCTTCCCAACCCAAGGATGGAACCCAGGTCTCCTGCATCGTAGGGGGATTCGTTATCGTCTGAGCCACCAGGGAATTCCCACCAAGAATCGGGTTTAAAGGAGCTAGGCTTGGTGGAGTCAGAGAGGGCATGGCCCTCAGATATTGTCTTCTGGGATGTCAACTCTACTTTCTGACATGCTAGGGTCCGGGGGTGGGGGTGGGGGGGGTGTCCCCTGACGTTCTAGGGTCAAGGCCCGAGCAGTCTGCCCACATGCCTTCGGGACCGGCTTGGGCCCCCGCTGTGCTGAACTCTGTCTGCCTGGAGCTGGGGTGCCCGACTGACCTGGCTTCTCCTACTCCCCGCAGAGGACCTGCTACAGATGCCCCCGACGCCCCCCAGCAGCCACGGCAGCGACAGCGACGGCTCCCAGAGTCCCCGCTCTCTGCCCCCCTCCAGCCCTATCCGGCCCATGGCCCGCTCCTCCACGGCCATCTCCACCTCTCCACTCCTCACCGCCCCTCACGTAAGCAGCTGGGGCCGGACTGACCCCAGAGTCTAAGAATCCAGTGTCTGGGGGGAGCCCTAAGCCTGATCCCCACCCACATCAGAACACAGGAGGCGCCTGCCCCGCAGATGGGAGTGAAGGTCTTTTAATTGTGCTTGGGGATGAATAGGAAACGGGAAGAGTCCAAGAGGCCCGCTGAACCCGCTGGTGGCCGAGCTAGGTCTACAACTTGACATTCCTGACCTCCAGGGGGATGGCCCAGGCTGCCTCCAAGGAGCACTGTTTGCAGAGCAATGTTCAGGAGGCCCAGAAGCCCTGGGACGGGTGGGGGAACCCTCAGTCTAGAGGTGGTAGGTGTCCAAGGTGGGTGCTGTTCACGGGGCCCTGGACAAGTAAGCTCTGAGGCTGTGGATTCCGCGATGGGATCTAGAGACCAGCCCTTCCCAACAGTATATTGAGGGCCTAACATGCCAGGCTGCCAGCAACATCCTCAGCACTTGTGACATGTTACTGGATTTAATTCAGATCCGCCCCTCTTGCAGATGAGGAAACTGAGGTTCAGCGAGCTGGGTGCCTTGCCCAGGTCACGCCGAGGGTAAATGGTGAGCTCGGATTTGAATGCAGGGCTGTCTGGTTCCTAACTAGTATGTCCCCCTTGCCGTAGAAATTACAGGGGACGTCGGGGCCTCTGCTCCTGACGGAGGAGGAGAAGCGCACCCTGGTTGCTGAGGGCTACCCTATCCCCACCAAACTCCCCCTCACCAAAGCCGAGGAGAAGGCCTTGAAGAGGGTCCGGAGGAAGATCAAGAACAAGGTAAAGCACGAGACAGACCCTAGCCCTGCCCTGGGGCTTCCTTGGGGGTGGGGCTCTGCTCACCTGGCCATGCCAGTCCTGAAACTGGGGAGCCCAGGAAGTGGATACGTGGCATGGTAACTCCGGGAGGGACAGGGAAGCCTGGCCTACTGCGGTCCACGGGGTAACGGAGAGTCGGACACAACTTGGTGATTGAACAATAACAACCCCCGTTTGGGGGCTTCCCCCCTAGATCTCGGCCCAGGAGAGCCGCCGTAAGAAGAAGGAATACGTGGAGTGTCTAGAAAAGAAGTAAGAGGCCTGGGGCGGGTGGACAGCCTGGGTGGCCTGGGCTCCGCTCCCCAACCTGGCTTCCTCTCCCACCCTCTTGGGGGTGGTGGGGGGTGGCATGGGGAGTAGGATGCTGGTGGGCAGGGCAGAGGGGGCAGCAGAGAGACTTCCCCGGTGGTCCAATGGTTACGACTCTCTGCTCCCAGTGCAGGGGGCACGGGTTCAAATCCTGGTCGGGGACTAAGATTCTGCATGCCCCACACCATGTGACCCCGAAAGTGAGGGGCAAGCCAGGTCTGGGGGTTGCCGCTGAGCCTGTGCCTGCTTGGCCCCCACAGGGTGGAGACATTTACATCTGAGAACAATGAACTGTGGAAGAAGGTGGAGACCCTGGAGAATGCCAACAGGTGGGTGGTGCCGCCTGCGTTCCCCCTGGCCCCTGCCCTTCTGCAGCCAGTGGCTGGCTCTGGCATAGCTCTGGGAGGCAGGAGAGAGGAGAGGCCACTGAGCTCAGGGAGATGCGAATCCCAGAAGCAGGGGCCCTGCAGCCTGGGACCCTCAGTTTCTCATCCTCCTTTATCCACTCAGAGCTCTAGGTACCGGACAGGGCTGTCGAGATGCTTAAATGAGGTAATAATACAGACCAGCAGCAGCCTCTGGGCACTTGTTAGGAATGCTTTGTGCCCGGGCCTCGTGCCAGCCCTATTGAATCCGGGGAAGGTTCCACAACCTATGTGTTAACAAGCCCTCCAGGTAATTCTGAGGCACCCTGAAGTTAGAGCACCAATGTGAGTTTCTCAGACCAGCACGTCAGCATCAGCTGGGGGCTTGCAGAAGTGCAGAATCTCAGGCCTCTCCCCACACTTAACTTGAATCAGAATCTGCATTTCAGCAACACACTTAAGTGATTCATGTGCACGGCTAAGTTTGAGAAACAGTCTGGAGCCCACACTGGGCCTGGCAAGTGGTGGCCACAGAAAGTCACAACTCTGGGTGCTGTTTTTGTGATCCCGGGAAAACTGTCATGCATCTCTGGGCCCCAGTTTCTCTGTCTACGTGGAGACGATGGAAGTGAATCTCCCCAGATTCATGTGACGATGCGATGAAACCTAGCAAGTAAAGGGCCAGCACTGTCCGTGGCATTTGAGAATGCTCCCTTCGTGTTAACTTTTCTTCTTCTTTTTTCTTGCTGTTATTTTGAATTCTTGTTAGTGACCAGTCATAAGCCCACAGTAGGTCTTTAATAATTGTTCACCGGGAGTAATTAAAGCAGCAGCCAACAGCTGGTAGGGAGCAGGTACTCGACAGAAGGCTTTTTCCTTCTTTCCTTCCTTCTCCCCCAGCTTCTCCAGTGGGATCCAGCCACTCCCCTGACTGACCTGGAGAATGCCCCCCTGACTCAGGGAAGAGGGGTGGGAGCCCTCGCCCCTCACCCCCTTCCTCTGGCCCAGATTCTTCTCTGGTCCCAAATAGGGCCAGGCCCTTGGAGCTATTTTGCCACCTGCTGTACATTCTGGGAACTGCAACCGCATGGACCAGCTGGGCGGGAGGGAAGAGATGATTCAACATTTGTTCACCAAGGGTGGGCTGATTCCTTGCTGGGGAGGACCCAGTCCCTGCCCTCAAGGAGCCCCCACAGTTAGTGAAAGAGACTGATTTCGTTGTTCAGTCGCTCAGTCGTGTCCGACTCTTTGCAACCCCGTGGAATGACATCGAAATTTGTAAATAAACGAAGTGTTACAGGTGCTGTGATAAAAGCAAAAACTGTGACAAAATTAACCAAAAAAATGGTAGCTGCCACTCCCCGCATGCTCGCCCCTCACCATGTACCAGGCCGCTGCCAGACGCGCCCTTCTTATCAGCTCAGGGTAGGAGGAGGGAAGCTCAGTTTAGCTGCGGCTGGTGCGGGGTTAAAGAAGAAGGTGACCGCAGCCCAGGCGGGCTAGACCCGCCTCCAACCTCCGCTTTGGCCAGGAGAAGCCTCACGGGGCTCCTCGGAGCTCCCACAGGGTGACCCAGCTACGCACCGTGAAGCGGGCGCCAGGTGCCCCGGCCACGCCACAGAGGAGCCAAGCGGGAAGTGACCTTTTCTGCCTTGAGTGAAGCAGGCACCTGGTGTGGAAGCCAAGTCTAGGGCCAGCCCAGGTGCCCCCACCCCCACCCCACACGGGGGAGAGCTCCAGGAGGCAGAGATGCCAGCCTGCTGGGGCAGAGCCCACGGGTGACCGCTGTGCCCCCCGCAGGACTCTGCTCCAGCAGCTGCAGAAACTCCAGACTCTGGTCACCAGCAAGATCTCCAGACCTTACAAGATGGCCGCCACCCAGACGGGGACCTGCCTCATGGTAGGTTACTGTTCCCTCCCCACAGAGCAGCAAGAGGCCCGGTCTCCCCCCCAGGCCGGCTTTCCGGGGCCTGGGGGTGGGGGGTGTGTGTGCAGAGCTGTCAGTGCCCTGGCTCCAGCAGACCCCCGCCTCTTTCACCAAAGCCCGTGGAACCTTCCGGAACATGACCTTCCCTGACCAGTTCTGACACGGTCTGGATGTGTAGGGCCTCACAGGAACCCTGCGAGGGGATGACAGGCCAAGCGCCGTGAGGACGGCGCCTCTGAGGACCCAGTGGGGGGATGGGCCTGGGGGGATGGGCCTGGGGCGATGCGGGGAGATATGGGCCTGTCTCTCTACATGCCTGGTGCGGTGTCCAGGCTGTGGCCGGAGCCTCTGCTAGCTCCTTTCCGCGTTCCCTGTAGCTGTACAGCCTGTTGCCTCCGGGTTAATCACTGCCCCCAGGCCCTCTGAGATCCTGGAGCTGTCAGGTGGCAAAGCTGGAGTAGAGGCAGGTGTTAGTTTGGGCTCTGTGACGCTTAGCTCCCCATGCTGGCCAGTCTTCCTGGGAATCCTGCCAGGAACCTGGTGTGAAGATATGTCCCCGTCCCTTGCCCCAGGCTCAGTCTCCTCCAGCACCTACTCCTTCCTTCCTTTCCTGGTTCCTTTCCACCCCAGAGGTGATAGCTACACTGGCCAACTCCCTCTCTTTTCTAGCACTGCCTGGGGTGGCCCCTCTCCAGTGGGCTGAGATGGCCTGACAGCCTCCACCTTCTCCTCCACCACATGGCTCTGGGAGCAGATTTCCTGAAAAAATGATGAGCCTTTGGCCCCCACTGGCTTATGGAGTGGGGAGGGTTTTGGGGGTGGCCAGGGCTGCAGCCATCCCCTGGCCCAGCTCTGCCCACCACACTCTCTCCACTGCCAGGTGGCAGCCCTGTGCTTCGTCCTGGTGCTGGGCTCCCTGGTGCCCTGCCTCCCTGAGTTCTCCTCTGGCTCCCAGACTGTGAAGGAAGACCCGATGGCCACTGACAGCGTCTACACCGCCAGTCAGAGTGAGTGCCCCAAGCAGGGCTGCCCTCCCCCCACGCCAGCCCCAACTTCTGGGCAGAAGACAGACGCAAGTGAGGAGCCGGGTCTGGGGCTGACACCGTCTCATTCTACCTTCCCATTTTGCAGATGGGAAAACTGAGGCCTCTCCCAAGGGTCTATGATTTGTTTGATGTTAGTTATAGAATTAAAACTACAGTGCAGAGCCCCTGATTCCCAACCCACCCAGGAGTGGCTTGGCCAGGGGAGGAGGTTTAGGGAATAATAGGAATGTTCCCACCCTAGCCCCCATGTATTATGGTGCCGGTTGATAGGGGACATCTGCTAAGCCACCATCAAGATTTTACAACCGGGGCAGCGAGTGAGTTTCAGCTCCAGGGCCATCTTCCATAAGATGATAGTGGCTGCATGAAGCACTGTTAAGAAGGACTCTGAGGCCCCGTTCAGGATCAACAGGCACGAGTGGCAAGATCCACTGGTAATGTCTGTCATGGGCAGAAGCGTGGGAGTGGTGTGTGGACTCAGCTAGTTACCACCCCAAGGGGCTTGTGAGGACTGTTAAGAACATGGAATTTCCGAGTCAGTCATATCTGCCACTCGCTAAGTGCGTGGCCTCGGGCATGTGTCTGAAGCATGCTAAATTTTAATCTCTTATCTCGAAAATGGGAGTTACCAGTTCCACGCTTATTGAGCATGTTTGCTGTGAAGACAAAATGACATGGTGCATGAAGGATCTCGGTACAGTTCCTGGTACACAGCAGGCTCTTACTAAACGAACAATAGTCGCTCCCTTTTTGATGCGCTCACAAGAGGAGAGAAAAGACACAACACACAGTGGCAAGGGGAGAACCGGCCCAGGGGGCAGCGAAGAATAGTGTGGATTTCCGGAGGCAGAGGATGCTTCAGACAGACCTTCAGAGGAACTTCCAGAAAGTCCCTCATGGCCTCCTGGAGCGCATCATCCAGCAGGGCAGGAGGAGGAAAAGGAAACAGACGGGAGGTCGGAGGGAGCGAGGAGCTGGGGGGAGTGAGTTTCAAGAAGGAGGGATGCTGCAGGGAGAATGAGTTGGGCCTGCAGGGCCTTGAGGCTGTGGGGAGGGTTAGGGGAAGAGGAAGCAGAAGCGAGGAGTGAAAACCCCTCCCTGGACCAGAGCAGCCAGAGAAGAGACAGTTGCTAAGGGAGGTGGGTGGCAGGGATGTAAGTTCCTGAGAGGCACATGTCCGTTTCCTTAAGGCCAGAGGGGTCTGTGTGATGGGAGGCACAGAGGACCCCGGAAAGGAAGGAATGCAAACTGGGGGAGTGGGGTCAGGGGGCGGGGGAGGCGTGTTGATGACAAAAGCAGAGTCAGAGGAGCCAGAGGAGCGTGGGAATGCATGAGCCCCTCAGAGTGAACGCAGTGGGTTTCAGGTTCAGGGTCCCCGCAGGGTGAAGAGGAGGAAGTGAGCCCTGGAGCAGGCTGGCGCACGGAGCTGGGGCAGCGCACAGATGCAGGGGCCCTGCTCAGGCAGACCGTGAGGTCAGGGCCCCAAGAGTGAGGAGGGTGCTGGTGGCTCCTGAAGCCAGGTGGGCCAGGGTCTGCAGCTCGGCCGCAGTGCATCAACCTCAGGCCGGGACAGCGCCCCTGACAACCTGGAGCCTCAGTGGCCTGTTTTGTGAAATGGACCTAAAAATATCTCATTCTGAGAGTTTTTGTTAATGATTTGATATAGGTTAAAGGATGCCAACAATGGCTGATAGGCATGGTAGATATCCAACAAACGTGTTTTCTCTTTTCCTCATCTCCCTGAGGGGTAAACTGGGGCCTCAAATGGGGAAAAGGTTTATTCAAGGTCTCACAGGAAGGGAGTGGTTCAGTAGGATGAGAACCCAGCTCTCAGATGCTCCAACCCAGTGCCCTCTGCTTAGGGAGCGCTAACTTGCTCTGAGTGCAGTTTCAGTCACTCTGTTATCTCATTTAAACCTCACATCGACAGGAGGTTGGCCCCTAGTATTCCTACTTTACAGATGAGCAAGCTCAGAAAGGTGAAAGCAAAGGCATGGCTTGCCTGCAGTCACACAGCTGGGAATCATTTGAGCTGGATTCAGATCCAGGCCTGAAAGAGTCCAGGGCCCAGGTCCTTGACCACTGGGTGCTGAATGCAGCCTAGACGGGGAGGGAGCCTTGGCACCGTGGCTCACCCTGAGCTCCTTCTCCAGTGCCCTCCCGGAGCCTCCTGTTCTATGACGAGGGAGCGGGCTCATGGGAGGATGGCCGCAGTGCCCTGCTGCCCGTGGAGCCCCCGGATGGCTGGGAGATCAAGCCCGGGGGGCCGGTGGAGCAGCGACCCCAGGACCACCTGCAGCATGACCCCCTGGACAGCACCCACGAGACCAGCAAGTACCTGAGTGAGGCCTGGCCGAAGGACGTCGGTGGGAACAGCACGGGTCCTGACTTCTCCCACCCTAAGGAGTGGTTCCATGAGAGGTGGGTGGGTGGCCCCTTCCCTTCCTGGGCTCCCAGGCTCCACCCAGCCTCAGCCCACCCTGGTCTCCGGGTTGTCAGCCACACCCTCCCGTGGCCCCATCCCTCCCAAGTCCAAACCCAGCTTGCAGAGGGGCCAGAGGGTCCTCCTCAGACAGAGTCATCCCTGACTTCTCTTCTCTCTCCAGGGATCTGGGTCCCAACACTACCGTCAAGCTCTCCTAGGCCGTGCCAAGACCCAGGACACAGGGCGTACCCTCTGGTACTCAGAAGAGGGGTCGTCCTGCTCACCAACCCGGATCCGGCTCGTACCCCTGCCCCCTGGGATCCCCTCCCAGGAGAAAGGGTTCCACTCCCCACCCCCGACCAGCCCCTCTTTGCCCCAGATCTTGACTGGGCCCCCCTTCCCCCCACATTTGGACTGTTCCCTTGGGCCAACCACTCTGTTCTCACCCCCTCCCTCCCACAACCATCCGTCCTTCTCAGATAAACCACTCACTGGGTTACCCACCTCCTTTCTCATAATGACCAAGAGGACCACTGCCTCCCTGCCCCACCCCGACCACGTACACACACACAGACACATCAACAGACCGACCCACTAAGCCCCTCCCCGCCCCCCCACTGTACAGAGACCAAGAACAGAAATTGTTTGTAAATAATGAACCTTATTTTTTATTATTGCCAGTCCCTAAGATATTGTATTTTACAAGTCTCCCTCCTACCTTCAACCCTCCCTTGTTTTGTATTTTATGAAGTTAGTGCGGGCTTCGCTGCTCCCTGGCCCAGGAGAGAGGGTCCCCCCACCCAAACCCCTCACCTGGCCTCCCCCCTGCCGCTGCCCAAGCCGCTGGGCCTTTTTAGTTGCCAAACCGCTTCACCCATCAGCTCAGCACATGCTTTAAGAAGGCAAAAGTAAAAAAAAAAAAAAATATGCAGCATCAACCCCTGACTTTGTGCCTTGCTTCATGGTAAGGGTTGTGGGGGTGGGGGGAGGGTAGGACTGAAGACGAAGGAATAAGAAGGGTAAGTTTATCTGGGGGCTATCCCAGGTGGCACTAGTGGCAAAGAACCCGCCTGCCAATGCAGGAGACATAAGAGATGCTGGTTCGACCCCTAGATCGGGAAGATTCCCTGGAGGGTGGATGGCTACTCACTCCAGTGTTCTTGCCTAGAGAATCCCATGGATAGAGGAGCCTGGTGGGCTATGGTCCATAGGGCCACAAAGAGTCAGACGGGCCTGAAGGAACTTAGCACACACACAAGTTTATTTTATATTCTGATCAGTAGTGATCGAGAGTGAGGGGTTTGAGAAGGCATTTGTACTGGGTTCCCTCCTCCAGCCAGACACAGAATTCAAATCAGATGGTGAAAGAATTCTGCTGCAATCCCCATACCCCAAGGCTCCTCCCAGCTCCTACCACTACTGTGTGTGGAAGCAGAGAGGCATATAGGTCACCGGGTCGGCCTTTAAGGGTGGGAACTGTGAGCACTCAGTGTCCAGGGTGGCCAGACGCTGTCCTCGGCACTGTACACACAGTACCCAGGTTGCTCCTCCTCTTTCCTGCCATTTCTTACTTTCTTGTATCTTTGCCTCATCTGCATTAGAGGAGCATACTTCAGAGGAAAAAGAGCTGCCTTTGGCTACTGGAACCGCCTCTTGCTAGCCATATGCAGTGGGCAGAGTTCCAATCCCTTCCCCTAGGGTCGGGAGGGGAGAACCTCTGCATGTCAGGGATGCCACTCCCATAGTTAGGTGACCTTTCATGGAAAAAGTAAAGGGATTTTGCAGGTGTAATGAAGGTCCCAAATCAGTTGATTCTGAGTTAATTCAAAGGGAGTTAATTCACTGAGTTAATTCACTTCCCTGGTGGTCCAGCGACTAAGACTCCGTGCCCCCAATGTAGGGGGCCCTAGTTTTGACCCCTGGTCAGGGAACTAGATCTCGCATGCCACAAATAGGATGTGAGGTGGCCAAGCAAAGAGATAATAAATAAAAGTTTTAAGGGAGACCACCCTGGGTGGGCCTGACTTAATTGGGTGAAAGCCATTCAAAGAGGGACTGCTGCTGCTGCTGCTGCTAAGTCACTTCAGTCGTCTCCGACTCTGTGCGACCCCATAGACAGCAGCCCACCAGGCTCCCCTGTCCCTAGGGTTTTCCAGGCAAGAACACTGGAGTGGGTTGCCATTTCCTTCTCCAATGCATGAAAGTGAAAAGTGAAAGTGAAGTCGCTCAGTTGTGTCCGACTCTTAGCAACCCCATGGATGGCAGCCTACCAGGCTCCTCTGTCCATGGGATTTTCCAGGCAAGAGTACTTGGGGTGCCATTGCCTTCTCTGAAAAGAGGGACTGAGCCCTTCCCAAAGAGAAAGAGAGTCTCCTGCTGGCCTTAAAGAAGCAAACAGCCATGTTTTGTACCACATGGAGAGGGTGGTCTCTAGGCTCTCACACACTGGAGGCAAGGCACTGGATTCTGCCAACCACCTGAGCAGCTTAGAAGAGGACCCCAGCTCCAGATGAAGCCCCCGCCCAGCCAACACCTGGGCAGCCACCTGGGGAGGGCCTGAGCACAGGACCCAGCTGAGCTGTGCCCTGAGCCACAGACACGGAGGTCACACCTGTGTTGTTTTAAGCCGCCGTGTTTGTTGTAATTGGTTTACGCAGTGTAGGAAACTAAGACGCCACGTAACCTGAACCTCCCTGAGCCTCCAGTTCCCCACCTGTAAGAAAAGAATATAAATAACATTCAGTGCATGAGGTTACGGGAATTCAGTGAGCTGTTTAGAATGGGACCCAGTGCACACTGGCTCTGAGAAAGATTAACTGTGCCTTTAACATATGTGTGTGTGAGTTGCTCAGTCAGGTCTGGCTCTTTGTGACCCCATGGTCTGTCTATGGAGTTCTCCAGGCAAGAATACTGGAGTGGGTTGCCATTCCCTTCTCCAGGGGATCTTCCCAACCCAGGGATCGAACCCAGGTCTCCTGCATTGCAGGCAGATTCTTTACCATCTGAGCTACCAGGGAAGCCCCTTTTAAATTACACACACACATATATAAACTATCTACTTATTTGTTTGGCTGTACTGGGTCTTGTGTGGCATGTGTCGTGTAGACTCCTAGTTTCAGTATGTGGGATCGAGTTCCCTGACCAGGGATCGAACCCTTGCCCCCTGCATTGGGAGCACAGAGTCTTAGCATGAGGAAGTCCCTAGCTGTGCCTTTAGAGACAGTATTCATACAATGAGCTAAGGGCCAAGCTAGGGGTGCTGTTACAGCACAGAAGAGGGTGCCTCCCCCAGACAAGCGGCAAAGGCTTCCCGGAGTAGGTGACACGAAAGACTATTGGAAGTAGACAGGAGAGACAAAGGGGCATCCCAGAAAGAAATGGCGCGGGTGGGAGAGAGAGCAGGAAAACTTCAAGAAAATCTCAAATAGTTCAGAATAGCTGGAAGGTAGACAGAAAGAATGCTGCGAACTGAGGCTGGATAGCGATCAGGGGCCAGAGCCAGAAGGCCTTGAATGCCTGGATGTCGAGGCTTATCTCACAAGCATGCTTTCATACTCGGAAGCAGGGACTGTGGTGGGATCAGCTGCCTGGGTCAGCTGCCCACCAGAAGCAAAGATGGACAAGACCAGACAGAACTCTAGAGCTTTGGGACTGGCCTTCAAGGCCCATCCTCTCTCCCCATTCTCCCATAGCCTCATCTTGACCACTTGATGAGGACCTCATTGCCTGCTGCAGGGCATTAGTTTTAACTGCTAAAATATGCAGGCCTTTTAAAGCAAAGGCATTCAAGTCCGGGCTCTGGGCCAGAGCTATGATTATCATTAACAAGGACTTTTAGCTCAACCCCCTTTCCTGATTGATTCATCCATTCCCTCTATTAGTCACTCAACAAACTGCTTTCAAAGATCCCCCAGGATTGTGGAAGCAGCTGGGAAGTGAACCAGTCATCAGGCCCAGTGTGATGGAGGGGTGCTAAAGAAATACAGAAGACTGTCATGTAGTCCAGATTCCATGGATCAGGGAGGGCAACTTGGAGGAGGTGGCCTTTGACTGGGTCTTTTTTTTTCATATGTGCGTACGTGTGTGTTGGGCTGCATCAGGTCTTAGTTGCGGCGCTCAGGATCTTTGTTGCGACATGCAGGATACTTCGTTGAGGTGCACGGGCTCTCTAGTTTTGGTTCCGCGGCATGTGGGATCTTAGTTCCCTGACCAAGTATCAAACTCACACCCCTGCATTGCAGGGTGGATTCTTAACCACTGGACCACCAGGAAAGTCCCTTGACTGAGTCTTATAGGGTGGGTAGGAGTCGGCAAGGTACAGAAGGGCCTAGAGTGTTTGGAGTGCAGAGAATATCATGCAGACATGTAGCCATGAAGAGCTGGGCTAGGACTGGGGTGAGGCAAAGGAGTGGGTAGGGTGCAAACTTTAAGGAGGCGCTTGTGCAGCCCCGGGAATGAGCACTTCCTTGAATGTGGCACTCTAAGGTGTCACCCTTGCCTCACCCTCCTCCTGGCCCTGGCAGAAAGTGTGGCCCTTGCAGGCATCTAAAAAGAAAAAACATTTTATCCTGAAGGTGATAGAGAGTTACTGAATGTTTTTAAACCAGAGAGTGAGATAATCAGATTTGCCTGTCCTGAGGCTCTACGGGGGATAGAGTGAAGATGAGACAGATTCCAGAAATAATTAGAAGAAATTATCAACAGGCTTTGACATCAAATTGGCTGTGGGGTGCAAGAGTGAGGCTGGAGCCTGGCACGACATTTAGATGTCTGACTTCGAGGCCATGGTGGCGGATAAGACCATTTACTGAGGCAGGGAATGCCAGAGGAGGAGCAGGTCCGGAGAGAGAAAGAATTCATTTGAGCTCATCTTGCACTTGAGCTGCCTGTAGAGAGTGCACATTAGCATGCACGTCTAGGACTTGGCAGAGAGGGATCCCAGGCGGAGATTAGGAACTTGTCAGCATCCAGGTGGTATGTTAACATCTTGGATCTGCATAAAGGAAAAGAGACTTGGGGCGGAACTTCAGGGAAGGTGGACGTTAAGAGACAGTGGAAGAAGAGGAGAAAACAGGAAGGCTGTGCAGGAATGGGCAGAGAGGGAAAAAAAGCTGGGAGAGGTGAGTGTCTTGGAAACTGACGGAGAGAGCTTCCAGGAGCGGAGCTCACAGCTGTCAGATGCCGTCTGAGCGGTTGGGAAAGATCAGAAGACAAGGTGTCCATTCGCTCCGATAATGAGATCACCTGTGGCTGTGTCTGGAGCTGTGTAGGGTAGAACTGAGCCAGAAGGGAGACTCGGGTGGAGATGAGAACAGGTGGGAGGGATGTGAAGACTGAAGTAGACGGGGGTGCAGTGAACACACGTCACTGAGGGTGGCATCAAGAGGCAGCTGTTGGGGTGATCAAGAGCGCTTTGGGACTGCTCTTTCAGATGAGGGAGAGATGACCACGATTATTTCTAGAAAAACATCTTCTGCTTCATTGGCTACCCTAAAGCCTTTGACTGTGTGGAACACAACAAACTGTGGAAATTTCTTAAAGAGATGGGAATACCAGACCACCTTACCTGCCTCCTGAGAAACCTGTATGCAGGTCAAGAAGCAACAGCTGGAGCCGGACATGGAACCACAGACTGGTTCCAAATTGGGAAAGGATTACATCAAGGCTGTGTACTGTCTCCCTGCTTATCTGGATGTGAGAGCTGGACCATAAAGAAGGCTGAGCGCCAAGGAATTGATGCTTTCAAACTGGTGCTGGAGAGGACTCTTGAGAGTCCCTTGGACAGCAAGGAGATCCAACCAGTCCATCCTAAAGGAAATCAACCCTGAATGTTCATTGGAAGGACTGATGCTGAAGCTGAAGCTCTAATGGTTTGGCCACCTGATGCAAAGAGCCGACTCATTGGAAGAGACCCTGATACTGGAAAAGATTGAGGGCAGGAGGAGAAAGGGGCCACAGAGGATGGGATGGTTGGATGGCATCATCGACTCAATGGACACGAGTTTGAGCAAACTCTGGGAGATGGTGAAGGACAGGGGAGCCTGGCGTGCTGCAGTCGATGGGGTCACAAAGAGTCTGAGACGACTGAGCAACCGAACAACAATAATGTCTAGAAGACAAGGAGTCAACAGAGAGGGAAGATGACGGCCGATGGGAATGGGAGTGCAGGAAGGGAAGGGATCCAGGGAGCAGGTGGAAAGACCCACTTTGGCCTGGAGAAGCCTAGATGGAAATGGAGGGCACTGTGTGACTGAAGAACATGGAGAGACAGGAAACTGAGGGAGACCCCCTGTGACTGTGAAGTTTGAGGACAAGACAACGGGGAGGGTGAGCATGGGAGTTGCACAGGGGGGCGAGGGGCAAAGTTTGAAATAGTCGCTCAGAGGAATGGGACCCACAAATATTTATAGGGTATCTCTTACATGCACGGAACCAAGATGAGCTTGGAGCACAAACAAGGCCCAGTTCCTGATAGCAAAAAGCTTGAAATCTAGCATCCTCTCATTATTGATTTGTGACCATCTGCCACGCACTGGACTGAGAACTTTACAAGTCCCACTTAGGGTAAGCATTTTTACAACTGAAGAGCATGGGGTTCAGAGAGGTGAAATGACTTGACCAAGGTCATACAGCAAGTAAGTGGCAAAGTGGATATTTGAAGACAGGTCTGGGGCTTTCCTGCTGGCTCAGCAGGAAAGAATCCACCTGCCAAGGCAGGAGACACGGGTTTGATCCCTGACCTGGGAAGATCCCGCATGCAGAGGGGCCTGTGAGGTGCAGTTACTGAGCGCACGCACCCTTGAGCCTGTCCTCTGCAATATGAAGAGCTGCCGCAGTGAGAAGCCCGCAAACCACAAGTAGCCCGCCACAACTAGGGAAAAGCCTTCGCAGCAATGAAGACCCAGCACAGCCAAACATAAACAAAGAAAGAAAACTGTAAAAAGAAGACAGATCTGTTTGGCTTCAGAGCTCATGTTGCCCCTCCGGCTCTCCAGCTCTCACCCCAGCACCCCTTCCACCTTCCTTCCCCTCAACCTAGCTCTTAATCTGGCATAAGATCCAAGCACACTGGGGGGCTTCCTGGAGCCCAGGGTTTAGCAAGTGGGTCAAGGCGTGGTCATCTGCAGTCATCATGCCCATACAGCCCAGACGGTCCTCCCCGCCTGTGTTGGAAATCAGGGTTACCTCCTTCATGCAAGCCACCTGTTGACTTCTGCCTCCTCAGCACTGTGTCACTGTCCCTAAGGATGTCCCCAGGATGTGATGGAACTGCAGCCTTCACACTGTACTGTCAGCCCTGGCAGCTGGCACTGACCACACACACACACACACACACACACACACACACGGTGGCTTGCATGAGGCCAGTCACCCTGCTCAGATTGCCACAACAAACCCTTTGTTACACCTGGAAACCAAAGCTCTGTCAGCATGGAGAGCGGCTATGAGTGATGCCCCGGAGCTGGGATGGGCTGGGGCAAGGCTTCAATTCCAGAGAGTGGACCACCCCAGAAGCCATCTGACCAAATGGGGCACCTATTTGACGAGGGTAACAGGTGCCCCTTGGGGCACTAGGAGGGAGGAGACAGGCTGGGAACTCACCTTCAAGGAAGCCTGAGTCTCTTGGTCATCAGAGTGAGTTAAGAGCATGCGTCTGACGTTCCTGCTTCACTTCTGTGCGTGACCTTGCAAACGACCAAACAAACCTCTCAAAGCCTCAGCATCCTCGTCTGTAAAATAGTACCCACCCTCATAAAACTGCTGTGAGGGGTAATTGAAAGCTTGCCCACGAAGTTCTTAGCACAAGGTCAGTTAGGCAGTAAACACTCAAAAGGCATTAGCTATTATTTTCTGAATGCAGAGGCAAGCAAGGAGGCAGTTGCAGCTAGGACAGGCCGCAGAAGGTGGTCAGGCTGGTGGCGGGGGAGGGGGGCTTTCATTCTTCCCTTTCTTGGGAAGAGGGCAGAGCCACACAGCTAAAAAAATAACGCAGTCAGGAGCTGGTCCTAAGTGGGGGAGATATGAGGACAGAGGGGAGAAGCTTCCATTGAAAAAGGACTGAGAGGGGCTAGCTTGGCAAAGAGTCAACCAAAAAACCGACCTGGAGACTCAGCAGCTAAGCAGCTGTGAAGGAATGTCAAATCCAGCAGAACGGCCATAATTCTCGGTATAGGAGGCTACCCCGGGTCTGGCTGTTTGGAAAATTAGCAATCCTAGAGGCCGTCTCAGGGGCAAAGATGTGGGGGCAGGGAGGAGCTCTCAAGGGCCTCACTCCCTCACTCCGCACTCCTGCACCCCCCTACCCCGCGACAGGACTTCTTTAGAACTTGGCTTTCCAGTGCAAGCTCCTCAGTGGTCAAGATGCTTAATGCAATTCCTTTTATTCCATTCATCCAAGATGGAATTGATAGACCAGAAGAGAGAGGGAAGGCAGAATGGAGGCAGCTGCCTTTGGGGCATTTAAAGGTGAGGGAAACAGGCCAAGGTGAGGCTGTTACTGTGTGGCAAGCAGCCCAGGGGAAGTGGGAAAAGGCATGAGTTCTGGGGCCAAAAGACCTAGATTTAAACCCTGGCTCGCCACTCACTCACCTCACCTGAGCCATCTTGGAGCAAATAAATCACTTGAATGACATCTCAGGGTCCTCATCTGTAACATGGAGGAAGCGATAGCATCTACCACCCGGGCTTGTGGTAAGAATCAAATGAGATGTTAGTTGTTGTTAGAGGGTGAAGGGGAATGCCCGGAGAGGGGCCCAGGAAGCAATTATAGGGCTGTAGGAGGGAGACAACGTCTGTAGCGGAGTCTCGGGGAGGGCCTTATGGGGAATGTGGCATCCGAGAATGGCCTTGACAGATGGGCAGGATTTCAGAGAAAGGGACATCCTGCCGGCAATGGGAACAACGTGAGCAAAGGCACAGAGCGGGACAGCCACTGTAGGGCCGGTGAGAGCTGGAGGAGGCTCGAGCAGTATAGCTCTCCCCCTCTGTAATCCGTTCTCTACCTCTGAGAGTCTGGTCCCTCCCACCTTCCGGGGCTCACAGACAGTGGGGAAAGATAAGGCAAACTAGACTAGACACCGGGTGCAGAGGACGAGGGGGCCTGGGAAGAAAAAGAGTGCCTTTCAGCTGGGGCCTTCCAGGGAGACTTCCTAGAGGTGGCGGCATTTCAGCGGATCAAATTTGAAGTACAGCAACAGAAGATTTCAGATGAATGATGTTATTCAGGGCTGATGCCAATTCCCAGCATACGGAACACAGAGGAGCAGAAGGAAATGGATGGAACTGGAGAACAGGATGTGGGGAGGTGAAGGCAGGCCTTGAATGCCAGGCTAACTACAAGCAAGGTCGGGGGGGGCACTAAATACTGCAGAGGGAAAGTAAATGCTGTGGTCAAAGTGAGGCAGGAGGTAGACTGGGTTCCCCACTCCCCCAGGGCAAAGCGATTGGAGATTCATTCCCTGCAGGCCGAAACTCCAAGAGGAGAACAGCAGGACAATTAAGAGAGGCAGCTAGGCCCTGCCCAGACCACATATTTCTCATTCTCAAGTCAGGAGACCTCTCAGACTACACAGGTGCAGAAAAGGCTCCTTGGAGGTCAAAGGGTGAGTTATGTCAAGGGATGTTCTACCAATACCCTCTGCGGTAGAATCCACCTTGGCTTAGAGAAGCGTGTGCACACATTCAAGGATCTTGAGATCTGCCAAATATGGACTTGAACCAGGCAAACCAGAATGACTGGCCAAAGGAAACCCAGGAGAAACACCCCATACAAGTAATTCAAACTGCCATGGGGCACGACTTAGGGATTCTTCCTCTAGTCTGCCTGTGTGTCTATTTACAAGTACTTTACTCTTTTCCTCTTAATAAATACTCCACTTGCTTCGATACTGTCTGTCTTGGGTGAGGGCCCTTGGCACTGATCACTGGTCTAGGGGCTATGATCTGGTGCTTTCGCTGCCGCAATCCAGCCTCAATCTCTGGCTGGGAACCCAAGCCCTGCTCCAAGCCGTTGCAGGCCACCCGAAATCAAAATGTCAACTTCAGAAAGATGAGTCTAGGGTAGTGGATAAGGAGGCATTAGATCTGAGAAGTTACCCAGGGTCCTGCCATCAGTCAGTTGAAAGGTTCAAGTGCTGAACACCCCAAGGACAAGAGGAGATGCTGCAAGGAGGAGCCACGGGATTTCCGTCGGGAAGAAGATGAACCTCAAAGAGACCTCTAGTCTCTCCTTCCTGAGTTGGGTTCTCCCTTCTCCCAACCCAGAGATGGATTCAATCTTCTGGGAGACCCTGGCCCAGGGCTTTCAGGGGACAGGCCACAGGAGGCTGCAGGCTCTCCATCCCACACCCACCAACATCTGGGCAAGGTTCAGCAGAGAGCTAGGCCTAGAGAGCTAACACTTTACCTGCAATCAAGTCCATCCTCAAGTTCAAGGCATCCTGGCTCACGTTGCCCTTCCTGTGCCCCGTCTTCAAATCTAATTGGGTCTCTCAAGTCCCATGGCACCGACGGGGTTAAAGCCAGCTCGTGTCACCGCCCCCGCCAACATTCTCCCCCCCACCCCCCTGCCCGCCGCCGCGGCGAATGCCGAAGCCGGAAAGCGCGGGCTGAGAGGGGTGCATCACTGCCTCTGAGTGACGGGCGGGCCGATGATTGGCAGCTGCCGGGCGGCGGGGTACAGGGGAGGGGGTCCGGGGGTGGGCTTTGGCGGGCGCCCGGGGCCGGGATCGTGCCCGCCGCGGCTGGGCCGGGCTCGCTCCTCCGGTGCCCGAGCCGGGCTGGCGGGGCGGGGCGGCGCCCTCCCCTGTACCCCGCGGGCGGGCGGGTGTCTCTAAGGTGACAGTCTGGGTGCGCGGCAGCGGCTGCGGCTGCAGGAGCGCGCTCAGCGCCCGGGATCGGGCACCAGCCGTCCGGGGGGCGCCCCCAGCGCTCACCACGCAGCACCCCGACACCCACCAAGACCGCTCCCCCGAGGGGCGCCGGAGGCTCCCAGCCGCCCCCACCCACCCCGGGCGCGGCACCCAGCCGCCGTCTGAGCCCCGGACGTCGGGAGGGACGTACGGGACCGCGCGCTCCCCACCCCCCAACCCCCCGCCTCGCGGCCCCGGGCTCAGAAGGAAGGGAGACTGAACTTGAGCAGGGAACTCCGAAAGGCCGCCGGAGCCGCGGGAAGCGGGCGGCCGCAGGATGGCCGAGGGGCCAGGCGGCGGAGGGCCCCGCGGGGACGGGGCTGGTGGCGGCCGGGCGGCCGAGGAGGAGGTGGTACGAAGGCGCTGCCGGCGAGGCCAGGAGGCCGAGGCACCCCGGGACGCGGCCGCCGGACCTCCGGTGGAGGAGCGGTTCCGCCAGATGCACCTACAGAAACAGGTGTCTTACAGGTAAGGAGGATGCGGGCAGGGCAGAGGGGAACCCGCCGCTTGGGACCACCCCCTCCTTCCATCAAGACTCATTGAGCGCCTGCCTGGCACTGCTCTAGGCCTTGGGGTTCAGAATCAACTACCAGGGGGGTCTCCATCCTCTGTGTCCAGGGGGGAGCTTCTGTGGCCCTTCCTCTAATGGACAGTGAAAGCCCTATTCATTCAACGTGGAGTTACCAATGCCAACTGCCTGTCAGGCTCTGTACTGGGTGCTGAGGGGGGAAAAGAATCAAGATATGATCCTTACAAACCTCTGTCTGCTGGGGAGACCCAGGAGATGCCCCCTGGCCCTTCTTCTGGGGAAAAGAGGGACCCCCTCTATTCATTCAATAGGCCTTACTTGAACTTTCCTGGGGGCTGACCCTATGCTAGGCACTGGCCTGTGGAAGTGATTGAGATGGCACTCTCTGCCACCATGGCTGAGACCCTGCTGCCTAGAGAAAAGGAAGGAATCCCTCCCCCTTGCCCCGTGGACCCCTCTGCCCACACAGATCCTCCCTGGCATCGCGGTGGCAGCCTGAAACTTGCCCTCCCACCCTACCTTCACCTGTGCCCAGAGGAATCAGCTGGAGCAGCGGGCCCCAGGGACCACTTTTCTGATTTGGGATGGGGCACAGGGAGGACTGCCCCTCAAGTAAGGGTGGGTAAGTTACACAGGGGAGGGGTCCAAGGTGGGTGGAGGCAGGGCAAGGACAGCCTTTACCATCCCCATCTCTCCCAGGTCACAGCCTCAACCAGGACTTGCTGCCTCTCTCAAAAGCCCCTGGCTCAGAGTGACCTTTGGGGGGTCTGGCAGGGACATGAAGGTATCTGCAGTCCTTGAAGCCATCAGCATGGTTAGAGGGATCTCCTATCTGTTCACAACCCTGAGGACTTGAGATGTGTGAGGCTGCCCTGCTTCTCCCCAGGGCTTCTGGGAAGGAATATCCTAAAATTGACCAGTCCTGGGAGCTTGAAGGACTCCAACTTTTTTTTTTTTTTTAATATATATTTACCTTTATTTATTTGGCTGCACTGGATCTTAGTTGCGGGATGTGAGATCTAGTTCCCTGATCAAAAATCGAACCCAGGCCCCCTTGCTTTGGGAGCATAGAGACTTAGCCACTGGACCACCAGGGAAGTCCTGGACTCCAATATTTTTAATGGCTATGAAACCATCAGGGGGAGAGATGAGAGAGGAGAGGAGGGGACTTTTCCACCACAATGAAGTGAGATGCTCAGAATAAATGGGCAAGAGGTGAGGTTCCCATGGCCCTACTGTCACTGTCTGAGGCCTATAAGGAATCAAAAGTACCCTGGACTACAGTACTGCATTCTTCTAGAACACCGTGCTGAGAGAAGGGCGTCATCTGTCCCCTAGTTGCTGAGAGAGAGGCCCCTAAAAGTCTCCTGGGAGAGGAGAGAGTACAAAGAGACTGATGGGTGATGGGGCGTCGAATGGAAGAAATATTACTCTGGGAGTCAGGAGGCCTGAATTGTATTCTCACTTTTGCCAGTGACTTGCGTGTCCTTGAGATAGACACACACTCTTTCTCTCTCTCTGGGCCTCAGTTCTTCACCTGTGACATAAGAGAGTGACCCAAGGTTTTCCTTAAGCCGTTGGTCAGGGCCGAACAGCATCTGGAGCTGAAAAGGAAGCCAGCATGGAGTAGAGGCTTAGAGAGATGGAGGCAGAGAATAACCAAAGGGCTGAAGAGATGCTGTGCAGGAACACGTACACACTCGGAGACAGACACGAGGGCTGGGATTTGCCCAGGGTGGCTCCTGAATGGAGGGTGCTCCCCAGCCCAAACTTGAGGCCTCTAGTCACTAAGGACGCAGGGTCACCAAGCTGTGGCTCCCCTCTGGCTGTGAAAGGATGAGGAGACGGGGAGACCTCTGGGTCACCTGTGTGAGGGCTGTGGAGAACAGCACCATGGTGGATTCCAGCTGTCGTCACCCCTGGACAGATCAAGTGAGGCGACTCCTCACACCTAGAGGCAAGGCCAGAAGTCTTGTCTTAGGACCAGGACAGGACAGAGCGTCAGGGCAAGAAGGGTGGAGGAAGGCCTGAGAAAGTGACAGAGCCCGGGTCCGCCCACGGGACCCCAGTGGGAGGACTCAGCCCTCCCCTGTGACTGTCCTCCAGGCCACTGGGGGCTGGCCAGAGCTCAGGCCCAGCCTAGGCCTTTCCACCTCCTCCGCCTGCCTGCAGTTCCATGCAGCTCTGGCTCGCTGCTAAACCTCCCACCCCGCTGTGAGGAGTTGCTAAGAAAAGCAGTTGAAAACCATTCACAGAGAGAAAAGGCTTTTTAGACAGAAGTGCGGGGGCAAAAAAATTCGAGGGCGAGGGGTGGCAGCGGAAGCGGGGTCGGGCCTGGCTGCTTCTGACGTCAGAGAGGACGGGGGTTTTCGGCAGGACAGTAGGAGCTTTTAGGGACTTGGGGGTTTCTGGGAAATAGGTTCCCTTCCACCCCGCAGCTCCGGTGGTGTGGGCTAGAAGCGGCCCTGGCAGCTGCTTCAGGGGGATGGAGAGGCAGCAGGTTTCTGGCAGGAGAAACTCTTAGCGGGGAGGGAAGTGCAAGGGCACCTTGTTTCTGCATCTGGGCCTGAGGAAAACTCCCAGACACTCAAGGCCTGAGCTCAAAGCCCTCTGAGGGGTGGCCTCCAGCCTGGGAGAAGCCGGGGGTATGAGAGACACTGGCTTTGGTCTGCAAGGACCAGTCAGAAGATGCAGAACTTGAACCTCTGGAGATAAGCCTAGCGGTTCTCAAACCCCAGATCAGCTGAGGATCCCTTTTAAAATCATTTCTAAAGCCCTCCCTAGAGATCCTGATACAGAGAGTCTGGGGTTGGGCCTGGACATCTAGACTTTTAAAAAGCTTCTCCAGGTGGGGCTTTACTAGGTGGTCCAGTGGCTAAGACTCTGTGCTGCCAATGCAGGGGGCCCAGATACAACCTAGGGAGCTAGATCCCACATGTTGTAACTAAGACCCAGCACAGCCAAATAAGTAAATAAATAAGATTAAAATAAATAAAAAGAATTTAAAATAGTAAAATGGGTGGAAAAGAAAAACCTCTTCCAAGTAATTTTGATAGTCAAGTAGGTTTGGAAACCATGGGCTTTACCTATGCAGATGCTGGAGGAGAGAGACAAAAGGTAAAAAGTGAGCTGGATCACTGGAGGCGTGGCTGGCAGGGGGCATCCCTTAACTGGGTGCTGTTGCAGCCCTCAGTCAGCCAGTTCAGTCGCTCAGTCGTGTCCGACTCTTTGCGACCCCATGGACTGCAGTGTGCCAGGCCTCCCTATCCATGACCAACTCCGGGAGTTTACTCAAACTCATGTGCATTGAGCCGGTGATGCCATCCAGCCATCTCATCCTCTGTCGTCCCCTTCTCCTCCTGCCTTTAGTCTTTCCCAGCATCAGTTGTGGCCCTAGAAAGACCTTAAAGGAGCACCAGCACCTCTGTCTGGAGCTGACCCTGGGCCAGACACTGTATGAGATACAAGTATGAGATAACATTCTTCTCTTGACAAAAGCATGATTCAGTCCAGGGCCAGGCAGTAAATAGTTCCAGCTTTGCAGGTCACATGGTCCTGTAGCTCCGCTCTGCCATCACAGTGCAAATGTAGCCACAGACAATATGGAAACCAATGAGAGTGACTGGATTCCAGTAAAACTTTATTTATAGGCACTGAACTTTAAATTTCATATGATTTCTACTGTCACAAATATTATTCTTTTGCTTTTTTTCCAACCATTTAAAATTATAAAGAGCATTCTTAGCTCACAGCCACACAGAATCAGGCAGCGGGCCAGATGTAGTCCACTGGCCATAGTTTGCCAACCCCTGATCCAGCAGATGGCATGAGACAAACACTTGGGAAAGACAGCTGATGGTAGGCATTGGGAACAAACCTGGGCACTGAGCAAAGTGGCACGTGCATTGCCCTGAGAGAGACAGTATGATGCTCACGTATGCAGTCTTCAGGGTCAGAGAAATCTGAGTTTGAATTCCAGCTCTGCTCCTTCCTAGCTGGGTAAGTCACTTTCACCTCTGACCTCATTTCCTCTATGGAAAATGGGAACAGTAATACCTGTACCAGAAGGCAGCTGGCAAGACATGTAAAGTTCCTGACTTTTAGCAGGAGTGAAAAGCAAGTTAGATCTTCTACCCTCTCTAGCTAGATCTTCTTGTGGTTTGGGGGTGCAGGGCAGGCCAGGAAGGTCCCTGAACAAAGTTGGCCTGGAGCGATGGATGCTTGGTGAGACCTGGGAGTGAGAGTTCAACAAAGGGAGGGCTTCCCAGGTAGTGCTAGTGGTAAAGAATCCACCTGCCAATGCAGGAGACACAAGAGATGCGGGTTTGATCCCTGAGTTGGGAAGGTCTCCTGGAGGAGGAAATGGCAACCCCCTCCAGTATTCTTGCCTGGAGAATCCCATGGACAGAGGAGCCTGGTGGGCTATTGTCCATGGGGTCACAAAGATCCCCTGAGCAACTGAGTGCAAGAGCAAAGCCTGAGCATGCGTGCATGTCCCCAGACTGCAGTCCTCCCTCTGCCCCCTCCACCCCTACGGAGAGGCTGGGGGAAGAGCCCGGGGCGCCAGCTGGCAGGGGAGGGTGCCCCCTGCTGTGGGCACGGGACTGCGGGTACAAAGCTCCTGAGGGAGGGGCACCTGATCCGACTCTCCCTGCTGCTATTTACCAGAAGCTAAAAATAACCCAAGAGTGACAGGGAGATGGGGCCGATTTGTAATTTAAATAGCAACAGGATAAAGCAAGGAGCTGCAAGAGATCACATTCTGTCCTGAATTAAAAATGCAAAAACTGGGGGCAGAGAGAGGAGCTGGAGCTGGAGGAGGGGGCCCACTGCCAGAGGAAGCCGGAAGCTGGGGGGTCTATCATTTTCCTTCCTTTGGGAAGGGCGGGGGCCCAGGCCCAGCCCGGAACTCCTTCCTCCCCTCAGGGACCCGAGGTTCTTGCTGACTAGTGAGTCAAAGGCCGGCAGGGAGGGCTGTGCCCAGAGGTGGGGCCAGGCTTATCGCGAAGGCAGCTGTGTCGAGATTGGGATTCCAGAAAGTAGGCCTTATCAGACCCTATTTTGGCCCAGGGTGCTTGAGACAGGCCCCCTCAGCATCCCAAGTCCCCCACCTCTCGCACCAGCGGCCTTTCTGGAGGGGAGCTGGGAAGACCAGTTCCAGCAGAGGCATCGGAACAGGTTCTTTTCTGCTGTGCTGCTGAAAAGGCATCAGGAAGCCTGGGCTGGAGGCTCATTTTCACTTCCACCGGTACCACTGCAGATCAGAGCGTTGAGAGAAGCCCTCAAGGATTCAGGTCTCAAAGACAAGGTTAGCACAGGCCAGGGAGGACACGTGTCTTCGAGGATGCACAAAGTGGGTAGAGAAGACGTCGGGAACAGATTTGTTTTCTGCTGGGCCCCTCTGTGCTTAACCAGGGTTCTTGGCCTATGGATGTTTGGGGAAGGAAGGCTAATCAGGATTCATAGAGTGAGGGAGAATCCAAGGACCGCTGGGCAGCATCTTACAGATGAGAAACTGAGCTTCAGAGTCGTTAAGCAATGTCCTAAGATCCCCCAGTCAGTAACTGGGAGAGCCAGCATCCAGACTCAGGTCAGTTTCACTCCAAAGCCCTTTGTCAGGCTCCCAAGGCCTGGACGTTCATCCTTAGGGAGCTTTCCTCGTGGCTGTGTACTAAGTGCACAGATCCCTGGGGGGGATAATAGCAGAGGGGTGGGGGTCTGGAAGGTGGTTCTGCAATCAGAGCTTGTGATCCAACAGCTGGGGGTGAGAGGTTGAAGGGCCTGCTTATCTTGCCCTGGGAGGTCTGGTGCTACCATCCAAGCTGCAAGCAGCAGGAAGCTCCTGAGGGCAGAACCAGCTAACCCCAAGCAAGGGCACAGACACCTAGGCTCCTCTCCCCTTTCCCTGCACCCCTCTCCCCCAGCCTGGGGACCTGGGAGGTGCTGAAGGACAGTTTCCAAGAGGGATCACGGTTTGAGGGACCACCCATGAGTCAGGAGCTACCCGTGCTATATTCACAGCTCTCTTGCCCCAGTGGGAAAGGACCCCCAAGCCCTCCTCCAGATTTCCTCCCACACATGACTTTAATGAGGCTACCCAGAAGGAGCCTAATCAAAATTCCATCTGTCACTAGCCAGCAGCACCTGCAGCCCAGCTCAGGTACATCTGTCTCCTCTGTGGCTCAGCAGGTGCCTTGGGGCTCTAGCTTGCTCCCAAGGACTCCACCAGGTACCTGGATCACAGACTTAGCTGCTGGGAAGGGACATGGGCTCCAAAAATCCCCCATGTCTCACCACAGCCACTCCTGCAAACAGGAAGCCAGCTCCCTCCCTCTGCTCCACTTGTTGGCCTGCTATATTCAGCTTATTTCAACTTCCATAGGAAGTTACTAAGCACATCCTATGCATCCAGCATGGAACCAGAAGCAACACTGGGGTCAGGAATCCTGTAAGGAGATAAGACTTCATATGCAGAAAAAGTCATATAATGGAGGAGTATGTGGGGGGAAAGAAAGATGAGTGTCAGAGAGACATCAGTTGGGTAGGAGGACTGACTCTAGAGCAGCATTTGACACTTCAGTTCAGTCGCTCAGTCGTGTCCGACTCTTTGCGACCCCATGAATCGCAGCACGCCAGGCCTCCCTGTCCATCACCAACTCCCGGAGTTTACTCAGACTCACGTCCATGGCGTCGGTGATGCCAGCCAACCATCTCATTCTCTGTGTCCCCTTTCACTTAGTAGGTCTTTATAAAATACGTGTCATATGAATGAATGAATGAGTGGAAACCTGAAGATCAGGGAAGGAGATTCAAATGAAACTGTCAGAGCTGGACAAGATCTTAGAAACCATCTGGTCTAACCCAGAGATGTTAAGTGATTTGCTCACTGTTGCACAGCAAGGGCTGGGGTTTGACCCGACTCTTTCCACCTTCCCGTTTTTTGTTTTTGTTTTTTTTTTTTTTTGCTTTGGGGACTGGGGTTTTGCAAGATGGAGGTTCGGATTGGCCAAGCTCTATGGGCAGATGGGGCAAAGGAGGCAGCATAAGCAGAATGGAGTGGCGGGGTGAGGGCAGCGTGTTTAAGGAAGTGTGAAGAAAGAGGGAAGAAATGCTTATTGAGTACTTACTGAGAGGCAGGCACCAGCATAGTGTGAGCTGAGAGAAAAATCTCTGCAGGGAAAACTTGGACCAAGAGGCCAAAACGAAAGGAACCAGAACATAAGGAGCCCTGAAGGTCAGGCCAAGGAGGTTGGCTTGGCTGGTTTTGAGAGCAGAGGCTGTCCAGATGGTGGCTTAAGTGTCTGGTGCCCTGGTACATTTCTTTTCCCCAGCTCCCACTTGCTCATCCAGGCCATGGAAAGTAGAACACCCCATCCTCTGGGGCCTTGACCAAGCCCAGAATAATTTTCTTACCCAGATTCCTCTTCCTGTGAGTATCTGCGTGGATTCTGAGGGGTCCCCAGCTACCCAATGCTGGCACACCTTGTCCTAGGAACTGCCAAGGGCACTCTCCCCGGCCCAGTGCACCTGTCCGTTCCAGCTTCGTCCTCCCCACCCCACCTGCAAAACACCTACAGCTTCAGTGAGTACAAGCCCAAGGGGGCCGTGGTCCACGGCCAGGCTGCTCTGCCTCTCAGAGTCCCCAGCCTGCCTGGCTTCCCCCTCCAGGAGTCATATTTCCTGCTCTCTGCTGCTCCAGGGCTGCCAGAAGCCTCACTGAAAACAAGCCCAGCCCCATTTCCTCTGTTTAACTGTTCAAGCTACTTCCAGAATCCCTGGGGGGTGGGGTGGGGGTGGGGGAAGACAAGGCCTTGCAACAGCTTCCTTCTAGAACAGGCCTTGGCCTGGCTAGCAGAGTCTCTGTTGGGGCTTTACAGCACACAGGACCTGCCTTGATCGAGGCAGGATGATGGGCTGGAGGCGGAAGCCCTGGGAAAGGGAGTGCCAAGCCTCAGAGGCATTACCTGGCTCTGTCCCCAACCCCAGAGAGACAAGAGGATGTCTTATTCATGGGCACCGACTCTCCGGGGTGGAAGTCTTATTTCTACCACTCACAGGCTGGGTCTCCTTGGACAAATGAGCTTAGCTGCTCTGTGCCTCAGGCTCCCCATCAGTCAAAGAGGGTAAATAACAAGATCTATGTCATAAGGTTGTCGCAGGAATTCAAAGGTTTGGGGCACAGTAATGTCCAAGAAATATTAGCTATTTATCATTATTATTATTACCAAGTATTACTCATTCATGACATAGCATGATTTATGAAACGAATAGTTAATGAGAAGTATTATGTTCCAGTCATGAGGGCTGCAAAGGTGATTACAGCACCAGACGGAGGTTTCTCTTTTTTTTTTTTAATTAATATTTGTTTACTTATGTATTTGGCTGTGTTGGGTCGTCGTTGCAGCACGTGGAATTTTCATTCTGACATGTGAGATCCAGTTCCCTGACCAAGGATCAAACCCTGGCCCCCTGCATCAGGAGCACGGAGTCTTAGCCATCGGACCATCAAGGAAGTCCCCAGATGAAGTTTCTAAGGGCTGGAAGGGCACCGTGTACATTCATTCCTGTGTCTGCAGCTTCTGTAGTGTCGATATTTATTGAACTGAACTGAACTGACACCGTTTCTGTCCTCGAGAAATTTACAGCCTTTCTGGGGGTAACAAACACATATAGAGCTAAAGACCTAATTATAGAGCAACATGATTAAAAGAGTGCTTGAGGAAGGTATGATTTCCATCACTGAACCAACCCTAATAATAAAGGGTAAGTGCATGCCTTACTATTTAGTTAGCAAACTCTCAGAAATGGCCTCAAAGCCCACCCAGTGCGGCCGTTTTGCTATTCTTTAGACACATCCAGTACATTCCTGCTCAAAGGGCCTTCGCTCTGACTGCTCCTTCCACCTAGACTGCTGTTCTCCCAGGCAGTCACACCATTTGCTCTCTCAATTCATTTGAATCTGTTCCTTACCGTTACCTCTTCAGGGAGGCCTTCCTCAGTCCCCCTCCCTAAATAGCATCTCCATTATCCTCCTCTTCCCCCTTCACCTTGGCTTCATTTTTCTCTGTAGCTCATCTCATCTCATCACCTGACATTCTTTCATATGTGATTTGTTTAGAATAGAATTTAAGCACCATGAGGTTAGAGCGCTGGTTCCTTGCATACTGCTGTCTAGTCTGATATAGAGCCTGATGCACAGAAGACACTCAGTAACTGTTTATTGAATGCATTAATTTATAAACCCTTTTGCCTCTTATTTAATCCTCCTAAAACTAAGAGATGCAGGTTCAATCCCTGGGTCAGGAAGATCCCCTGCAGAAGGAAATGGCAACCCACCTGGTATTCTTGCCTAGGGAAATTCCACAAACAGAGGAGCCTGATGGGCTACAGCCTATGGGGTCGCAAAGAGTCGGACGCTACTTACCGACGAAACGACAGCAACAAAAAACTCCACGAGCTTAGTTATTACTAGTGCCCCCTTCCACGTTACAGATGAGAAAATCGAGGCTCAAAAAAGCTCCCTGACACGCGTGTTCCCTAGTCTATTCCCTACCTTATTCCTAAAAGGATTTCAGGTGACCTTGGAGAGACAGACCTCTCGGACCAGGGTACACAGCTGGCAAGGGGCAGAAACAGGACGTAGGACCCCACCTTCTAGTTCCAGTCCTGTCCACTCCGCCACATTCTGTGTGCCTGACCCTGTGTTAGGCGGTGTGGTGCTCACAGGGCTGAGTGGAGACAGAGCTGCATTCAGGCTGGGCACAGGGCACCCGGTGGTGGCGAAGAAGTGGGCGGCCTCGGCAGGACCAAGAGGTGAAGATCGGAGCTGTTAGGCGGAGAGGGAGGCCAGACGGGGGCCGAGGTTCAGATCCCAGCCTGGGCAGGCCTGCCGGCTGCCTGGCAGCCTCTGACTTGGTATTGTCTCCCGGCTGCTGGGCTGGGCTTGTCCTCACCTGCCTCTCGCCCTCTTGGGCTGGCAAGCCCTTCTTGCCAGCCAGCCTCCTGCCCTGGCCAGCGGAAGGCGTCTGCGAGGCCTGTGGTCCTCTCCGGGGCAGCCGGCCGGCCTCTCGCAGGGCCCCCGGGTCAGGAAGTGCCGAAAGAGGAAGAGAGTCGCCGGGCAGGATGAGCGCACAGGGGGCCGGCCACAGTACTGGGGGAGGCTGCGATGAGGCTGCAGCTCTGGGTCCCGCGGAGCTTCTGGCGACAGAAGAAGGGGAGCGGTCCGGGGCTCTGAGACAGATGTGGCGCTACCGCTCCTGGGACGTCCCACAGATCCCAGCTGAGGTCCCCCAGTCTCAGTAGGTACTTGGGTGGCCCGAGAATGGGCACAGGGATCTTTGGCCCTCAATCCGTCCATGAGTCTTTTATCTGGGGTGGGGGAGTCGGCAGAAGTGGGGTTACCTCTCTCCCTGTGTCCGGTGGCTCTGCAGAGGCTCAGAAAAGGACAGAGGGCTTCTTGGCAGCGTGTAAGAGGGGCTCTAATGTTTGAATTGCTGGGGGGCGGTGTGGCAGGGGGCTGAGCTTGCAGAAGGCGGAGTCGAGGGATCTAAGAGCAATGGGATCTTGGAAGAGAAGCCCCCACAGGAATGTGGCAGTGGATGTCTTGCACAGAATCACCAGGGTCTTCAGCTGCCTCTGATCTCCTCACTCAGAGCTGGGTCAGAGCCATTGGGAAACTTTCCCAAAGGGTCTCAGGCACCCGAGGAGGACCATGTCCAGCCCCCTGGGGGATTTCACTGCCACCGTGGCACCTGCTGCTGGTGGGAGCACTCCGGGGGGTGGTACCCCATGCCTGGTCCAGGCCAGGAGGAAACTTGAAGGAAGCCAGGAGAAGGTTCTGAGCTTCTGGATGGTGACTATTGGTTCCAAACGGCAGGCTTGCCCACATGTCACAGCTCCCAGCACTGGCTATATGTGGCTGGCTGAGGCTGGAAAATGGGCTGCCAGAACCCCAGAGAGGGTGAAAGTGAAGTGGCACAGGGTGTGGCTTTGCAGAGAGGAGTGCTAACAGAACAGCGGGCACCTCACATGGGCATCAGGCTGGCAGTGCTGGAGGGGGAAGACCATCCTCTCCAGCCGCCTGGCCCCCTCCTGTCAGCCCTGCAGGAGCTATCAGAGGCAGCCCCCAAGCTGCTGATTCCCAAGTGTGTGTGTGCTGGCCTTGCCAACCACACACAGGTGACGGCTCTGGTTCCTCATCTCTAGAAGGGGACACGCTTTGCTGTCTGAGGGGCTGTGTTTGTATGTCTCTGAGGTATATTTCTGGGTGAGTAAGGTATATGGAGGGAAGCCCAGGTGACTCAATGGTAAAGACTCCACCTGCCAAGGTAGGAGTCACAGGGGACACGGGTTCGATCCCTGGGTCAGGAAGACCCCCTGGAGGAGGAACCAGCAACCCGCTCCAGTATTCTTGCCTGGAAAAAATCCAGTGGACAGAGGAGCCTGATGGGCTACAGTCCATGAAGTCACAAACTGTTGTATGCGGCTGAGCACAAACGCACAAAGTACACTTAAGTGGGATGCAACAAATGTAACCATTGTCCTGGGTTATATTTGAGCAAGAAAGACGTATGTGTTCCTGACACCATGTATGCTGGGGAATGACAGTGCGGTCCTCCCTTTTGTGTACGTATTTCTGTGTAAGAGACATGCAGGTGAGTCAGGTCCCATTGCATATTGTGTTGGGAAAGTGCCATGTACTGGGAGTGTGACAGTGTTAGAAACAGCCTTGAAGAGATGTGGAAAGATGAATTTGGGTAACAAACATGTCACTGATGCGCGCCAGGGTCCTTCAGTGACTTTGGTCCTGGTATAAAGTCTCTGAAGTGTGAGAAGCTGGGGGTGGGAAGTGTTCGACTGAGTAATGGGTGAGCGTAATCGTGTGTGAGGTGTGTTTGTTTCCGTGTGTACCGGGAGCGCCGTGTGACTTTTGTTCCCGTGGGCGTGATTTCGGAGAGCCGAGCGAGTAGGGGTTGAGCTGCTTTAAGTGGCCGTGACAGGCACCGGGTGTGCGAGAGAGGCGTCTACTCCCTGTAGACGTGGGAGGGGAGAGGGCGACAGCCCCCCTCGCGAGTGTTCACTTGTGAGCATGTGGGTGGTCCGGTGGGGGCGGGGGGAGCGGGGGCTGAGAGGAAGAAAACAAGGTTGCGCGTGTCCGGGTTCGCGCGCTGCGCGGGCGTGTCAAGCCGGAGACTATCGGATCCGGGCGGCGGACCCGCTCGGGCTCGTGGGCGGGGCAGCCGCTCGGGCACGTGGGCGGGGCAGCCGCTCGGGCACGTGGGCGGGGCAGCCGCTCGGGCTCGTGGGCGGTGGACCCGCTCGGGCTTGTGGGCGGGGCAGCCGCTCGGGCTCGTGGGCGGTGGACCCGCTCGGGCCCGTGGGCGTGGCCTCTGCGGCCCCACCCCGTCCTCTCAGTCCCGCCCCGCCCTTCTGGCGGCCCAGGCGGCTTGCGTCTCGGCAGGCCGCCGGCAGAGGGCGCGGCGGGCCGAACCGAGGGGGCGTGCTCGGCGGCGGGGCAGGCAGCGGCCCGGCCAGCTATGCGGGGTCCTGCGGCCGCAGCTGGCGGCACTTCCTGGAGCGGCGGCGGCCGCTTCCCCGGCACCTGGGCGTGGGGCGCGGGGGCGCGCGGCGCGGGGCGGGCGGAGTCAGCGCGCGCCATGGCCGAGGCGGGCGCTGAGGAGCCGGCGTGCTGAGCCCCGGCCGCCGGCCCAGCATGGGCGTCTCCCGCGGGCCCGCCGCCGGCCGGGGCTAGGGCCGGATGGAGCCGCGGGACGGCAGCCCCGAGGCCCGGAGCAGCGACTCCGAGTCGGCCTCCGCCTCGTCCAGCGGCTCCGAGCACGACGCGGGTCCCGAGCCGGACAAGGCGCCGCGGCGTCTCAGCAAGCGGCGCTTCCCAGGGCTGCGGCTCTTCGGACACAGGTGAGCGCGGCGGCGGCGGCAAGCATCCCTCGGCCACCTGGTGCTGACCCGGGCGGGGTGTCACCGCGCGCTGGCGATCCGGGCTGTCTTGGCGTTGGGCTCTGCATGGGGGGCTCCGCCCCCGGCGTCCGGGGTCTGTCACCGGTTGGGTGGGGGGGGGTGTCATTCTCTGGCACCCGCGGCTCAGCGCGCCTTCTCTGGGGTAGTCAGACAGGGGCGGCTTCTAGCTCTCCAGCAGAGGCAGAATCACCTAACCCCCTGGCACCAGCGGGTCGGGCCTCCACGACTAGTCACGATCCCCTTTCTTGGCACTGATGGGAACCGCGTGCCCTCTGAGCCTCTTGGTCCCAGGGAGGTGGGCAGTCACGTCGTCGTCCTCACCCTGGTCCTCCGGGGGGCCGGGTTGCCTACCACCGCGCTGCATGGCATCCGCAGAACGTGGGCTCCTGGATCGTACTGTCACGACCCATGCCTGTCCCCGCAGCCCTGGTCGCCGATTTAATTGCTGGACATTTTAAGCTGCTCTGACCACCTGTTCTACACTGCTCTGACTTAGCAGGGAGGCCCACAACGTCTGAAGGGGAGTGGGCACATGCCCCCCTACCCCCATCCAGTCCTGTTGGGAAGGGGATGGGGTGCTGGTTCTTTCAAGCTCTGTCTCGCCCTCTCCCCCAGAGCGCCAAATGTCACCATCTTGTGCCTGTGACAGGGCTTTGACCAGGACTTTGGGGGAGGGTGTGGAAAGATTGAGTGGAAGGCGCCCGGGGCCTGTGTGCTGGCGTTGGCCCGGGAGCCCGCTTCCTGCCCCTGCAGTCCGGGTGTAAGGTGAGAGGAGGTGGAGCCCCGTGAGTACTGCCACCTGGCTCCCTGGGTTTTCTCCTGGTTTACCCTGGCCTCCAGCGGCCGCGGAGCTTGCAGCCAATGAGCTCAGGACCCCAGAGCCGACTCAAATTGGACTCTGACCACTTGGAGTGTGTCCAGGGCCTCCCGCTCACTTGCCCTCAGTTGTCCAGGCTTCATGGTACTGGAGGCCCCCCACGCCCCGAGCTTTGCCCTGCCCCTTCCCCAGGGGTGACCTCACCCACTAATAACACGGGCAGCTTTTTCCTGTGCAGGTTGCATCCCTGTGATGCAGATCTGCGCCCTCTGGCTGCCCTGCCCTGACCAGGGCCCTGCTCTTTGCCCCTGCACTGTGTCGCCAAGCCCACAGGTCTGGATCCTCACATGGGCAGATGGAGCTCCCTCCGCAGGCCCTTGGGAAACCGTGCAGGCTTCAGTGTCACATCAAATGGGAAAGGACGCAAAGCGACTCCTGCCTCTGTTTTGTCACCCACAGCCCTGCAAGGGGGAGCAGTTGACACCCAGCTCCGCAGGATGTAGCCTCCAGTGTTCACAGGCTTGTCGGGGGCGGGCAGGGAGGGGGTGGCTCCGCCAGAGGCTTCCTGTCTCTGCCCACAGGGCACCAAGTGCCGGGCTCTTCTGACCTGTGGCTGTGTCCCTCGTGAAGGGCACAGGCTTGCACACACAGCAGGGACCCCTCAGGAGGGAGAAAAAGAAGCGGGAGGACAGCCAGCACCTTTACATCAGTCTCTCAAAGAACCAGGCTGGGTATTAACTTCTCCCATTTTTATAGATGAGAGGAACACAGGCTCAAAGAGATGAGTAGTTTGCCCAGAGTCACACAGCAAGTTTAAGAGTCAGAGACAGAGTTAAACTCTAGTCTGATTCCAAAACCCGCATCCTTTTCTCTCTACCAAACAGAACGTCACAGTGACCTCAGGACCTTTAGGAAGTACAGATTCCTAGCTCTTACCTGGGCATGTCTGACTCATCAGGTCTGGAGGTGGGGCTGGGCATTTTATAAAACTTGCCAAGTGTTTCTACAGTGCTTCCAAGTTTGAGAGCCATCATATTACGTCCCTCTGGGGATGGTAAGCGATCTGATAGGTTAGTGAATGAGAAGAACCTGCAACAGCACCTCTGAAAGCATGGCAGGAGTGTCCCTGCCTGGTAGCATTGTGCTCGGGCAGTGGGCATAAAGAAATGAATGTGTTTGGAAAATCCCGTAGAGTCGGGGAGGGCAGCCGGGGGCAAAGACTTCCTCCTGGCAGGCCTGGAGTCAGAGAGTTAGAAGTCCACCGGGGCTGATCTCCGTCCCCTTGCTTTGACTGGAGCAGGGCGGGACGGATAATGGGAACAGTGCCTGGCAGTGGCACTGCCTCTTTGACAGTATCGCCTGGTCCTGCCCTCTTTCTGGTTGCCAGCCTCAGGTGAAACTCCCCAGAGCCCCCAGCTGAGCCCAGTCCGCCGTCTTTCCTCAGGCGCTGAGCTCATCCTCAGCCCAGCTCTTGCTGCTCATTGGGCCTTCCACCCTGTGATGACCAGCCCCCACCCCACCCCCCATACAAACTTCAGGCCTTGGGACCGAGGGTCCTGCTTCACGAATAGACCATGGCTGGGAGAGAGAATAGCGAATAGATTGGTGGCAGCTGCAGGTGCTGCACTGAGTCTTCTGCGTTTGGGTCTTGGTTCGATGGTAGAGGTCTGGAATCCACTAGCATTCGGATCTTGGCTCAGTGATGGAGGTCTAGAATCCCCTAACATTTGGATCTTAGCTCAGTGGTAGAGGTCTGGAATCCACTAATACTCTGCCGTGGGCTTGGGAGGGGTAGCGAAGGTACATGGGCTGCGTGTTTACCATCTCTGGTGTGGTCAGGAGGAGGACAGTCTCCGCCTGGCAGCCTCTTTGGCATCTCCCTTAAAGCCCACCGCAGCCTCTCATACCAGCCTCTCACAGGTTCACCGTCTGGAAGCTGGGGAGCGGTGTGCCACGTCTCCTTTTTTATTTAGCCCAGGAAGACACATGGCTGAGCTGTGCTCCTCCCCAGCTCTGTTCCACATCTTCCTGTCCTTGCTAGGAACCATCAGCCTCTCCCTATGAGGAGGTGTAGGCCCCGCCCTACCGGGCATCTGGGTTTTCCTCTCCTGACCTTTCAGCCTCCTGGCCTGAGGGGTGGTCAGTCGGAAGTGGGAGGGAAGCTAACTGCCTCCTCCTCCTCTTCCAGGGCTCACCTCCAGAGGACGCCCTCCAGCCTCTGGCCCTGTGCCAGCAGCCTGACCCTGGGCAGGTCACACAGCTGGTGGATTAACTGGTTTGGCACCCCAGGGGCATCAGAAATTACCTGGCCGTTCACCCGTCTAGACGGAAGGAGCCTCAGCCCGCAGAGCCCATGGGCCCCAAGCAAGGGGTGTACCCGCCCTGCCCTTTATCCTGCTTAAAGTCACTCATTCCCGGAGGGCAGGAAGCACACCTGTGGGACAAGTCGGAGACAATAGGTCCCATTTAAAGGTGATGCCACACGCAGGGCCCAGTGAGCATAGACCTGGAGTCCAGATGGCGGAGGCTGCCCGCCAGGGGGCCTGAGCAGCAGCAGCCCCAGTTGGGGTTGGTTTTGCAACGGTCGGAAGGGATGTGTTGAGGGATGCCTCCTGTTCAGAGGTGGGAGCCCAGGCTCTGGCGCCCGGCTGTCTGGGTGCAAAAGGCGCCTCTCTGAGTGGTTTGTCTTGCTTAGGCTAATTCTGGGAGCAGCCCTGGGGGCCTGGGGAGGCCGGTGTGAGCCAGGGCCCCTGGGTTTGGGAAGAAGAAGGGGCCTTGGCATGTGAACTGCAGGTCGGCTCACATGACCGCCCACTCCACCACTGAACGCTGGGTGCCAGTGGGGGCCGGCCTGGCCGGGCGCAGGAGCCACCTATGGTCTTCCCCATGCTGCCACACACCCGCAGCTCTGGCTTAATGGGCAGGGGAGGGGCATGGGCAGCTCTTGGCACTTTTTTTTTCTACATGCTGTCCTCCAGAAAGGTCAGATCCCAGGGTGCAGAGCCGCCCGGGACTGTCACTTGGCAAAAGAGAGTGGGTGTCCTCCTCGGCAAGGACAGTGGAAGGGCCGAGTGGCCCTGGGAGAGGGAGAACCAGGCCTGCCCTCTGCCGCTTTTGGAGCCCTCTCCGGGATCCACCAGTCACCCCCTTGAGCAGAGGGGGAGGCGAGTGGGCACGCTGGCCCTGACCAAGGCAAGCAGGTTCTTGGGTCCTCAAGCCAAGGACCTTTTTCCTGCAATGTCACCAGAGTGACACAAGGGGGCGACAGCTACCACCGAGGGCCGGGTGTGATGGGGACATCCCCTCACCTGCCCTCCGCTGGTGCCACGGGCCTGTGGGTGGGCCCACACAGACCTTTGCTGCTGACACTCTGGCTGCCAGGGCGCAGCTGGGCAGGAGGTGGCAGGAGGCAGGCTGGGCGCGAGCCTCCACATCACCTGACCCGACCCCCCTCCCTGCCTCTGAAGACCAAGGCCCAGGGTGGTGGCCGGGCTGAGGTCTCACAGCTAGCGAGGGGTCATCTGGGCCTCCAGTGCTGATCCCCTGACTTCAGGGTTGTGTCAGTTTGTACCCCATGCCAGGACCCTGGAGGCCTCCCCGCTTTCTGAGAGACCCTCAATCTGGCACCTTCTGGCCTGCCCGCCCTTGCCTCCTCCCTGCTGCCACCTGAGTGATTCTCTCGGTGGGCGTGTGGGGAACCCCCCGCGCCTGCATCCAGGCTCAGCGTCTCCCTCATCCTGGGCAAGATCAGGGTGCACTGCCGGGGGGTGCCCCCACCGAACCGCTGCCTCTGAACCTCCGCATGGGTGGGGCCCCTGGGGCCCTTCAGGTGTCAGCCCCATGCAGGGCTGTGGTGTGGTTCCCCACGCCCAGGAGTCTCAGCCCAGGGCCCCCCTGGCACTCCAGTCTCACAGGCAGGAACCTGCGAAGTTGGTTTCAGGTGGCAGGGGGCAGGTCAGAGCAGCAACCACACAGATGCCTCTGAGGAGCTCGCATCCTGCCGTCTTTTTGGCCCCCTTCCTCAGCTGAGACCCCAGAGGCAGGGTTCGGTGGCGGAGAGCAGGTCTGAGGCGACCTGAGGCTCTGGGGCCTGGAGGAGGGGGGAGGGCTGAGGAGACAAGCACGCCCGCACCCCACCCCCTGCACCCCCAACAACCTGGACCTGGACGCCGGGGATGTGCTCGCTCGTCCTTCTCCGGCGATTCACAGTTACCAGAAGCTTGAAAGTCCATCGTTTCATGTAATCTGCCCAACAACCTTGTAGTTGATTTCATTCCTCTTTTACATACGAGACCCCATGGCTCAAAGAGGCCACCAGGGCTCGTGGCCCAGGGTCACGCGGTTTATGCTGGAACCCAGAGCCAAGTATCTCTCCAAACACCCGGCTGCCCTGGGACATACTGGCCCTCCCTACTTCTATTCTTTTATTATCCCATCACCAAATTGGTAGAATCTAAGAAGGGGTTTGAGGACTTCTTGAAAGTGAGAGATCTTTGTCCTGCGTGGGAGTGGAGTAAGGCCTCCGCGTAGTCTGTGCCCCAGCCCCATGGGGAACTGCCACCAGGATCCTCGCTCCTGGGAGATCAAGGCCGGGCCGGGGCGGGCGGACCCGCAGGTGGGGAGACCAGGTTTGTAAGCAGGAGGTCCTGTGGCTCCCTGGCTGGATCCGGAGTGGAGGAGCAAGCCTGTGGCCTTTCATCTGGTCTTCAAAGCGCAGGGAACAGACGACTCAAGGGACACACTCAAAGGAGCCCCGGGGGGGGGTGGTCAGTGAGTGGCCTGTGGCCCAGGAGAGCAGAGTGCACCAGGCCTCCCGGGGAGAGGTCTGAAGAGAAGTGGGGCCCAAGCCCTCTCGCCCCACTCTGGAACCTCTCCTTGCTTGCGCCTGGCCGGGCGCCCTCTCGGAGGTCTCTCTCCTGCCAGGACTGAGCCAAAATAGCTGTCTAGAAGCCTGGGCCCCGCACCGCCCACGCCCCAGCATCTCGCGGGTTAACAGCTTGCCTGTCTCTCCGTCCCCACCCCTTCCCCAGCTTGCTGACATTTTACTGAAGCGGGGGTGGTTGTGAAAGGGGGCAAGCTGGTTCCTGCTCCCCGGCCCATACAGACACCCCACTGATAGCCTGTCACCCGCTTGCCCTCCCCTTCCAGGGGAGACCTCTCTTCCGGCCCCACCGACATGGGCTTCCTACTATGAGACAATGTGAGGCGTGCTCAGGGTACCACGCCGCGGCCGAAACCCATCCATGCAAGACAGACCCGGGCAGCCCCCAAGAGCTGTTCTCCCTCTAGGGGGGTCTTTTTTTAAAAAATATATATATTAAAAAATCTTTTTAAAAATTTATAAAAATCTTTTTTAAAAGCATTAAGTATTTTGCCACGAGAAAAGTATACAGAATAACACCTACCAGTTAGCTTGACCAGATCTTACCAACATACTGTAGACGGAGACGAAGGCCTCCCTGCCTCCCTCCCCAGAGGAAACCACAGCCCTGATTGGGGTGTTTAGACTCTCTTGCCTGTTTTAAGATATTTTTCCCCACGTATATATGCATCCATAGCAACACATAGTATGGTTTGGTATGGTTTTACCTTTTGATTAAAATGGTATATCGTACATATTCTGAATTTAGGTTTTTCCCTCCATATTGTTTTGGAGATTTAACCCTCTTGAAACCTGAGCTCTAGCGTGAACCTGTTTTAATTGCCATATACTGTTCCTTTTGTAACTGTCCAGCAGTTTATTTACCGTCTCCTGCTGATGGACATTAGGTCGTTGGCAGCTTTTTTTCCCATTGCAGGTAATCCTCCAGAGATGGCACCAGTCTGCGGAGCCTTGTGCGTTCTGTCTGCCAGCTTGCTTGGTTGCACAGTGTGTCTGCAGCTTTGATTTGCTGTTGTTTAGTCGCCCAGTCACATTCGACTCTTTGACCCCATGGACTGTATAGCCCACCAGACTCCTCTGTCAGTGGGATTTCCCAAGCAAGAATGCTGGAGCACATTGCCATTTCCTCCAGGGATCTTGGCGACCCAGAGATTGAACCCGCATCCGCTTAGACATTTGTAACCAAATGGTGCTCCAGGGTGGGTGTTCTGAGTTTTAGGCCTCCGGAGTTACTTTCTGTCTTTAAAGTTTTGGCAAACCGAGGAATGGGTTACCATGAACACTTTTTCTTTGAAGTCTCCAGTAGTGCCCTGAGGAAGACAAGATGGTGTTATCCCCCTTAATCTGTTAGGGAAATTGAGGCCCAGCCAGGGTAAGAGACTTGGCTTGAGGTTGCATAGCCAGTCAGAGGAAGAATACATCTGGACCTTTTGAGTCCAAATCCTCAGAAAAGACCTTTGACCCTGGTAACCTCTCAGGGAGATTGTAGGTGCAGAAAAAAAAACAACAGAACAACTCTGTATGGAGTGCAGGAAGCCTGGGAAGTAGAGTGGGGCCCAGGGGGCTGACAGCTGATTCTAAGATCTTCTCATAGATGAAGGAGGCAGAAGCAGCATGGTCAGGAGATTTCAGAGGAGTTAAATTTTGAATGAGGGGTAAGGAGTGGAATGCTGCTCCTGGCAGATGGGGAGTGACAGCCTGCTGCAGACACAGGAGAAGGCAACAGGAGGGACCAGTCACAGGAGAAGAGGAAGGTGGGGGCCAGCAGGAGCTTCATAACTCTCTCAGCAACGCATGGAGAGAGGCAGAGGGAGGCGTATCGACATCCCTATCGGGGATCAGTTTCACCCTGTGCCTCTGAGACACTAGCTTAGCCCACAGTAGCAGCTGGCAGGAAAAGGGCTCAGGACCTGGCCGGCCACTGGGATGCTGGGCCGGCCCAGAACCCTGCCCTCTCAGCCTGACCCACGAGGCTGCGCCTGTACCATTCACTGTCCCCTCCGTTCACTCTTCCAACCACGTCCGGCGCTTCTGGACCCTGGGGATGCACTTACGAGTAACACGTGGTCCCGGGGGCACATGGGCTGCCGGGGGACACTGAGTTGTAAACCAGCGCCAGTGGCCCAGAATAACCAAGGAAGGGCCTGAGCGTGGGAGCAGCTAACCCCCGGGAGAGGAAGTCGGGGAGAACTTTCCGGCAGAGCCGGTATCTGAGCCAGCTCTGAAAGGAGGAGAGGGGAAAAGCTGAAGGAGAGCTCACTGAGCAGAAGGGAAGGAAGGGTGTCCCAGGCAGAGAGGCTGCCAGGTGCCAGCCGGACAGACAGGAAGAGACCCCCGCACGCTGACTGGCGGAAGCATCTAGAGGTGGAGGGAGGGGTTGAGACCGTAAACCCGGAGCAGGCTTCTGGGTTAGAACCCTAACCCTGCCCCTTACTGGCTGCATGATCACAAGCAAGTTATTTAATCTGTCTCTCAGTTTCCTGGCCTGTAAAATGTAGATAATATTACTTTTTATGAAGTGAAAAGAGACAGTATTTGTAAAACACTTAGGGCCGTGGGCTTCCCTGGTGGCCCAGACGGTAAAGCGTCTGCCTGCAATGCGGGAGACCCGGGTTCGATTCCTGGATCGGGAAGATCCCCTGGAGAAGGAAATGACAATCCACTCCAGCACTCTTGCCTGGAAAATCCCATGGACAGAGGAGCCTGATAGGCTACAGTCCATGGGGTCGCAGAGTCGGATACGACTGAGTGACTTCATTTCACTCACTAGGACCGAGTCTGGTACCTAGTGAGGTGCGTATTTGTCAAATAAAAAGTGTGAAGGAGAAATGGGAGAGGAGGCTGAGAAGCCGGTTGACGGCCAGACCCAGGTCTGCTTTCTGTTCCCTGGCAGTAGAGAGCCATTGAAGATAGGCAGGCACTGGAACGTGAAGTCTGGTGCCAGCAGGAGGATGGCTTGGAGGGGAGGCTCTGAGGAATGAGTCAGGCATTAATTCCACAAACCTTTGTCCAGGGCCTCCCAGGAGTCAGGCCCTGAGATGGGTGCTCAGGATAGAAGGAGAGACAGACTGGGGATGGTTCAGCAAGGAACTCAGAGCTGGGGTCCTGGCCTGGCCCCCGACCTCTGAGGCAGCCGCTCTTCTTCCCTCCACCCCTCGCCCACTTCCTCACCTTGTGACTGCATGGCACCAAACCCTGTGGCCAGGTCTCATCTTGGAGGGCGTGGAGGGGGTGCTGGCACCGCTTCTGGAGAGGAGCCCTGGCTGTCACTGCCTGGGTCCTCTGGGGAGGAGAGGGCGGCAGCTGCTAAAAACAAAGGCTACCACCATCTGCCTGGGCCCAGCAAAGAGAAGTAACCGGCCCTTGTGGTCAGCCCTCGGGTGCGGTACCTGAGGTGGAGGAAGCCCTTCTCTTCCCTTAACTGGTCCCTCCCCGACGGAATTCCCAGTTCCTTCCTCCTTAGCTGATCAGTGGTGAGCACTGCACTCGCTGTTAGGCGCTGCGCTGGGCATGCCCAGAGGCACTGGACCCGGCCCCTGCCCTCTCCCCACCCCCAGCCAGGCGCTTGTCCGGTGGGCGGGAGGAACGAGACAGACGGGTCTGAGTGAGTGAGGCCTCCCGGGGTCCTGTGGCAGGGCAGCCAGATGGGCGCTATGGAGTTATCAGTGGGAGTGATGCCCTGTTGGCTGGGGCAGCTGCGAGCAGGTGGGATTATGCCACGGGGCGGGGAAGGAGACCAGTGTTCCAGGCAGAAGGTGTGCCGTGGGCCAGGACACAGCAGGGAGCTCGAGCTCAGCCAGATGAGGGGGCAGAGGACAGCCTTGGGCAGAAGCAAGGGCTGTGTCGGTGCTTGGGAGGCTGCAGTACCGGTGCGCTGCAGAAGCATGCTTGCTAGGTTAACTGGATTTAGGATTCATTCTGAATCAGGGGTTCCCAAAGTATGGTCCTGGGGGTGCCCTCGACCCTTTCAGGGGATTGTTGGGATCAAAACTATCTTCATGATGTTAATTTCCAAGCTGCCCTTGTTTATGTCCTTTTCACAGTGTTGATTCTGGACTCATGCTGTAGAAGCAGTGGTGGAAAAACATAGTGTCAAAGCAACAGTAAAGCCACTGGAAGCCTGGCATACGCCATGGCAGTGGCCCCACCACAAACGCACAGCCGCTGCCCTCCTCACACTCAGGCAACACCACCGAAAAATGCCGTCAATATATCAATTTTATAAAGCCTGGATCCTTGAGTGTACATTTAAAAAAATACTGTGTGAAGAGATGTGAAATATACATGAGGTACTTTTGCTGCAAACCAAACTTTGATGGTTATCTTGAAAAGCACTTTTATGACTGAGTCGCAGGCCATACTCGTCACTTTTTTTTTTTTTTTTTTTTAAGGAACACCATTTTAGCTTGAAAGGACACCTGACAGACAAAAACCCTTTAAACTTGGATGTTTAGCAGACATTTTCTCAAAAAAGAATGCAGTGAGCTTGTCACTTCAAAAACAGTGTGTGTTGCTGTTGATAAAATTTCAGCTTTTCAGCGAAAATTAGAATTTTGGAAACCTCGTTCCAGTATCTGGAGATCCGCCTAAATCAGTAAACACAGTATTTTCCAGTGACCAGTGCTTAATGTTTCAAAATTCAAAATGCAAGATAGACCAGTGAAAAGTTCACTGATAACATTTCAGATCCCACATAGCCACTAACCTTTAAGAAACTGCCACTTGTGATATTTTGGTATAGTAGCAGAGAAGAATATCTGTAATTGCCTGAAAGGGCTATTAAAATACTGTTTCCTTTTCTTATTACTTGTCAGGGTGAGGCAGAATTTTCTTCATATACTTCAGCCAAATTAACATATCACAACAGATTGCCTGCAGAGGCAGATATTAGGATCCAGATGTCTTCTGTTAAGCTAGACATTAGAGATTTACAAAATTAAAACATGCCAGTCTTCTCGCTACTTTTTGGTATTGGAAGATAGAGCTTATTTTCCATAAAAGTGTGTTATTTATATTAACATACTGGGCTTATTGTTTTTAAATAGTATTTTAATATATTTTAAATGAATAAATAGTATTTTAAACATTTCTCAATTTTGATTTCTAATATGAAAAAGTGAAAGTGCTAGTTGCTCAGTCATGTCCCACTCTTTGTGACCCCATGGACTGTAGCCTCCATGAAATTCTCCAGGCCAGAATACTGGAGTGGGTTGCCATTCTCTTCCCCAGGGGAATCTTCCCAACCCAGGAATCCCACCCAGGTATCCTGCAATGCAGGCAGACTCTCCACCATCTTAGCCACCACAGAAGCTAATAGGGTCAACGTTAATAGCTGTAACTCTCAAAGAACACCTTTCGGGGATCTTCAGTAATTTGTAAGAGTATGAGAGGGTCCTTGGACCAGGATGTTGGAGAGCTGGTGCTCTAGATTCTGGGGGCCAGGAGTGTAAACCGAGGGTTGGCATGCTGGGCTGGGTGGGTGCAACGTGGACTGGCTTCTTCTGGACCTGACAGGCCCCCTGGCAGGGCTGCGAAACCTGGGGTCTGGAGGCCCGGATCAGCCTTCTGAGCTCTGGGCATGACGGGCCTCCTCGAGCCTCAGGTGCCCTGGTGGTTCAGCTGGGACTGAAATGTCACTTGCACAAGGGGAGTTACAAGCCTCCTGTCTGGTAATCCTTGTGAAAAAGCACTTTGTAAGTTGTGAAACACTCCACAAGATATTTGTTTTTGTGGTTATTTTGTCTGGGGCCGGTGCTTCACTGTCTCAGATGCTTTCCCCAGACCCCGGAAAAACCTGTTCACGGGGAGCTAGAGGGTGTAGGGTGACCCCCCCCCACCCCCGCTCCACGTCTAACCCCCCCAGCCCCCTCGCTTTTCTGGAGCTGAGACGGGCTGTGCTTGTGACCGGGCTGGCTGGAGGGGAGGCTCCTGGGCTGTTGCCCTGCCAGCCTCTGGGGACGCTGGGAAGAGAAGCCGGGAAGCCAGGCTCGTGCCCCTGTGTGCCCGCCCGGCCGCCCGCCCAGCAGCCGCTGCCTGCTTGCTCTGCTGGGAGAGGAAGTGCAGTCGGTTACCAATGGGGTTATTTTCATAACGGCTGTCTCAGGCTGGGGGGGGCGGGGAGGAGGGTGGGGAGGGGGAGGGGGCAGAGGAGCAGCCTCAGCAGCTCGCTCTCCAAACTAGGACTTGCTCAGCCGGAGGCCGGCAGCCGGAGCTGGTGCTGCAGCTCGGCAGCAGGGCTCCCCTGCCCACGGGGACCCTGGCCCCCACCCGCCTGCTCTGCCTGCCACCTGAGGGCACCTCCTGCCTGCCACCCTGCCTTCCAGATCAGGTCAAAGGGGCTTCCCTCAACCCTCCCTTGCCTTCTGCTTCCTAACCCTCTTGGACCTGTCGGGGTGGGGGGTTGTGGGGGGAGGGTCCCCCAGGCACCACTGTCCCCAAACCAGGCTCCTGGAGCTGATGGAAAGGGAAGGGGAAGAGATGGGGGTCTGAGCTGCTGTCCCCAAGCCAGGGCAGACCCCGTCGTGGTAAACATGACTGGCCTAGTTGCCCCCCGTACCGCGCAGCCCTGGCCCACGTCTCGCACTGTGAAGTTTGCTTTGGTTTGGTTTTGGCAGTCTCCCCTTAGTGAGTGGAGACCTGGGCACCCTGCCTCAGCAGCCCCCAGGCAGGCCCCACTTCCAGCCATCCCCACCCCCTTCCCTCAACCTCAGCCTCGGCGCTGTGGGAGCAGAGCCGTCAGGGCGGCTTCTGACCCGCAGGCCCTGCTGTGGGGCTGCTGGAGATGACCTCTGTGCACCATTGCCAGCCTTCACCAGGACGCGGCGCCTGGGGCATGGTGGAATTCCACACTCAGTGTGGAATGGGTGCTCTGGCTGAATATCACAGGGTGGCCTGTGCGAGCACCCTGGGAGGCAGAGCAGTCCCTGGAGGCCTGATCTGGTGCCAGGGGTAGAGGGCATTTGTCCCAGCATGCGCAGACCCCCCAACGCAGCCCAGGCTGCCGAGCTGTGTTCCTCATACGATGGGTGGTGGCCATCCTGGCTACTCTGCTTCCCTTTCTGGGCTCCTACCTGCACCCTGCGTGCATGCTCAGTTGTATCTGATTTTTGATGACCCTATGGACTGTAGTCCACCAGGCTCCTCCATCCATGGGATTCCGCAGGCAAGAATACTGGAGTGGGTTGCCATGCCCTGCTCCAGGAGATCTTCCCAACCCAGGGATCGAACCCACGTTTCTTACATCTCCTGCTTTGGCTGGCGGGTTCTTTACCGCTGAGCCACCTGGGAGCAGAGACAGACTCTGGTAGGTGGCACGATCCACACGCCCAGGTGTCTGCTGTGGATGTAGGCCCTGCCAAGCCCCTCCTCCCTGCCGGCTGTCATCAGGTACTTTGCACCGTTACGTCATCCGAACCTCTGTCACGTCAAAGCCTCTGGACTAGGTCGTTTCAGCCCTGTTTTGCAGAGGAGAAAATTGAGACTCCAAAAGGTTAGTTGATCAGCCCAGGAAAGCAGTGGCAGATACAGGGTTCCAAAGCTTGAAGCTAAGATGGCGTGAGCCAGTCTAACTGGACAATCAGGGGTCCTGGCCTTTCTGGCCAGCAGCCGGCAGAGCTGGGGCGCTTGTGTCCATCGCCCCTGGCAGCTGCCTGAGCCTAGCTGCCAAGGGTGCCCAGCCAGCCGCCACCAAGCCCGTCTGCCCACAGCACCCTTTGTCCTCCTCCCCAGGCTTCTAGCAGCCGGCTGGACGTTGATGGGGCCCCCGAGTCCTTTCCCAGCCCATCCCCTTCGGGTGTGACAGGCTCCCCCGCCGGGCCCCGACCAGGAGGCTGAGGGCAGCTGTTTTTGCTCTGCTGTCGGTGTCAGAAACCTCTGGGGCCTCCTCTGGTGACCTTTACATGTACTGAGTGTGGTGCGTGGAAGCTGACAGAGCGTGAGGTGAGAGGAAGCTGCCGCCCAGGGCCGTGCCAGGGGAAGAGGCTGCAGGCTCAGGCAGAGGAGAGCCCGGGACAGGCCTGAGAGCCGGCATGGCCTGGGAGCAGACCCAGGAGAGGCCTGGGCCGCGATAGGAAGTCAGGAGTCAGGCCTTTGCTGACCAGAGGACAGAGGTTTCTATGGCGACCAGAGGAACAGGAAGCCTGGGCCGGGAGGGAGGGGGTGTCGGAGCACAGAGGCGCGGTCGCCTTAGAGGAGAGCGTGTCATAAACCATCAGATCAGCCAGCTGATGGCCTCCTCCGACTGACAAGGAAACTGAGGCCTGAGAGGGAGTGGCTTTGCGTGAGGTCACGCGGTGCCGGCCTGGCCTGGCCCAGCCCACCCCCGCTGGTGGTGACCGTGCCAGCAGGCCGCGGGGGAGACCCCTGGGCTGGGCCCGGTGGGGACCCAGGCGCGGGGGGAGCCCCTCTGAGTCGCCCCCATGTCCTGAGGCAGGTGAGCCGCGAGGCCTGTCCGCACCCCCAGCCTCTCTTGTCGTAGGCGCGGGGCTGGGCAGGCGGAAGGGTCCACCCTCTCCGCCACCCACAGAGCGCCTGCCGCACCTCCCCCCCAGTGACTGTGGCCTTTTGTTTTCTGGGTGACACTCGCATCAGGCGGTGTGTTCGGGTGACTAATCTCCTCCGGGCTGGGCAGCTGTCACAGGGCGGCCTGACCAGGCGGGAGGGGAAAGCTGACACCCTGGGGCAGTGCTGGCAAGTCAGGGTCCCGGCGGCAGCGGGCCGCTGGGCCTCCAGGCTCCTCCTGCTGGGCGCAGCGCAGACCCTGCGTCAGGCGGACCTGAGTTCAGGTCCCGCTCCTGCCTGTGGCCAGCCGTGTGACCCAGGAGCCTGGGCCCGATCTCAAGCTGGTTTCCTCCTCTCTGTAACCTGCCTCAGGGGAGGTAGCTAGGATCAAAGGAGATGCTGAGTGAAAGCGCTTGTCCCATAGTGGGTGATGGGTAAATGCGCCACTGTTGTCATTATGGCACCTTAGTCCCAGCTCAGACCAGGCTCTGCCCTCGGGTCGAGGTGGGTTCCAGGGCCTGCTCCTCACGGACTAGCTGTGCACCTTGGGCCGGTTATCTCCTCGGTCTCTCCTCAGGAGCCATGCATGATACCGTATCTGTTCTTTAGGGTGCTGTGGTTTATAAAACGGTGCACACATTTGCCAAGGACTTAGTATCCTGCCTGATGTGTGTGGGCACTCAGCAAATGTCAGGCAGGATGGCACTGATTTTAGGAGGAAACCAGGAGCTCTTCTGCCCTCCTCCCCCTCACCTGCAGAGGCTGGCAGATCGTAAGCAGCAAGCCCTGGAGCCCGGCAGCCCCCAGCATGGCTTCTGCAGGCGCGGCTGCCTCCATGTCAGCACTCCTGCACCTCTCCAAGGCCCTGGCCTAATGCTGCCTGCTCGGACCCCCAAGTGAAGTGAAGTCGATCAGTCATGTCTGGCTCTTTGCAACCCCATGGACTGTAACCTACCAGCCTCCTCTGTCCATGGGATTTTCCAGGCAAGAGTACCAGAGTGGGTCGCCATTTCCTCTCCGGGATATCTTCCTGACCCAGGGATCGGACCCAGGGATCGAACTTGGGTCTCCGCATTGCAGGCAGACGCTTTACCATCTTAAGCAACCAAGGAAGCCAAGCAGGGCAGTAGCAAACCAAGGTGGGAGGAGGAGGAGGAGGCGCTGGCCATGCAGCCCAGCCCGGATTCCTCAAGCTCTTCCTCCACGCTCTCAGGCCCGCAGCTGACAGAAGTGTCTCTCCTGTCAGCCCCAGGCAGGGGTCCCGTGGCTGTGACTCAGACCTCCCTGTGGCCGCCAGAGCCCAGGAGAGTACCTGATGGTGGACACAGGTGACCTTGGGCGCTCTGCAGGCATGGCCCCCTTGAAGCACACCAGGCTCCGTCCCCTTTCCCCACCATTACGAGCGGGTAAGAGTGCATGTGCTCCCCTTGGCCTGTGTAGAGGGGGCAACGGGGCAGGCGAGCTGGCGAAGGAATCGGAGCCCGTGCCCAGACCAGATCAAGGGAGGATGGCTCGAGCAAGCGTGGTCCCTGGGACTCCTGCAGGATGGCGCTCCAGGTAGCTTAGTGTTGGGATTCTGAGCATTGGGGCTTTGGGTCTTGGCCCCCAGGTCAAGGTGCAGTTCACAGGCTCCCTCAGCGGCCAGACGAAGGTTTTCAGACATCGTCCAGCACTGTCAAACATGGGTTGTCCATCCTGGGCCTCTTCAGAAAGGCGAGGCTCGGGAAGTGCTTACCGTCAGCCCCTCAGAGCAGGAGCCCCCGCAGAGCCCAGAGGCGCTCTCGTGGCTTCCTGCACAAAGTCCCTCTCGTGGCTTCTCTCCCCGCCCTATGCAGCTGCCTCTCCGGTTCTCAGGCAGGGGGTTGGGGTGAGCTCCAAGCGGCCTTCCACCCGCGAGGCAGATGTCAGACCCTCTCCCTTTCTGGGGCGGCTCTCGGCCTGGCCCCAGGTCTGGGGGTCATGGCAGGGCCGAATTTCCCTTCAGAGAGCCTCATTCTCTTACCATGGCTTGGTTTCTGCCATGTCCCGGGAAGGGACACCTAAGCCTAACCTCCCCAAGGAGAGGAAAAACTTTGCCCTCAGCCCCTCAGTGTCCTGTTTTTTGCCTTTTCACACTGTCCCTGGGGTTCTCAAGGCAAGAATACTGAAGTGGCTTGACATTCCCCCTTCCCCAGGGGACCACTTTTGGTCAGAACTCTCTACCATGGCCCATCCACCTTAGGTGGCCCCACATGGCATGGCTTATAGTTTCATTGAGCTAGACAAGGCTGTGATCCATGTGATCAGTTAGGTTAGTTTTCTGTGATCAATTGTGGAAACCAGTCCCGAACATTCATTGGAAGGAGTGATACTGAAGCTGAAGCTCTAATACTTTGACCACGAGAGGCAAAGAGCTGACGCATTAGAAAAGACCCTGATGCTGGGAAAGATAGAAGGCAGGATGAGATGATGGGATGGCATCAGCAACTCAATGGACATCAGTTTGAGCAAGCTTCAGGAGATGATGAAGGACAGGGAAGCCTGGTGTGCTGGAGTCCATGGGGTCGCAGAGTCAGACAAGGCTGAACAGCTAACAACAGCCCCATAGTTTGTCTAGGTTGACTCCAGGCTTCCAGCTTCCTTTCTCTTTTCCTTTCCATCAGCTTCAGGCAAGGGATTTGGAAGTCCTTTAGGCCAGAGCTTTGTGGATCTTGGTGCCTGGACAGGGGAACCCAGAAGGGTAGCTGGCAGCCCCTCCTCTGCAGTGCTCCTGCGGCTGCAGGGGGGCGGAATTGGGGAGCACCAGGGTGTCCCAACAGCGATGAGTGTGGGCTCCCTGCTGGGTCTTCTGGTACCCCACCCCATTTAAGGGGCTCAGAAGCCACAGAACACCCCCATTTCCTCCCAAGTGTCCCTTCTCCAAGGGCAGAGGCTGAGACTGGGCTCCTGGGCCTGGGATGTAGCCCGGCCTGGCCTGGCTCCTGACGCTCCCGGTCTCTGTGCCCAACAGCCACCCGCCTGCCCTTGCCATGGAGACCTTCATTAAGAGACACTTCCAGCGGAAGGCGCCCGGCCCAGGGGCGGGGCTGCCCACGAGCAAGGCCCGGCGCCGCTCGCCCGCGGGGCAGGCCTCCTCCTCGCTGGTGCAGCGGCGGCGCTCCAGCACGCAGCTCCAGGGCTGCTTCCTGGGCTGCGGGGTGGCGGCCCCGCGCCCCGGCCGCCGCCGGCGCTCCAGCACCACGCCCCCCGCCTGCAATCCCCGCTTTGCCGTGGAGGAGGTGCCCACCCAGCCGCAGCAGGCCGTGTTGGGGCCCCAGCTTCTGGTGGCACCCCTGCTGTTGGCTGGGCTCGTGGGCATGGAGGAGGAAGAGGGCTTGCAGGAGGAGGATGTGAGGGTCGCGTCACCGAGCGCCCAGCCGGGCGCTGGGATCCCAGGGCCGCCCCCACCCCCGCCCCGCGGTGGGTTGCCCGTGCTGCCGGTGCCACGCTGGCGCCGGCGCCGGGCCTCCTCCCACCTGCTGCCCGCAGACGTGGTGAAAGACCACGGGCTCTGGGGCCTGCACGGTCACTACCGGCGCCTCAGCCAGCCGCGGCCCATGGGCCAGCACCCCAGCCCAGGGGGTCGAAGAGCCTCGGGCACTGCAGCCGGCCTCGGGATGCCTGCCCGCGTGCGCCCGCTGTCCCGCCGGCGCCAGGTAGCCCTGCGGCGCAAGTCAGCCGGACCCCAGACCTGGAGTGCCCTGCTTGCGTAGGTATAGCTGCAGCCAGCAGGGCAGTGGTGTGACCTCCGGGGGGCTGGGCCGAGGGTCCCCAACTTGGCAGCAGCTCTGGGCCAGGCTCGGAAGCCAGCAGGGCAGCGAGGAGAGTCCAGTCTCCTCGGGGATCCTCTCAGAGCCAGGGGGGTGTCCTGGGGGCCTCCTCTGCCGTCCCTGCCTTGACCCGGGGTTGAGGTCAAGGTGAAGGCAGAGATCCCAGGCGAGGGGAAGGAAGCAGAGGCGCTGTGCGCCCAGCAGGCCTCAGCTGTCTCCTCCTCCGCAGGAAAGCCATCACCAAGTCGGGCCTCCAGCACCTGGCACCCCCTCCTCCTGCTCCTGGGGCCCCGTGCAGTGAGCCTGAGCGGCAGATCCGGAGCACCGTGGACTGGAGTGTGAGTGGCCGGGAGCGGGGAGGGGTCGATGGGGACCAGCTCCCTGCTGGGGGTCGGAAGTCCTGCGGGCGGCTGCGAGGGAAGCCCATGGACCTGTGGGGTCAGGGCAGGTCTCCTGGGGTGGCCACGTTCGGGCCAAGCCTTGAAGCCAACAGTGGTGAAGACAGGATGCCGCGAAGATTGTGGGGGCTGGAGCAGGTTGTCTTGGGAGAGGGGGAGGGGGGCAGAGCAGGCGTGCACCGAGCGTGCTCGTCCCGTCCTCCAGGAGTCGGCGACGTATGGGGAACACATCTGGTTCGAGACCAACGTGTCCGGGGACTTCTGCTACGTCGGAGAGCAGTACTGCGTCGCCAAGATGCTGGTGAGTGAGCGCGGTGCGGCACGCCGCCCCCTGGTGGTAGAGCTGGGTCTCGAGCCCTGTAGGCCGGCCCTCCCAGGGGAAGGTGGGAGCGAGGCTCTCGCCTGAGCCGCCCTGCAGGGGACTGCCCCCCGACAGCCAGAGGGACGGGACTGGGTCCTGAAGCCAGGACGGGGCTCGACAGTGCTCTCCCAGCGCAGCTGTGCTGGGGCAGGTGTGGGGCGGCACCCGGGCCTGGGTTACCTGGTGCCTTAGGGACCTTCTGTTTCCCGCAGCAGAAATCAGTGTCCCGGAGAAAGTGTGCGGCCTGCAAGATTGTGGTCCACACGCCCTGCATCGAGCAGCTCGAGAAGGTGAGCGTGGCTGTTCAGGCTTTCCTGCCCCTCCCCCTCAGGGTCTCTGTACACTCGTGTTCACGTCACACAGACACCACCGGCCAGGGGTGCCTCAGTGTGTGTAGTGGTGAAAAAGCCAACGACCGTAGGGCTGCAGGGCCTGCGTCTGCATCCCAGCTCCCCCTTCATTTGCTGCTGCATCCCAGCTCCCCCTTCATTTGCTGCTGCGTCACGCTGCTCAGAACAAGCCTGGCACAGAGTGAGGCTCATGAGACTGTTACTATAAGAAGTCACGAATGCTGGCTGAGATGCCATTTTATCAGTTCCCAAACTAATAGTTAGAAGGCGCTGAGCCTTCGTACCTCAGCTCTGTCTGGGCCAGTCCTGTGTGGGCCCTGAAGCCCTGCTCTGTCCCCTCCACGGCGCGGCTGTAAAGACCTTTTCCCAGGGACCGTTGTCCACGGAGCGGCTGCGGCTAGGGGTGCGTCTGGGCACTGCGCTTCTAGGGAGAGAAGGAGAAGGAGAGCTGGGTGAGCGGGCCCAGGCCTATGGACTGGGGGCTGCCATGGCCCCACGGGACTCCCCACCAGCAGAAGCCGAGGCCAGTGTAAGAGAAATCCTTAGAACTAGGAGTGGCTTGAACGAGGCTGGCGCAGACGGCTTCCCCTACACCTCAGCTCATTCAGTGCAGTTTCCCTACAGTTTTCCTAGGGCTGAAGCAGGGGCCCTGAGGAAAAGAGAGACGCCTGTAGCCCTAGGTCCTGTAGATCCATCACACCAGCCCCTAAGGTGATAAACCAGGGCTCCACAAATGGGCTGACGGTCTCCAGGGACCAGTCCACAAGCATGGACTGGGTTGCCTGCAGGTGCCTAAGTGGGGAGAGCTGGAGGGCGAGGAAGAGTACAGGACGGGTCAGCCTTGCTGCCGTTTAGCGGGGAAGACGGATACAGAACTTGCTGTCTCCCTCATCCCGGAAGACTGGGCAGCGGAAGGGAGCTTCCTTCTGGCTAGTGGAGAGGAGGAGGGATGCCAGAGGGCCTCTGAGAAGAGGTGTCTGGTGTTCTCAGGGCCCCCAGGATGCCAGGGGGCCTCTCCTTCCTTTGTGAGGATGCCTCCCGAGTGACACCTTCTGAAGGGGGTGGCCACGTGCCTGACCCCATGAAGGGCGGTTCTGACGTTTCGGTGGTCACTGCATGTTTCACAGATAAATTTCCGCTGTAAGCCATCCTTCCGTGAATCAGGCTCCAGGAACGTCCGTGAGGTAAGTGCCCGGGGTAGTCAGGGCCCCGGGTTTCCCGAGCGGGCCCCTCGGCAGTGACTCCAGAGTGTCGCCGGGCTTCCGCCCGTCACTCAGCCCAGTGCCACTCCTCTCCTCCGCCAGCCAACCTTCGTGCGGCACCACTGGGTACACCGGCGACGCCAGGACGGCAAGTGTCGGCACTGTGGGAAGGTGAGGCTGCACCCGAGCAAGCTGGCCCTGGTCCCGGTGGCCCCCACGCCGCTACGTGTGGCCCGTCCGCCCCTGACCGCGGGCAGAGTCCTGGGCCCACTCTCTGGCTGCCACGCCCACTCAGTCCCAGAACCCCCAGGTCCCTGGGCAGAGTGGGAGAGCAGGGAGGAAAGCCTCCTCCTCCGAGAGCAGTGTGTCTGGACCGCTCGGAAGCTGTGACCAAGCCCTTCAAGAAGCATGGAGGCTTTTTCCCTCGCTAGCTCAGCTGATGCACGTTGAGGGCCCGCCGGGTGTGAGCACGGCCCACAGCAGCCCAGGTTTCACTGACCTGTCTTGTCCCCTCCACCCACCCTGCAGTAAGTTCAGGCTCTGAGAGATCTAGGGGCCTTGTCCCTCCCTCTGTTCACCCTGAGTGTCCAGCACATCCGGCACAGTAGGCCCTGCGATAAACCTGTGTAGGACGAACAGGGAATGACTGTGATGGTTACTGCACAGAGCTTTGAGAGCCTGGGTTGGGAAGGAGGGACTGGAGTTAGGCAGGAGTTATCTATGGACCCCTTTCCAGCAGATGGTGCAGTTAACTTCAGAGACCCAGCCTGGCTCAGCCCCCGTGACTTTAGGGACTCCTTTTATAGTTCTTTTCTTTAAAAAAAAAAAAAGGGTGCTCAGTTGCCCTGGGTGGAGAGATGTTGGCGGCAGGAAAGGGCTGGGCCTGCTGCTCCGGGCCCAGCCCCGGGGACCCTCACTACCCTCTGCCCCCTAGGGCTTCCAGCAGAAGTTCACCTTCCACAGCAAGGAGATCGTGGCCATCAGCTGCTCCTGGTGCAAGCAAGCAGTGAGTGCCACTCCCCTGCCGGCTGGCTGTCCCCCAGGGCTGCGCGGGGTGTGGGCTGCAGGTCTCGGCCAGGCCCACCTCAGCCATGCCCCCTGCCGCCCCCCCCCCCCTTCCAGTACCATAGCAAGGTGTCCTGCTTCATGCTGCAGCAGATCGAGGAGCCGTGCTCCCTGGGGGTCCACGCCGCCGTGGTCATCCCCCCAACCTGGATCCTCCGGGCCCGCAGGCCCCAGGTGAGTCCCACCTGCGCCAGGAAACCCCAACCCCCGCGACCCCCAGGGTCTGCCGGCCACCCCAGCTCCAACCACCTTGTCACCCACACCTCCACTTCCCTCACAGAACACCCTCAAAGCCAGCAAGAAGAAAAAGAGAGCATCCTTCAAGAGGAAGTCTAGCAAGAAAGGGCCTGAGGTTAGACCGGGGACCAGGCGGGCATCCGGAGGGGAACAGGAGAGGGGGGCCTGTTTCTTGGGACACTGAGGCCCCCCCCCTGGAGCTCATGATGCGGCCATTGCTGGGTCAGTCTGGGCTCTGGGGCCCCCGAGCACGGGGAGAGGTAAGGTCCTCCTCTGGGGCCAGGCCCACTGTGAGGTCTGACCCCACGGTGATACTCACGGGGCCACTGGGGGCACGGAGGACAGGGTGAGGGTCCCCCAGGGCGGGAGCCAGCCTTACGGGCTCTCTCTGTCTCCAAGGAGGGCCGCTGGAGACCCTTCATCATCAGGCCTACCCCGTCTCCCCTCATGAAGCCCCTGCTGGTGTTCGTGAACCCCAAGAGTGGGGGCAACCAGGTACGCACAGCCTCCAGTCTCCTCTGAGAGCCTTGGGGGAGGGGTGGGATCTAGCTCGGCTCCTCCTCCGAGCAGGTGTTCCCAGGTCTGCTTCCGGCCCATCCCTCTTTCCCAGGGATTCGGAGAAAGTCCCGTTCTGTCTCCGCCTCTTGCCTCTTCCTGGGCCCACAGACTTCCCCACCTCAGCCCCCCACCCCTGATGCCTCCCCACTTCCCTGTCGGCTCCTGTTTTCCCGCAGGGCGCCAAGATCATCCAGTCCTTCCTCTGGTATCTGAATCCCCGGCAAGTCTTTGACCTGAGCCAGGGGGGCCCCAGGGAGGCGTAAGTACCTGCCAGGGCTCTGTGGGGGCGGTGGTGAGGGCTGGCCTGGCGGGCTCTCGGGTCGCAGCTCACGGACCCTGACCCCTCTGACTCCGTTCCCGCCCTCTGACCCCAGGCTGGAGATGTATCGCCGGGTGCACAACCTGCGGATCCTGGCCTGTGGGGGCGACGGCACGGTGAGTCCTCCTGCCCCCCCCACCCCCGACCTGGCCCGCTCTGACCCGGCCCACGCCCACCTAGCCCGCTCTGCCCTGCCCCTCCAGGTCGGCTGGATCCTTTCCACGCTGGACCAGCTGCGCTTGAAGCCGCCGCCGCCAGTCGCCATCCTGCCCCTGGGCACTGGCAATGACTTGGCCCGCACCCTCAACTGGGGCGGGGTGAGCGCCCACAGATGGGGCAGGGAGCTGGGGATGGGGGGGGGGCGGGGTGCTGTGGGAGGCTCAGACCCCAGAGGAGCTCAGTTCCTGCTTCCCACCCCCCGCCTCCAGGGCTACACTGACGAGCCTGTGTCCAAGATCCTGTCCCATGTGGAAGAGGGCAACGTGGTGCAGCTGGACCGCTGGGACCTCCGTGCGGAGCCCAACCCCGAGGCGGGGCCTGAAGAGCGAGACGAGGGGGCCACTGACCGGGTGGGTCAACAGTAGGGGGTAGAGCCGGAGGTGTCTGGGATCTGGGGCACGTCTTCGTGTCACCAGACTTCGGCCTCTCCTCGGGAAGAGGGAATGGTGGTCCTCAGCTCATGAGAGAGTTGTCTGCAGCCTCTTGGCACATCTTACTAAGCACCTGCTACAACCAGGCACCACTGGTTCTCAGCAGCGCCCAGAGCCAGGTCCTGGCACACGTGAGGCCCGTCAGGGAGGAGGGTCGGCGGCGGGGTGAGGCCTGGGAAGAAAACCCAGCCGGGCACAGGCTGCTTTGGTGTGCAGGCACTCGGCGGGGCTCCCCGGGAGCTGAGAAGGCCGGTCCGAGGCCCCCTTTCTGCAGAGGTGGCTGTGGGGAGGGGCGGGGTGCAAATGGGAGCCCCTCATGCCTGTCCCTTGGCCTTCCTCCAGCTGCCTCTGGATGTCTTCAACAACTACTTCAGCCTGGGCTTTGATGCCCACGTCACCCTGGAGTTTCACGAGTCTCGAGGTGGGCGCGTCTTTGCTGAGGAGGCTGCCTGCGGGTGGTGGTGGTGGGGGGGCCCCGAGATGGCCAGACCTCTCCCCTGCCAGTACAAGACTTTCATCCGTCGTCAGCCCTCCTGCCCGAGCCCAGCTTGGAAAGCCCCAGCAGGCTCAGAGCAGCTGACTGTCCCCTATTTCTTGTCACCACCCAGAGGCCAACCCGGAGAAGTTCAACAGCCGCTTCCGGAATAAGATGTTCTATGCCGGGGTGAGTCCGAGGCCTGCCACCGTGCCCAGCCTTTGCCATGCCCAGCCGTCCTCCCACCCATGCCCCCACCCACCCATGTCCACCAGGCCTCAGGACCCCTGTGCGGCAGCGGGCAGGACAGGCCCTGTTACCAGATGGTGACGCCCTCTGTCTCCCACAGACAGCCTTCTCCGACTTCCTGATGGGCAGCTCCAAGGACTTGGCCAAGCACATCCGTGTGGTGGTGAGCGGGCTGTGCCCGCAGGCAGGGTGGGTGGGTCTGGCGGGAGGGAGATCCTCTGGGCGCATATGCCCTCAACCCCGTCCGCCCGTTCCTGCCTGCAGTGTGATGGGACTGACCTGACCCCCAAGATTCAGGACCTGAAACCCCAGTGCATTGTTTTCTTGAACATCCCCAGGTGAGGAGGGGGTGGCACTGGGTGGGCCCTGCTGTCCCTGTCCTGCACACCCGTCCTCTGAAGCCCATGGCGGTGCCCTCCCCTCCAGGTACTGCGCAGGCACCATGCCCTGGGGCCACCCTGGGGAGCACCACGACTTCGAGCCCCAGCGGCACGACGATGGCTACCTCGAGGTCATCGGCTTTACCATGACCTCCCTGGTGAGTAAGCCAGCACAGGGCCCGCCTGGAGCCCCAGGCCTGCCTGGCCCTGGCCCTGGCCCCGAGACAGAAGGGGATGCCTTCCCTGGTGGTCCAGTGGTTAAGAATCCACCTTGCAATGCAGGGGACATGAGTTTGATCCCTTTGGGGGGCCCTAAGTTCCCTCATGCCTCAGGGAAACTAAGCCTGCATGACAAAACTGAGATCTGAAGCAACCAGATAAATATAAAAAAGAAAAAATAACAGAAGAGGGTCACCAAATTCCTTTTCGTTGGCCAGAACTGGAGAATTCACCCTCACTTCCTTTCTCTGGCTGGGGTCTCACCCTCTGCTCTCTGTCGGGTGGGGGATTACTCACTTTGTTCTCCAGCCTGGGAAAAGGAAAGCCTGCGGTCCTCCCAGCCCCTGACCCTGAGTCTCCTGTGCCCACAGGCCGCGCTGCAGGTGGGCGGGCATGGCGAGCGGCTGACGCAGTGCCGAGAGGTGCTGCTCACCACGTCCAAAGCCATCCCAGTGCAGGTGGACGGCGAGCCCTGCAAGCTTGCAGCCTCCCGCATCCGCATTGCCCTGCGCAACCAGGCCACCATGGTGCAGAAGGCCAAGCGGCGGAGCGCTGCCCCCCTGCACAGCGAGTATGTCCTGCCCCACCCCGCCCACATGCCCTGGGCCCCAGAGACTCTGCCCATCCCTAGCCTCAGTTTTTTCCTCTGGGAAGGAGGCTAACAGTACCCCGGGGCAGCTGGGGCGAGGGGCAGTCCGTGGTGTGATGCCTGGCGGGGACCAGCCGCTTGGGCAGGGCCCTTGCCAAGCGCCACGTGGTCCCCATGCCTGCAGCCAGCAGCCGGTGCCGGAGCAGCTGCGAGTCCAGGTGAGCAGGGTCAGCATGCACGACTACGAGGCCCTGCACTACGACAAGGAGCAGCTCAAAGAGGCTTGTGAGTGGCAGGCGGGCTGGGGAGGGGGCGCTGAGGAGCGGGGCCCGGGCTGGAGTGCAGCCCGCTGCTGACGGCCGCCCTGCCCTGCAGCCGTGCCGCTGGGCACTGTGGTGGTCCCAGGAGACAGCGACCTCGAGCTGTGCCGTGCTCACATCGAGAGGCTCCGGCAGGTGAGGGGTGGGGCCAGGGCCTGCCCACGGGGCCCCCGCCAGCCCAGGTTCTAGTGGCCTCCAGCCCTGGCTTCTGCCTCTCTTGCCAGGAGCCTGAAGGTGCTGGAGCCAAGTCCCCGATGTGCCAGAAACTGTCCCCCAAGTGGTGCTTCCTCGATGGTGAGTGGCCCCCGAAGGGCCGGGTCCCGTCCTGGGTCCCACCCCGTCCCTTGGCAGTCCTGGGTGGGGCGGCTGGAGACCCGGGCCTAGACAGGGGGCTGCCTTCCTCAGCCAGCCCTCTCCCCACAGCCACCACTGCCAGCCGCTTCTACAGAATCGACAGGGCCCAGGTAAGCACTCGCGGTCTGCTCCAAAAACTGCTGGCTCCGGGCCCCCGTGTCACCTGTCCTGCTTGGCCGTCCTGCACAGCCGGACACACCTGTGTCCGCCGATGGGCAGTACACAGGGATGGTGCTGACGGCAGGGAGCTGGGCTCTTGGGGTTGGCTTGTGGGGAGCCTCAAAGCACAGGCATCTTCCAGCCTGACACTGAAGGAAAGGTGCTTTGGGTCAGAGGCCAGGGTACCCGGTAAAGGCTTAGCTGTGGGAAGGGGCTGCAAGCTGGGGGGCCCCTGTATGAGGTCAGGGGATCTGGGGCAGGAAGGGAGAGGAGGGGGTGGGGTAGGGTGGGGTGGGGGCTGCTACAGGCCTGGCTGCCCCATCATTGCTCCACCTCACGGCCGTGGCTTCTCCAGGTCTGCTGGCCTGGCGTCCCCCTGCATCCCACATCGGCTGTCCTGCAGGGCCCTGACCTTCGGCCCAACCTTCCCCCCCAACCCCGTAGGAACACCTCAACTACGTGACCGAGATCGCGCAGGACGAGATTTATATCCTGGACCCTGAGCTGCTGGGGGCATCTGCCCGTCCTGACCTCCCTACCCCCACATCCCCTCTCCCCACCTCGCCCTGCTCTCCCACATCCCGGTGAGTCCCAAGCCTCAGCCAACCCTTCCCCCCCGACGTTGCCCCAAAGGACAGCCGACTGAAGCCCCCCCTCGCGGGGCTATGTCCGGGCCACGAGCCTTCCGCCCCACTGGCCACCATCCACCCCACTGCAGTGGCTGGAGACCCGGGCTCCCTCCCGGCCACCCCCACCCGCATCTGAGCGCCCTGCAGCCCCTGGCCTCCTGCTCTCCCCCAGCACCCTGTGGGCACGTGCCCTGCCCTGCTCACTTCACCCTGGGCACCAGTGCCCTCCCGCACCACCGCAGTGCAGCCCCACTCACCTGTCCGTTCTTTGCTGCCTCGTTTGCCCGCCTCTGGACTTGTCCTTGCCTCCCCGATCTTCACCCTCCACTCATGTCTCAGCCTGGGTGTGCCTTCTCTGCAGTCTCTCGGGAGCCCCCCTGAAGCTGCTGTTCAGTCACACCACCCAGTCTCCTGTTCCTCTGCACTTCCTGCTGTTCCAGAACACTGTGTTTACTCATTTGTCTGACTCTGTCTCTCTGAGTAGAATGTAAGCTCCCTGAGAGCAAGTTCTCCACCTGTCTTGTTCACGGCTGTGTTGCTGGTGCCCAGAACAGCGCTTGACATGCAGGAGGCACTCAATAAACTGTTGAATGAACCAAGGGCGCCCTGGGCTGGGGCTGGGAGGGCAACAAGCTGGGCCTGTGCCGCGGCCACGTCACCCTGCCTCACCCTGGCACATCTCACCCTGGCACTCTCACATCACATGTCACCCTGTCATTTCATGTCACCTTGTCACATCCTGTCACCCTGTCATGTTACCTCATCACATCTCATCCTGTCACATCTCGTCACCCTGTCACATCTCACCCTGTCACCCTCACATCTCGTCACCTTGTCACATCCTGTCACCCTGTCACATCTCATTTCACCTTGTCACATCCTGTCACCGTCACGTTACCTCATCACATCTCATCCTGTCACATCTCATCACCCTGTTACATCTCGTCACCTTGTCACATCCTGTCACCGTCACATCTCATGTCGCTGTCACATCTCATCCTGTTAACATCGTCACCTTGTCACCTCATGTCACATCTCATGTCACCTCATCCTGTCACCCTGTCACATCTCATGTCACCTTGTCACATCCTGTCACCCTGTCATGTTACCTCATCACATCTCATCCTGTCACCTCATGTCACATCCTGTCACATCGTCACATCTCATGTCACCTCACCCTGTCACCCTGTCACATGTCACCTTGTCACATCTGTCACCGTCATATGTCACCGCAAGTCACTGTCACATCTTATCCTGTCACATCACATCTCATCCTGTCACCCTGTCACATCTCATGTCACTCATCTTGTGATGTCACCCCATATCTCATCCTGTCACCTTGTCACAGCTCATCCTGTCACCTTGTCACATGTCACCCGTCACATCTCATCCTGTCACACCTCATGTCACCCCGTCACATCTGCTCTGTTTGCAGGTCACTGCCAGGGGACGCTGCGCCCCCTACAGGTGAGGCCTCTCCCTGCAGGGCCCCTGCTTTCTCCCTGGTCAGAGGACCCAGGCTCAGTGGGGTGGGGCGGGGCCAGGTGGACCCATACACAGCCTCATGCCAACATAGCTATAGTCACGTTTGCCACAGCCCTAGGCACACGTGCCCCTCAGGCCCGCTTTGCACAATAATACATCACACACATGTTCATGCACTGATGCAAGCCAAGGCCTCCCATGCCAGAGTGTAACAGGCTGGTGTTCCGAGCAGGTGAAGAGCTCATCGAGGCTGCCAAGAGGAACGATTTCTGTAAGGTACTAGGGCCAGGCTCGGGCTTCTTCCCCTTGGCAGCCCCAGCGGGGCCCGGGGAGTGGGGCCTCTGGCTGGGCCAGGAGCTGCTTGGTTGATTGTCGTGACCTGGCCTTCTGGGGGAGAGGTCTCCATGGGATTGTCCCAGTCTGCCCCGCCCCGCCCACAATCATTGACCCTCCATAGGGGCTTCCTAGCTCAGTCCGTCTGTCCCCAGGGCACAGAAAGGAGTGAGTCTTAGAAGAACTACAGGCTCCAAGGCTCCCAGGGAGTCCAGGGCACCTGGGATGAGAGATGGCCAATGTCTCTGCCTTGCACTCCCCAAAGACCCAGAGACCTCTAGGGGTCCTGGGGCCTGTGTGAGTTGGAGGGGCGTTTCTCTGGTGGGAAGGAGGATGGTCTCGAGGCGCCCCAGCATTGCCCTGCCTCCTGCCCCCAGCTCCAGGAGCTGCACCGAGCTGGGGGCGACCTCATGCACCGTGACGAACGGAGCCGCACGCTCCTGCACCACGCGGTCAGCACCGGTAGCAAGGAAGTGGTCCGCTACCTGCTGGAGCACGGTGAGCTGTGCCCCTGGGGCCCCTTGGGCCGCTGGGAGGCTGCCAGGCCTCTCTGACCTCTTCACCCCCCTTCTCCAGCGCCTACTGAGATCCTCGATGCCGTGGAGGAAAAGTGAGTATCTGGGCAGAGCAGGACCCCAGTTACCTTGGAAACCACCCAGGCATCATCTAGCCCCTCGATGTGGATCCTTTCTGAGCCCATAAAACCCTTCCTGGCCACATCTGTCACCCTCTGGGCCACCCCCCGCCCCGCCCCAGGACCCAACACTTCCTGCCCCTTCTGATGGCCCCTGCGGAGACAGGAGGGCCTAGAGGACTGGATGGGGTCCACAGCCAGCCCCTGTTCCCCCAGTGGGGAGACCTGCCTGCACCAGGCGGCAGCCCTGGGCCAGCGCACCATCTGCCACTACATCGTGGAGGCCGGGGCCTCGCTCATGAAGACCGACCAGCAGGTGAGCAGAGGGGCAGGGTGGGCACGGAGGAATCCACGCAGACACGGAGCCACCCTTCCCCAAACTCCACCCGTGGGAGAGGGGAGCCTGGGGGAGGGCAGCCTCAGGGGATTCAGAGCTGACCTTCAACACAGCCCGGCCCCCAAGCCTGAGCCCGCAGAAGGCGGCTCCTCCCGGGGAAGCGCCCTGTCTTCCAGTCTGTTGGGGCCAACAGGCTCCTGAGGTGACGGCAGCTCCCCGCCCCCGCCCCCATCCAGGGCGACACTCCCCGGCAGAGGGCTGAGAAGGCTCAGGACGCGGAACTGGCGGCGTACCTGGAGAACCGGCAGCATTACCAGATGATCCAGCGGGAGGACCAGGAGACGGCGGTGTGAGGGCCGGCCAGCCCCCTCCTGGCCTCCACGCTGCCACATTCCAGTCAGATGGCCACAGAGGGACCCGGGCCCAGGGAAGGAGCCGCGTGCTGCTCCCTGAGGAGCTGCCCAGACCTAGGGCTGGACTCTAAGGAGCTGGGGGGGTCTCACACTGGCCCCTGAGGTCACAGCCTAACCCAGAGGGAGGCTCACAGGGGACCAGGAAACTGGACTGGGCTGGGCAAGCCTGGGGGTGGGGAGCATAGCATTGGGGGCGGCCCTCACCTTCCTGCTGTGGGGGCCTTGGAGTTCAGGGGCCGCAGCTGGGAGGGCAGAGGGCCTTGAGGAAGCCCCCAGGAAGAGGATTCTCAAGCCTCCTTGCCCTTCGGGACTGTCACTCTGAGGCTCCTGGGAGCTCAGCCCCCTTTCCTGCCCTGACCCCCCACCCACCCGGGGTCTTCTGCTGCACCTGCCTGCCTGCCCACCGCCCTGCTTAGCTCCCCTGTGACCCTCCTCCCAAACCCTGTCATTTCACCTCCGACTCTGTGGCCTGGGGGTTGGGATGGGGCTCCCTCATGGTGACATGTTTACAGCTGGGTGTGACTCAGTAAAGTGTATTTTTTTTTCCTTTCTGCTTTTCTTTTTTTGGGGGGGTGGGGCAGTCTTCCTGAAGCAGTGGGATCTGCTGGGTTATCCACAGGGTGGGGGACTGGACACCGTGAAGCAGACCCATTTCACGGGGTCCTGATTCCCGTGTGGGGGTGGGGTCTGAGGGCCTGCCCGGGACCTGACCTCGGCCAGGCTGCCGGGCTCGCAGGGGCTGGGGGAGGAGCCGACTTCCTCCCGCTTCCCGCTTCCCGCTGGGACGATAACAATGAAAGTGAAAGAGGTGGGGCAGGGGCCAGGCCTGGTTTCTTGGGCCCGGTTGCCCAGTGGCTGGGCAAGCCCCTTCCCCCTGGCCTCCACCGCTCTGGCTCCTACGGGGACCTGAAGAGGCGATGCCCGAGGTCCCGGCTCACAAGAGGTGGGCATTTGCAGCCGCTGCAGGGCCGGATCTGGAACTTCTCAGACGGCTCCTGTCCGCTCTTAAGTCAACTAAACCCTGGCCTGCCGGCTCCTCCTTCCTCAACTCCCCCCGCCCCTCCCTGCGCGCCCCCTCCAACCTGCGCTCCGAGAAAAGCGCAGCGGCCTCTGCGCCCCACCAACAACCTCGCTCTTCTGGGATTGCCCTGTGAGCCCCACCGCAACACGGAGTAGAGCATCTCCCTGTACACTTGGTGAAGCGATCCGAGGCGAGGGCTGATGCTGCTTCCCCAGCACCTAAGGGGCGCTGAGAGTCTAGCGGGTCCTGGGAGGTGGAGGGGGGACTCGACGGGGTTCATCACTGCACCCTCCCGGGGCTCGGCGGACAGAGCCGCACACCGGCTCGAACGCGGGCCCCACGCCGGGACCTGGGACACACCCGGGGCTCCGTACCCCGTCCAGGTCTCCACCTAAGGCTCCGTGGCCGTGGAGGGAAGCGAGCGTCCAGGGGCAAAAGGGGGCGGCAAACCGGGGCTGGGGCCGATGGAGCTGCAGATTGGGGCATGGGGAACGGAGTTCGGGGACCGGACGGAGGCCTGGGGCCGGGAGAGCCCGGGATCGGAGGATGGGGGTGCCCAGGAGAGCCGAGGGTCTGAGAGCCGAGGGCAGAGGCCGGGTGAGGCGAGGGTGTGGGGCGAGCGGCAGGAAGAGGGGGGTAGGGACGCGGGTAGGGAGGGGAGGCGGGGACGCCGGGGTCGGGGGGCGGTGCGGGTTTGAGGGGAGGGGGCGGGGCAGGTCCTTCCTCGGTGGGGGGGAGGGGGCGGGGGGCCCATGTGACCGGCTCAGACCGGTTCTGGAGACAAAAGGGGCCGCGGCGGCCGGAGCGGGACGGCCCGGCGCGGGAGGGAGCGAAGCTGCGCGCGCGGGCAGCGAGCGAGTGAGCGTGCGGGGCCCCGGAGGGTGCGCGGCGGCTTCGGGCCCCCCAGCCGCTGCCCATCTGGGGTCCGGAGGCGGGGAGGGAGTCTGAGCTGCGTCCCGGGCTCCAGGAGGCCCCCGGGGAGATTCCTTCCGCTGTGCACCCGGGCTGGCGGCGAGGGTCCAGCCCCCCCCAAGTCCGCCGCCACCGCAGTAGCAGCCCGACCGTTTGGGCCTGGCCTGGGAACTGGGGCAAAGTTGGGGGGGGGGGGTCCACGCCTGCGGCCCCCGGGGGGCACTCTGACCCATGCTCTCCCCTCAGGATGCAGCGCCGAAGCTTCCTCCTCCTTGCCCTCCTCGCCCTGCTGGCGCTCACCTCCGCGGTGGCCAAAAAGAAAGGTGATACGGTGGGGGCGGGGGACTGAAAAGGGGCCGGAGCCCAGGTGAGGCCGGACCCCAGGAAGGGTGAGTCCTAGTCCGGGTTCTGAGCTCTGTTCCCCGGCGTTGCAGACAAAGTGAAGAAGGGAGGCCTGGGGAGCGAGTGTGCCGAGTGGACCTGGGGGCCCTGCACCCCCAGCGGCAAGGACTGCGGCGTGGGATTCCGCGAGGGCACCTGCGGGGCCCAGACGCAGCGCATCCGGTGCCGGGTGCCCTGTAACTGGAAGAAGGAGTTCGGAGGTGAGGTGGGGTGCCCGCGGAGGGTAGGCAGGGGGCGCCCAGCTTCACAGGCTCCATCACAGGCTGCTCAACTCTAACCTCCCCGGGCTCTCCCGCCAGCCGACTGCAAGTACAAGTTTGAGACCTGGGGGGCGTGTGATGGGGGCACAGGCACCAAAGCCCGCCAAGGGACCCTGAAGAAGGCGCGATACAATGCCCAGTGCCAGGAGACCATCCGAGTGACCAAGCCCTGCAGCCCCAAGACCAAAGCCAAGGCCAAAGGTTAGCAAGGGTGGGGTGGGTAGGGATGGGGTTGTCACAGGTGGCTGCCCCTACCTGTGAAGGCAGTGGTGAAGCTGCCGTTTTGGGATACTGGCCAGTGACTTATTGATGTCTACACTGTCTTTCTATAGGCAGAGACCTTAGGTGGGTGGTACTGAGAGCTCTGCAGATGGAGTTTGGGAGGTTGAAACCCTGGCTCAGTAGGATCCAGGGCAGTGGGCCTGGAAGGGCCTGGCTTTGTCATTTCCCAGCAGGTGGGGGCAGTTTCTAGCTGGGAAGGACTTCCTTACTTCCTCTCTCCCTTAGCTTCCTTCCTGACTCTCAGCAGTCCTGGAGGCCAACCAGGCAGAGGGGCATACGCCCACTTCCCAGGTGAGGGGACTGAGGCTGTGTTCCAAGGCTGCTGGGACTAGGACTGAGACCGGGAACTGAGGTTTTCTGATTTCCCAGCGAAAGTCTAAGCTGGCGGAGTCAGTAAGGTCCGAGGGCATCACAATGGCTGCCCTGGCCCAGGGGCTTCCCGGCGGGCTGATGGAGAACCACCAGGGGGCAGAATTTTGTTTTCTCTAATGTGTGAGCTGCAGGGAAGGGTGGGGGGGTCTCCACTGGGTCACGGGAACCCTGCTAATGCAGTGTTTCTTTCTTGTTTTACAGCCAAGAAAGGGAAGGAAAAGGACTAGCAGCCAGGCCCAGATGCCAAGGAGCCCCGGCTTCACTCAGGCCCGGCCTACGCCCTCCCTCCACAGGCTCAAGATGTTACCCACCAGTGCCTTCTTCCTCCTCGTTAGCTTTATCAATCATGCCCTGCTTCTTCCCTTTCACTTGCCCACATCACCCCAAGTGCCCAAAGAGGGGAGGGACAACGGATTCTGGGCAGCTTGAGCACCCCCGCCCCCCGCAAAGGGATTTGATTCCCCTGTACCCACTTTTCTTTTTCCTCCAACTGGATGCCATTACTAAGAAATAAATAAAATAAATATCTTTTTGTTCCCAATAAAAGCTTTTCTTTTAATATATAAAAGCCCCTTCCCAGGGAGTTTGCTGTGGTGATTTGTTGGAGGTGGGAGAATGGAGGAGAGGGCTGGAGGGAATGGTGGCTTTGGGGGGTTTGGGAGCTTGGCGGTGAGTGCCCCCCAGAGCTCATGGAGAAAGAATGGTTATGAAAATTTCTTCAGGGGCCTCTATTGACCCCTGGAAGGGTGCCCCTGGTCAAGTCCCCTGAGCCCTTCAGTCCTGTTTCTCCAGGGGCCAGGCCAGGGGTGGGAAGGGAACCCGGGGGCGACAGGACTGACTCCTCCATCTCAGTTTCCCCCAGATTCAGGATCTTTGGGTCCAGCCCCCTGCCAATCCAGAAGGTTCTATCTTGAGAGAAGAGAGGTGGGGGTAGCTTGCCCTCCAGCCCTGCCCACCCCCATCAAGGAAGACTGTTGGGGCCAAATCCACCCAACCTGAGGGTTTCTCCCTGGTGACCCACTGGAGCGTCCCTCATACTCTGCAGAGGCCAGTGTGAATACCCGTCGCGGTCCCACCTTTGCTGCGTGTGACCCGGGACAAGCCCCCTCCTTGGGGAGGGGGACAAGTCCACAGAAGGATGGAACCGCTCAGCTCAGCCTAGGGTGGGAGGTGGTGGACCCCAGTTCCTGAGTGAACCCCTGATCTCCCCACTGGCCCATCCTGAATGTGACCGGGCGTGCTATAAGTGGTATGTTCAGAGCCCACTCTGCCTGGCTTCCAGCCAGCCCACTCCCCACACCCATCCAACCAGAGCCTGGCTGAGTAGCTGCAGCAAGGGGAGTCTCCGCCCCTGGGGTGGTATTTAGAAGGAGGGGCAGAGCCTACATGCAGGGGTGTTGGGGGCAGAAAGCACCGGTTACAGCAGAATAGGGGTCCCTCCCCTTCCATTCCCTTCCTGAGCCTCCTTTCCCAACCACTGGCCCTCTTGCTCCTCCCAAAGGAGGCTCTGCTCCCTTCCAGATGTCCCTTCTTTCAGCCACGCCGGCCAGTCACAGTGGGGCAAGGTGCCCATGTAGGCCAGTGCCCCCCAGCTCCCTGAGGCAGGACAACAGAGATGGGTCAGACCGTCCGGCTCAGTCACCTTCTGGGGCTGATCCTCCTCAGCCTGAGCAGAGACCTGGTCTCGGAATCCAGCCAGAGCCTCTTCTGAGCCTCACAGGGTCTCGGGGACCTCAGTTCTCTCCGGAGAACGTGAACACTGAGAAGTGCCTCCAAATCTCCTGGACATCAGCCGAGCCACGCACTCGCCCGCACACACACCAGCACCTCCAGTGGCACCCTGCCTGCCTACCTGGCAGTGCCGATGTTCCGATACTGGCAGAGCAGCAGGTGCCGGAAGGTCTTTTTAAAGGTGGCGTTGCAGAGGGCATAGCAGGCCGGGTTGATGGTGCTGTTGACATAGCAGAGCCAGTAGCCGATGGACCACATGGTCTCGGGGATGCAGCTCTGGCAGAAGGTGTTCACCAGGACCATGACGTTGTAGGGCGTCCAGGTGAGGATGAAGGCCAGCAGGATGGCGAAGATGGTCCGAGTCACCTTGCGCTCCCGGGCCGCCATCTGCCGCTTCTTCCGCACCTGGCTGCGGGCGATGCTGGCAAACTTCCGGGCCACGTTGGCTGCCGGGCGCATGCCGGCCGGCGTGGCAGGCACGATCTCGATGGCTGTCACACACTCGTTGCCTGTCTGCTTCGTTACAATCTGGATCTTGGACCATTTGGAGGCTGGGTTGAGGGTCCGTGGCTGGAGGGGGGGTGCGGGTGTGGCCGGCGTGGTGGCCTCTGTGGTTGACAGCTCTGTGGGTGGGCGTTCCTTGGTGTTTTGGGTGGCGCTGCCCGAGCTGGACTCATTGGAGGTGTCCTTGTCGGCCATGGGGCGTGGCGGCGGTGGCAGCATGGGCGGAGGAGCCTCCTCTAGCTTCCCGTTGCGCAGCTCGCCCCGAGCGGCGGCGTCTCCCTGGGGCGGCGGTTTCTTGATGCTCTGCTTCATCAGGGGGCTCTTGAGGAAGGCCAGGGTCTTGGCCTTCTTCTCCTTCGGGCCTTCGGGCCGGTGCTTGTGAACTCGGCTACGACTGGCCAGGGAGATGTGGACGTAGAGCACCGTCATGATGACCACGGGCAGGTAGAAGGCAGCGATGGCCGTGCCGAAGGTCACTGCGGGGTTGGACAGGAACTGGATGAAGCACTGGTTGTCGGGCACCGTCCGCTTGCCCACCACAAACTGCCAGAACAAGATGGCAGGCGCCCAGAGCACGAAGGACAGGACCCAGGCGGCAGCGATCATCAGGCCTGCCATCTTGGTGGTGCGCCGGGCGGGGTAGGTGAGGGGCTTGGTGACGCAGAAGTACCGGTCAAAGCTGATGATGAGCAGGTTCATGACAGAGGCATTGCTCACCACGTAATCCAGGGCCAGCCACAGGTCACAGACCACGGCGCCCAGGGGCCAGTAGCCCTTGATGATGTACACGGTGTAGAGGTTCATGGAGAAAGCGCCTATGATGAGATCGGCACAGGCCAGGCTGAAGAGGAAGTAGTTGTTGACCGTCTGCAGCTGCCTGTTCACCTTGATGGACAGCATCACCAGGATGTTGCCCACGACCGTCACCAGGCTCAGGGAGCCTGTCACCGTGGCGATGAACACCATCTCCACCGTCTCATAGCGGTTATGGGTTGACGTGACCAGGCGCACAGACTGGTTGCCCGAGCTGCTGTTGATCGGGGTGAAGTTCGCCATTTTGGATAGTGGCAGTGGGCGGACAGTGTCTGGAACAAGAGAGGAAGGGGTGAACTGCTGAAGTGTGTGAGAGACATGAGGTGGGGTGCCCTGGAGTCAAGGGAACAGAGGAGCAACATCGTCCTGCAGAACCTTAGAGAACCCGGTCCCATCACTTCCTCCTGTCTCCACTCATGCGGCATTTACTGGGTGCCTACTCTGTGCAAGGGGACGACAGAGGATGAGATGGCTGGAAGGCATCACTGACTCAACGCACATGAGTTTGGGTAAACTCTGGGAGTTGGTGATGGACAGAGAGGCCTGGCGTGCTGCAGTCCATGGGGTCACAAAGAGTCGGACACGACTGAGCGACTGAACTGAACTCTGTGCAAGTGCTGTTGTAGGCATTGGGGTTACAGACGTGGAGGAGACACACGCAGCCTCCCACTCTCATGAAGCTCACATCCCTATCAGGGGAGACATACAAACACATGAGCAACGAAAACGCGCTAGAATGAAAACAAGGGCAGGTGACAGAAAAGGAGTCAGAGAGGGGACGGGCAGTCAGAGCTGCAGAGAGCGGCCTCAGCGAGGGCGATGGCGGAGCTGAGGCCCAGAGGCACGTGCGAGGCATGGACAGGAGGCCAGTATGGGTGGAGGGGGTGGGGGCAACGGTGGTGCTGACACCAGCACGTGGCTCAGGTCAAAGGTGTTCCTTCATTCACTCTCTGTCACTTCTTTTTTTTTTTTTTAGATTTTAAAATGTTTTTTTAATTAGAGGATAATCACAATATTGTGCTGTTTTTTTGCTATCCACCCACATGAATCAGCATTACGTATACGTATGTCCCTTCCCTCTTGAACTTGGTCACTTCTTAACCAAACGTTCCAGCGGGACTTGCCCACTAATCCCTACAGAAGGCACTGGGGACAAAGGCAAGAATATATACTACCAGCTAATATGCATTGTCTACCAAGCACTTTCTACGCTTTTAGTAAGTATTCATTCATTTCATCTTCACAACAAACCTAGGAAGTAGACGCTGTTATTTATTTATCAGTCACGGGGCACGGCATGTGGGATCTTAGTTCCCTGACTAGGGATCAAACCCACACCCTCCGCAGTGGAAGCAGGGAGTCTTAACCACTGGACTGCCAGGGAGGACATTGTTATTTCTTACTAACAGGTGAAGAAACCGAGGCCATAACCTGCCCAAGGTTCCACAGCTCCCGCAGCTCATGTTGCTGTCCCAGAGCTAAGGAATCTGGCAGAAGGAGCCCCAAAGAGCCACAGGAGCCAGTGGTCCCAGAGGTGACCTGACCTGATCACGGAGCAGGTGGCGTGGAAGCGAAAATTCAACGAGGAGGGGACAGTGCCACTGTGGCAGCCCCTTGCGGAGCCCCCCGCCTCATCTCCAGGGCGTGGAGATGCAGCGCAAGGGCAGCTGGGGTCTGTTTGTGAAGAACCAGGGCCCGTCCGCTGAGGCGAGACTCCTAGGGCTTCCCGGGGGCCAGTGCCCAATGGGAACCTGAAGGGGGAGTGAGTGGCCCAGAGGGGCTGCGGCAGGGGCGCCCGTGGCCAGCCCCCGAGGGTGCCCCTCGCCCGCCAGTGCACACTGGGTGCCCTCGCCGGAGGCCCCCAAGCCTGGGGCCGCTCCCTGAAGCCTCTCCGCGTCCCCCCACCTCCTCTCCCTCTGTGTGAGGGAGGCCCACGCCCAGCACGCTGTGCCAGGGCAGCCGTTCAGCCCAGCCTCCTTCACACCCGCCAACACGCGCACCATTACACACGCACATGGGCCCATCACAGCCCTGCCAGCCCCACAGCTCCCTGGCGTATATACGTAGTTCTGTGCGTCTGTGTGAAAGAGAGGCGGAGGAAGCAGGGTATGGAGGAAGGAGCCCGCGCCCCACAGCCCAGGCTCCCAGGGTCTTAGCTGGGCGGCCATGCGCAAGCCACCTCACCTCCCTGCCCCTCCCGGGCTCCTTTACAAAGTAGAGAGAGAGGCTGCCTGTCCTGGGACAGCCTCCCTCTTGGCAGCGATGCGGGTCAGCACCTCAACTGCGTCTCCAGCAAGAATATGCACTGCAGGGTGGTACCAGGTGCCAGGGTGACCCCCTGCACCCGCCCTCCCCTCCAAGCCTGGCTTCAGTCAGCCACCATCACAACCCCAGCCTCCTGGCCTGGCAGTTTCAATCCTCACACCCAAATCCTTAGTTCACAGGAGAGGTTCAGAGCAGGGTGGTGCCACCACCAAGGTGGCAGAAGAGTCAAGGGCAAAGACCAAGTACCATGCTCACAGACTCCAAAATAGAAGCTTGGGCACCACCTTCTGGGTGAGACAGGAGGCAGAGACACCTGGCCTGGGGAGGCTGCCTTCTATAGGCACGTGCATGCTGGCTGGCGAGGGCTGGACAGGAATGGTTCATCCACCAGCCTCAAGGAAACCCTTGCCTTAGACCTCCCCGCCAGACCTCCACCAGGGTCCAGACACAGGCCAGTGAGATAGGAATAGAGGTGGAGGTACCAAACAGGAAACACATAATAGCTCTTGTTTATTGAGTGAACTGTGAGTCAGGGGTCCCTCTGAGCTTTTTATATAGATTATTGGGCTAAATCCTCACAGCAGCCAAAAAAGGCAGGTGCTATATGTCTTCCTCTTACTGAGGTATCTTCTTACATCCGAGGATAATGTGAGTTAACTTGCCTAAAGTCACCCAGTGTGAAAGGAGGGATGGGGGCAGAATTAGAGCCTGGGAGCCACCTTAACCCCCAGGTGCTACAACAGCCTCTTGTTTTCCTGCCTCCACTCTACCCTGCCTCAGGTGGCTCAGCGGTTAAAAGAATCCATCTGCAATATAGGAGACACCAGAGACAGGAGTTCGATACCAAGGTTGGGAAGATCCCTGGAGAAGGAAAAGCAACCCGCTCCAGTATTCTTACATGGAGAATCCTGATGGACAGAGGAGCCTGGCAGGCTACAGTCCATGGGGTCACAAAGAGTCGGACACAACTGAGCACACAGCACGGGGGTGGATCTGGGGAGGCCTGGGTGTAGGGTCTCTTCTCATTCCCTGTGGGGTCCCTCTCTTAGCTTTCCCAGAGAAAAACAGATCTCTTATCTCCATCTGAACAGCTTGTCTCCAATCAGGTGGCCAAGGGTTTACTCGCCCTGGACCTGCTTGGGGAAGCGGCCAGCTGCAGACAGGTCTAGGCAAATACTTTCCCCTCTTCCCACCCCAAATATCTTTCAGGGGGTCACCCGCAGACAGTCCAACTGCAGCCTCTGCTGGGGTGCTTCTCTGGAATTCAGGCCCCGCGGGAACCTGGGGAGCAGCCACCGCCCGGGGATGTGTGCACCGCTAGATGGCAATGTCGGTCCCTGGGTGCAGCTCCGGATCTAGAGCAGGTGGCCGCTATTCGCCCACCGCCCCCAAAACTCCAAGAGTGACAGGGAACTCACGGGAAGTCCCAGGTAGGGCCTCACAGGGGAGGGACTAGGAGCCCCTTCGCCAGGCCCTGCCCCAGAGCTGCCTTGGGCTCCTCCAGGGGTTCCACAGTGGGAAAGTTAAGGGCACCGGTTCCATCCGGCACACTGCGAGGCACGGGTGGGCGGGAAGGCGAGTGCGAGTTCTGTTTGTGTGTGATCACTGGGGAGCGTGAGTAGAAGCTAGTAGCTGTCTGCATGTGCTGTGTGTGTGCGCGCTGAGCCACGCCTGGATACCAGTGCGCCCGTGTGCGCGTGAGCATGCTCGCGCGGTGTGGACACGTGCGTGTGCATGTCTGCGTGTGCCTGGAGCGCTGCGGCCTGGGGATGCACACGGTTCGGGTGTGCCTGCATCTGTGAGCCTGTGTACAGGAGCAAATGCCGGACCCACCGTGGGTCCTGTGCGTCCCGCCCCTGCCTGGAGGCTCAGCCCATACTTCCGCTGTCTGAGTATGAGGAGGGTCGGCCAAGAACCCGGGTCTAGATCGCTCCCCGCCTGTGTATGGGGAAGCGTTCCCGGCTGCACCGCAAGACCGGACTACAATCTGAGTTGCCTGGGAGACCCCAGACATGGGGGCATCGTCTTAGCCCAGGGCCCCGCAGTGTGTGCGTCCCCAGCGTTGAGGTGCCGAGTCCCGGACTGGGATGGGCTTTTGTCGAGGGGTTGCTGTTAAGAGTCTCTCAACCTGACTTGCGGGACACTCGGTTCTGCTCAGTGTGCCCACTGCGCAGATATCGCCAAAGGGCGCCCAGTCTGCGGGGGAAGGGTGCGAGAAGCACCTCCATAACTGGGATGCCCGGCCGGGACTTGTGTTAAGGCGTCTGTAAGACTCTTTCCCATCTCACACTCCTAACCCCGAACCCCACCGAAAAGGCACCGCCCGGCTCCAGCGGCTGGAGAGGGCACCCAGCCTCTCGAGCCCTGGACTGGGGTGGGCCTCGTTGGGAATTATTACTGGGCCCAACTGGAGACCACGTCTCCCCGACTCCCTGGTGGTCGAAGGGGCCCTGGCTCCCCCATGCCCCACCCTTCCCCAACTCCCTGGAACGCAGTTCCTGCAGCCTCTGGGCGTGGGCACCTTGCTTTCCTGGGTCCTGGAGCCCCCCTTTCCCAGGCGCGGTGGGCTCGCGTTCGCTGTACGCCAGGGCCGGGGGGCGGTGGTGGTGAGGGGCGGGGGTGGGAGGTGAGTCCTCGATTCCTAGGCGTTCACGCTAGGGCTCCAGGAAGGCTGTGGTCTCTGCTGTGTCCCTGGGGTAGGAGAGGAGACTCAGGAGTTGCGGGGAGGGAGAAGGGGCGCAGGGGATTCGGCACGGACACTGCACTGCGCGTGACACCTCCGCCACGGGGCTCGGGGCTTGGTGCTGGACCTCCCAGGCTCTGAGCCTGGGCGACAAAGGAGGGGAGTCTTGGAGGGGGGAGGGGCGCCAGGAGAGGGCAGGGGTGTTTCCAGTCAGAGTTCAAGGTCGCTGATGGAGGATTCGGTGGACTGGAGTGGGCTGGCGGCGCCGGGGTGGCGAGGAGACGGGCGGGAAAAAGCCTCTTTGGGGCTACAGCGCCCGGCGCCCCGAAGAGCTGCCTGTGCAGGATGAAGTACGGGGTCCCGCCCCCGACGGCTGCCCCGGGCTCCTGAGGGGCTGCGGGCGGGCACACACACCGTCACCAGCACCGCCGCCGCCCGACCTACTGCTTGTCCATTCCTTCCCGGAGGCGCACCTGGAGAAGCCTCCGAGCCACACTCCGGGCCTTTCTTCCAGCGGGCCCCTCACCCCCCAGGCCTTCTGCAGCTCCCAGCACCCGGCTCGCCCCCGAAGCAGCCTGGGGCCCTGCCCTAGTCGGGCCCGCCTCGGGGAGCCTCCGAGGGTCCGCGAGCCACGCGTCCTTCTCTGCCCACTGAGTCCCCCGCCCCCGCGCAGCCGCGGAGTCACTTACCAGACACCTCCGCCCCGTTCCCCTCGCACCCGACAGACGGCGGGACTGGGGGGTGGCCCCGCGGGCCGGCGGGCGGGGCGCGCGGCCGGGCCGCGGGCCGGGGGCGGGGACGGGGTGCAGAGGGGCGGCCCCTGCTCCGCCCGCAGCTCCCGGCGCTGTGGCTGAGACTCGCGCTCACGCTCGCACTTTTCCCCGAGCCGCGTGATGTCACGGGGAAGCAGCCAATCCTGGCGGGGCCGCGCCGCCCGCCCCGGGCCGGCCACCCAACGGGGACGCGCGGGGGGCACCACCCCGGGCGTCGGGGACCCCTGCTACGCGCGCCCCTCCCTGGAGCCGGCCGGAGGCTCTCCACTCGGGCACTGTGGAGGACACCGCCCGCGGTTCCCAGCGCGGCTTAGCGGGGGGCGCTGCCCTCCCGCATGGGGGTGGGGTGGGGTGGGGTGGGGTGTCCGCGTTGTCATGGGGACGCGGCGCCCCCTCGCGGGCCGGGAAGGGAGCTGGCAGCCCCGTCTGGCTGCGCTCCCGCCCCCGCTCTGACCAAGCCCAGGGGACGGGGAGGGGGTCTCGTGCCCTACCCGGGTCTCTCTCCTCACACTGCCCGGCTCGCAGCTGGACCACCGGGGCGCGAGTGTTTGACCCTAACAGGACGTTATGGGTGGCTGGGTGGGGTGGGCTCTCTGCCGTCCGGGTTCCGTCGGGGCAAAGAGCCGAGGGCCGGCAGTTTCGAGCCTCGAGACGGAGTATTGGCCGCCGGGCAGCCAGGGAAGAGGGGGCGCCGTCGGGGCCTGGAAAGGCGCTGGAGAGAGATGCTAGGCGATGGTCCTAGGGAGAGAGGAGCAGGCTCATCGCACGCAACCTCGCCCGACCCCCATTCCTGTCGTCCCCCTCCTTGCTCCCGCGCTCCAAGCCGGGGAGCTGGTGTGCGCCCTTTCTCCAGCTCCGGGGACAGGACGCGGCGCCCATCCTGCCTGGAGGGCAAGCTCTCCGATGCCTGTGAGGGAAATCTGAGTGCCCAAGGTCACCTGGGGTGGAACCCGGAACGAGACCCTCGAGGGAGATAGCTGCTGGTCTCTTGAGGTGTTCGGGAACCGCGCGGGCCGAAGCCCTTGGGCCTCGGGGCCTTGCCTGCCCCGAGCGGGAGGGCCGGTTGGGGCGCTTGAGGGATGAGCGCTGGGAGGCTTCAGCACCTCGGAGAGCGCCACCTCTGCTCTGACCTCGGCTGCTCCGCTCCGCCTGTGGGCACCAGCGTTCCTGCCTCCCCCGAGACCGGCCTTCCTGCGGCCGGCTAAGGTCTGACTCCCCCCCCCCCCCCCAGCCCCCACCCTTCCCCACCACAATGCCCGGGCCCCGGGGCTTGCCACCCCAAACTATCTGAGCGCGAACATCCGATTAAACCTTAAGACGGATGGTTTCTTTTCTTGAAAAAACAATTCAAGTCCCGCCCCTCCTCCACGGGTTGGGCGGGGGGCTGTGTGTGCTGGGCGCGGGGAGGTGGAGGGCGTACCGCAGCGGAGGAGGCAGCAGGAGCTGCCAGAATAGGGGAGGGAACTCAGGCAGGAGCCAGCCCCGTGGTGCTCTTCGTGTGGAGCCCTCTGCATGAACCCGAGGGCTGCAGCTGGCGCCTGAGCGAAAGTGAGAAGCAAGCCATCGGTCTTCTACCTGAACGATCTGGTCTCCCATGAGTCCCATAATCAAAGGGTGGAAAAGGCCCTGCTGTTCTTGCCCCCACCTCACAGAAGAGGAAACAGCCTTGGTTGGTTCATGTGGCAATTAGATGACTGTCAGAACTGGTTTCCCTTTTTCATATCCCTCCTAGGGCCTGGGAGAGGGTGGTCCTTCTAGGAGGGTGAAAGTGTGTGTTTGCACGCACATGCAGGTTGGGATGAACTGTCAGATGAGGAAAGAAGCAAGGCCAGTGGAGGCCGCAGAAACTAGAAAAGTCTCCTCCAACAACTCCCTGGAATTCCTCCAGAAGCTGTTGGGCAAAGCTGCTCCTGTTTTCCCAAAATGCCTATGGTGGGGTAGGTAGGGCCTTGGGCATCCCCCAATTCCAGATCCCACAGTGAACTGTGGAGAGCAGTCAGGAACCAAGGGACCTGGTTTAGTCTTTACTCTCTACCTTTGATCCAGCTGCATCCATAGGCATATTGAAAGTCGCTCAGTCATGTCCTTATCTTGGCGACCCTGTGGACTATTCAGTCCATGGAATTGTCCAGGTCAGAATACTGGAGTGGGTAGCCTTTCCCTTCTCCAGGGAATCTTCCCAACCCAGGGACTGAACCCAGGTCTCCTGCATTGCAGGTGGATTCTTCACCAACTGAGCCATGAGGGAAGCCCAGCTTGGGTCCACAGAACTGCTGGGAACCTGTTGCCTCATCTCCAGTTGCGATTGCTGAGCTCTGCCCCACTGACCCTGCAACCTTATCATGGTAAGCAGGGGGCCCATGGAGGCTTTACCTATGCAGACAAGGGCTTTCTAAGGAAAGGGGATGGTGTTGGGATGGGAGCTGTTGACAGGGGCCTCCAACAGGTAGGGGCTGGGTTCATGCTTGGCCAGTAAGGACAGAGGCAAGGCTAGGCAGGTCTGAATTTAGGTCACTTCATCCACAAGGCCTCTTCATACCCCTTTTTCCCCAAAGTAACAGAGCACATCAGGGTCCCATCTCGGTTCAGACCCTGGCTCCACTAGTGAGCTGTGTGGTCTGGGTGTATCCACCACAGAGGGTTTGAGGTAAGGTCTGAGATAAACACTGAATCCTCGGCACACGTTTTACAATCAACAAATTCAGAACCCCCACTCAGACCACGAAATTCTTCCTCCCTCCGAGGGGAGGACTGGGTGGAGGGCAGGCACTGCAGGGGGCGCCCTTCTCCTTCCACCCTTTAATATGTAGCTCAACTCTCACCTCTTCAAGGAGGCCTACCACTCCAGTGCTCTCAGAGCTGCAAGTAACTTTAGGAGGCTGCAGAGAACAAGCCCTACCTCCCATCTGGAAAAAGTGAAGCAAGAGAAAAGGCAAGTGGCCTGCTCAAGGTCACACAGCTAGTTGATGTGCCTCTTGGTCCAGAGCGTGCTATACTACTTTAAATAAAATTCGAGTGCTCCTCACCATGTAACTCTTCACATAGTTTCATATTATTTGCTCTAATCTGGTGGTTCTCTCTCTGCTGGGGCAGAGCAGACTTCTGTATGCCCCACAGCGTCTGGGAGAGAGTTGAACACACAAAAGTCCCTTGAGAAGTACTTGTTGCTGCAAAAAGCCCTAGGGGTGTCTCTGATCTCCGTGTCCCCACTGAGAGAGGGGACAAGAATCCTTCCGGTAACTGGATTAAAACTCAATGGCCAAGATGCATGGCCACAGCAGACGCCTGGGCCACTGCCCTGACACAAAGCAAAGGGAAACCCAAGTCCCCAGTGCATGGCATCTTGGGGGGGTACCTGTAGGTGAGGCCCAGCTCCCTGCTGGCCACCCCAGACACCCATGACACGTGCTTTTCAGGACTGCAGGGGAGCGGGAGCCAGCTTTCTGGTCAGTGTTTTCTTCACTCCAGGCCCAGCATCCTGAGTAGGAAGCAACCAAGATGAGTGACCTCCCACCATTCTTACCCACCTGTTACCGTGAAGGTGCCCCAAACCTTAGCAGGCCCCTGGAAGCAGGCAGGGGCGGGACACAGACGCAGCACGAAGCAGAGGTGGCAGCCCTTACCTGAGTGGCTTCTGCTGAGGCATCACAGGGCTCCCCGCCGAGGACAGCGGCACCAGAGGCAGTGCTCAGGAGAACCGGGGCAGCTCAGCTCCACGGCCCCCGCGCCCACCGCTACCCCCTCCCTCCATCCGCGTGGAAACAAACAGAGGAGACCGGTGAGGGCACGTCATCATTTTAATGGTGCAGATCTTTGGTGTTTCCCTCATTAGCAGTCAGACCACCCCCTCTCCTCCCGCCACAACGTTTCTATGATGAGTTACAAACAGAAAAGTAATCACATTGTTCATACTAAAAACAAAATAATCAGAGCCTTGATTTCTCCACTAGAAACTACACGTACAGTTCAAGATTCCACATGCAACACCTCAAATCACAGACCGAGACCTCACATTCCGATCCAGAGTCTCACCCCTCCCCCAGCCTTGGGCTGGCTTTGGCCTGGGCTCAGCTAACACTTAAACCCACAGGTGCTGCTTTGAGGGCCTTGGGGTGGTGGGGAAGGAGGAGCTTGGTGGACAAGCCCCGGGGGCTGGCCAGCCTACACCCCCCACTCCTGAGTGAGGACCTGCCCACTGTCCCTTGACTCCATCCTGTCTCAGGCAAGCAGGCTGCCCCCTCCACTCCATGGATGTCCCCCACCGCTAAGTGCAGAAGTCCCTGTGCTCAGGAGTCTGGGAGCCAGGCCTGACTCCTGACTGTGGTCTCTGTGGGGGAAGATGATCAAGAGGCTGAAGCTCTGGAAGGCTCAGAGATGGAGGTGGTTTCCGGGGGCCGGGCCGCTCCTCCTGCGTTAGGGTTCCTAGTGGCTCTGCCTGCACGACAGGTGAACAGGGAGAAGCTGCCCCACTGGCCACCGGCCAGGAAGGTCGGGCCCAGATCTGGAAGACTGTTCACCCTTCTGGGGGGTCTCTACCCAGGGCTGAGTCCCTTGAGCCTTGGTTCTAGAAGGGGCGGGGGGTACGTGGCAGGGATACCCACCTCCTCCTCCATTCGCAGTGAGCACGGCAGTCTGTGACTCCCCTGGGCCCCAGATCCTGGAAGGGTCTAGTCCCCGGAGGCAAGCCTGGCCCCTTGCACCGCCTCACTTCCTGCTGCCCCGGATGGACGCCCTCCTGACCCCCACCCTCGCGCTCCTGTTCCCTGACGCAGCCCGCGGCTCTTCTGCGCGCTCGGTTCCCAGTCAGCTGTGAGGTCCGGTTTCTGCTCAGCGGTTCACGGGGAGGCACCAGGGCACGCCTATCTCTACCTGTCCCGTGGCTCCCCGCTGGGGCCCGCCGCCTCCCCCCTGCCGTCAGGAAGGTGGTTGCTGTTGGTCAGGTCGCAGCGCGGCGGGGTTGGTCCCTCGGTGCTGGGGAGGGGGGCGGGAGGAGGGGCCGAAGAAGAGGAGGGCAGGGCGGGCTCCTGCCCAGGGGTAGCGGGCCGCTCCCAGGAGGCTGTCCGGGGGCTCAAGCCTCGCTCCGCCAGCTGCCCGGCTTCCGAGAGCAGTCCCCGAGAGGTGGAGGGCTGCGGTGAGGGGGCGCGCGCGGGCCCCGGTTCGGCGCCCGTCTGGGAGCTGCGGTGAATGCGGTGGCTGACGATGATGTTGTTGCCGAAGCCACCCATGGAGGCCATGGTGGTGCTCTGCTCCCGCTGCACCACGGCCGTCATGCCCCCTTCAGCCATCAGCCGCTGGATCCTGCTGAGCGCGTCTTCCCCGCTGGCCCCGTAGTCCGAGCCCTCCCCTGGAAGGTACAAGGCAGAAGGGAGGGAATCAGCTGCTGGCCTGAGCCTCTGAGTCAGGCAGGCCAGTGCTAGGAAGAGCGGGCAGGTTCTAGCTACAGGCAGAAACGGGGTGGTGGCCAGCCCCTCGGTTCTGGAATCAACCAAGTGGATTTCCCTGGCGGCCCAAGGGTTAAGACTGTGCTTCCAATGCAGCAGGGGTACGGGTTCCATCCCTGGTCTGGGAACTAAGACCCCACACGCTGCACGGTGCAGCCAAAAAAAAAAAAAAAAATCAAGTCAGGGACTTGGAAGCCAGATAAGATGCCCCAAACAATCCTAATTCACATGTCAGCCTAGAGGGTTGAGACTGCTCAGCGGGTTAAGAGGGGGTCCTGGACCAGAAGGTGGGAGTCTGCCTTTAACCCCTTGGATACCAGAGGCAGGCTGGTCTTGCAGCCCATGGAGGCAGCCGAGAGAGCTGGTGGTGTCTGCTCCTCCCTGTCTGACAGCCTAGTAAACCTGGGCCTGGGAAAGGGTCCACGCCTGGTGATCAGACAGTGAGGGCACCGCGGATGGTGTGGCTAGGAGACAAACGCTCTGCTTGGCGCCTCTCCAGAGGTGTGTTCTCTCTTCATCCTTCTGCTTATTCTAAAAGCACACAAGGAAGACACTTTTCAAGTGTTCCTTTGAAGGCATTGTCTCCTCTTATTGTCCCATATTCCCACGTACTCTTCTTGAGGGGCTGGATGTCTGATACCCTCATGTTTCCCTGGAGGCAGCCAACTGCCCCGACCTGACATTTCAGCCTGCACCTTGAGGGAGGGGCACGGAAGGTCCTGCTCTTTCCCCAAGGGCCTGAGCATCTATCTCCTTGTAGGGGGCAGAGGACACTGGCTCAGATCTCGGTCCTGCCATTCACTTAGCTGTGTGACCGTGGATAAATTCCTCGCCACCCACATCCCTCAGTTTTCTGACTTGCAAAAGAGGCATGAAAACATCCAGCCTGCACAATGCCAGGCAGAGGGAATGAGATGATGCCCGGTAAGCAACTGGCCCACAGCAGGTGCTCCGTGGTGGCTGTCGTCAGTAACCCGGACTCTGCAGGAAGAGTCCCACCCGAGGGGCCTTTCTCTAGCTTGGGCTGCTCGCTTGTGCTCAGCCCTCACTGGGCAGGTAAGTGGTCTAAGCCTGTGTGCAGCTATGATCAAGGCTCCAGGCTGCCAGGGCCACTCCACCAAACTATGGATGGGTTTGTGTCCTTTGGCTATTTGTTGGCCACTTGGGGACTTTGCAGTTTGGGTGGCTTCGATGGTGAGTTTTGAACTTTTGGCGGTATTTGTTGTCAGTTGCTATCTTTGCAAGACTTTCTCTGCTACCGCACCGTCCAGCGCCTTGTCCCTGCTTGCCTGGTCAGAGCTGGGCGTCCAGGCACCATCTGGGCAACCCAGCTGTGCTGACGTCCCGGCAGGCCCCTTCGTCCTCACGGGTGCGTGGCGGTGTATGCTGGCACTCCCTCCTCGGGGAGACAGCACCCCCCAGCACTGATTTGCTTTTCTCCAGATTTTCTGGTAAATTCTACCCTCCTACCTCCAACCCCTCAAGACAGCTGCCTTTAGGCGCTTCCCCCTTAGGCAGCTCATCGGAAGAGCCGTTCAGTGGCAGGTAAGGAGTGAGAGGAAAGGGCATCCAGGGCCTCGCTGCCAGCAGGGTGTCTACGCTGTGAGCCAAAAGGGCTGCCGGGGGAGGGCCCGGGGGACCCCCTGAGCTCACTGCCACCCCCACAGTTTTCCAAGCGCTCCATGTACCGAGGGCTCCCCAGCCTGGTCTGGGGTGTGCAGTGGGCTGGCCCACGGCCTGCTGGCTTTGGTGCTCCTTGGCTGGGCGCCATGCCCACTGAATACTCTGCTCTTTTCCCGTACCTCACTCTGGGGGCTGGGCAGGGTCGCTTGGGGCCCTCAGGGAGCTGTCACAGTTAGGCCCCAGCACAGCTGTGGGCGCCTGACTCTGGGCCCTTTTGTCCGTTCCTGCTGCACCGGTACCTGCGGTCCTGGCCGCCTGTCACTGCAGCTGCGACTGTTTGTCCGAACCGGTCTGTGGACTTCTCTCCCCTTCCACCCGGCCTCCGGGGGGCTACTACTCCCGTCCTAATTCTGCTCGGAGCCACTGGGTTCTGGCTGAGTCCATACACTTCAAAACCCAGCAATCCCAAGTCCTCAAAGTGGTGAGGAAGCCACTGTGATGCTCATGGGCCTTCCGGTGGGGTCCCAGCTGTTTCCCTGACCACCCCTCTTCCCACACCCACCGACTCGACACCGCCGTGGGTGTGCAGACCCCTGCTGCCTGCACACACCGTGGAGGTCCTCCCCGTCACACACTGGCCCACTACCCAGTGGCCCAAGGCCACTTGTTCTCAAGGGCAACCCCCGCCCCCGCCCCCGCCCCGGCCAGGGCCCTGCTGTGCGCGGCTGCCTCTGCTCTGAGCCCCGCAGGGCCCGCACCTCTCCACAAGAGTCTCTCCCTTCTTGGCTCCAGGTCCCTGATGGCCTCACACTGCATTCTTATCTCCTTTGGGCTCGCACTTGGAGTCTACCTGTCAAATGACTGTATGGGTGACTCCAGGACTCCCAGACAACCTACAGGCATTCCAGCCTTCAGGGAACCTCCAAAACTGGCCACGTGTTGCCCCTGCTCTGGGGGCGCAGTAACACGTCTGTCTCCTTTCTGGACTTCAGGTGTGAGGGAAGAGGCATGGCTTCATCTCTGAATCTGATTCCCTCTGGATTCCTGGCGCCTAACTCAACACTAGTACTAAAGTACTCAATAATTCAGATTGAAGTGTTTAAAACATACACACTAACGGTTTCCTCAAGGCTGGGTGCGGGGAGCTTCAGCCAGAGCTGTGAGCTGGGCCTCCCTCTTGGAAGCTCTGAGCCAAGGCTAATAGCCAAGGTGGGCCGCCAGCACGTTACTCCAGAGAACAGCCCGGGGCCTGCGGGGAGTGGCAGCTGCGGCCAGGGATCCAAGCTACGCTCCGGAAGCCAGGCGGCCGCAGGACTTAAGTTTGCTGTCGGCTTCCTTGCAGCAAAAGCATTTCCTTTTGTCTTTGAAAAATGGGAGACTGATCTCGTGTTGACACAGATCATTTCCTTGGCAAGGTGGAGATCAGTGTGGCATCAGGAATTTCCCATGATGGCCAGTTCTGGCGTTTCCCCGCCCAGAAGAGGGGGGCCAGGCTACGTCAGGGGAAGAGCTGCCCGTCCTGATCTCTGGGGCTCTCAGTCCCTTCCCCACACGGTTGCTTTTCCCTGGTCCACGGCCCAGGTTCCTGCAGCCATACTATCGTCTTCCCCAGACAACAGAAAGGTCCAAACAACCTTTCCCAGTGGTCAGAGGTAGAGCTGTGGACTCCCCAAGCAGTGCAGCACAGCCAAGCTGGGGGACAGGGCCCCGCCTGCGCTCATTTCATTCATTCCACACTTGCGGAGGGCCCACTGCATGCCAGGCAGGCATGCCGGCAGTGCTAGGAGCAAACAAAGAGCCCAGGGATGCCTCCTCTTGCTTTTGGAGTGACAGGGCAGGGAAGCTTTAATTCTGGACCAGCAATAAAGTCAACACCTGCCAACTCCCCCCATGGAGGGCTCCTCCGGGAAGTCCTAGACAGAACTGAATAGATTTTAATACAGTTCCTACCCAACATGAACATGAAGAGTAGCTGAGATCCCTTCAGTGCTAGCCAGTGGGAAAGGGCTCAGAGAGGGGCCACAGAATGGCAACTGCTGCAAGTGTTGTCAGCTGCCCACCCTAAGGTGCCTGGGCCCCTGGCATGTGGAGGGATGCACAGGGGTACCCCCACGGGGCCCAGAAGAAGAGTCAAGCAGCTTGATGAGCGGTTTCTTCTACGTGCTTCTACAGACATGGCTGCTAGTTTGCTGACTTGGGGTGGGGGTGGGGAGAGGAGGGGAGGGGAGATATATGTGTGTGTGTGTGAGAGAGAGAGAGAGAGAGCAAGCGAGCGAGTGAGAGCTGCTGTGCCTGCCTGTTAGATGGAGAAAGCAGACCAGGGAGGAAGTCTGAGCCCAAGGAGACCCCTGACTCCTGCTTCTTCTACCAGAGCGGCAGCAGCAGATGGCAGTCAGGGATGAAGCACCCCAGGACAAGGCTCCTGGCCCCAGCAGAGAAGAGGCTGGCTCATTGGACAAAGCCCCATGCATCTGCTCCCCTTTTTTCTAGGCATGGGCTTTCTGCAAGGGACTATGACAACGTCCCTTTCAGAGCCAGAGGTCCAGAGCTCCAGGCAAAGGTCGCTGGGCCAGAGAGAGATGCAGTGAGCTATCTGAGCTACTTGGCCACAGCTCCCCTCCCGACTGCCCCTCTGAAGGGCTCACCCTCCACCAACAGCTCTGCTTTGCCAGGGGAAGACTGGGAAAGAATGAAATTCTGGCTTCTAAAACTGGAAAAGAGACTCTCCTGCCTCCTGCCAGCCCATCCTCCCCACCCCCAAACATGAAGAAAGCCACTGACAATCATAATTGACTAGAGGTCAGAGACAAGCTGATGGGAGTCAGGAAATAATCAGGGAGTCCCTGGCAGGTGCGAACACGGGAGGATGCCCTTCTTCTCAGGTGGGCGGCCCCGCTGCACTTGACCTTCGGGGCGAAGGCCTTCCTCCCGAACCAGCTCCTGTAACCTGCCCTCGCTGCGCGTCCAGCCTCAGTTCTCAACACACGCTCACCGGCCACAAACAAGAGCCCGCAGTGGTCCTTGGTGCCGACTCTAATGGTTTTGAGCTCGGCGCCCTTGCAGCTGCTGTCCCCTCTGCAAGCAGTGCCTGTCCTCCTCCACACCCCACTTTGCCCAGCGTTTTCCTCCTCATCCTGGAAGGTCGCCTCCTCTAGGAGTCCTCCCTGAGCCCCACAGCCGGGTTGCAGCTCCCCCTCCTCTGCAGCCCTGAGATTCTAATCACGAGAAGTCACTACCCGCTGGGTGCCTGCCTCCCGCTCTAGACTGCAGCTCCTCGGGGAAGCACCAGGGCCTGTTTGTCTTGGCAGCTGCAGCAGCTGATGCCTGGAGGACAGGAAGGGGTCATGCGATCATGGCAGAGGGGCCGCCCAGACCAGGACTCTGCCCGGGGCTGGTGGGAGGTGCTCGCACGCTCTCCTCGGTGAGGCTCGGGCAGCTACGGTCACTCCGCCCACACCAGGGGTTTCCACCCAGCAGATGGAGGAAGTGGCCGGGCCACACCGAAAGGGGACGAGGCTGTAAGACGTGGCAGCTCGCAGCAGCCACGGGACAGTGCCCGGGCGGGGCTGCGCACACAGGCTGTGCCCTGAGGGCACACAGGCAGATCTGCTCCTCTGCCCGAAGCACACCTGTCGTCTCCTGGTCTCTCCCGAGCAGGTGGCTTACCACAGACCTAGAGAAGACGGGGCTGCCTGGAGGCTGCCTCATCTGGAGCCGGGAGCAGCCGGGGGCCGGGGCAGGGGGCAAGGAGAGCGACCGGGTGAGAACAGCCTATTTAACACAGCTGCCAACACACTCCAAAGGGGGCCCGAGTGCTACGCAGGGAGGTGCTAATTGGTTCTCAGCAGTGTGAGGCCAGCATGGAGCCACAGCCGAGCCACGCCTGCCACAGGTGAGAGGAAGGGGCTGATGGTGAGCCAGGCTGCAGCCCCAACGGCCGTGAAGGACGCGTGTGTGTAAGGGCCTTCCGACTCGGCTGGCCTGGAGAGGGGAGATACCTACCCCGGGTGGGGAGAGTGGGGGTTTGCCCTGGCAGCTGTCTGGCATGTGAGCTTGCAGCAGGGTGTCCCTCTTGCCTTTTCTAACCAGGTGACTCTCTGAGCCCTCCAAGTTTTAGAGGATAAGGAGGTCAGGGTCCCCAGTGGGGGCTGGCCCAAGCTCTAAGAGCAGCCAGGAGGCTGCAACAGGTGGCCCAGATCAGGGAAGTGACATTTCTGCCCAAAGAGGCGCCATGGGAGGGGTGCCTGCCCTGGTGGCCGTGGTGCGCTCCCAGCACCATCTGTCCGCACGGGGCACGAGCCTCAGGGAGGCCCGAGAATGGTCCTCACCACCACCCTCCCTCCCTCCCTGATGTCCCCCCTAGTATTACACGGCTCCTACCTTCACCAGGACCTGAAGCTGCCATCCCCGGCTCCTGTATCTCCCGCTCCGTCTGGGTCTCTGCGTTTTGCAGCTGCAGGGCCAGAGTCTGGGTGCCCTGAGACGTCACCGATGTGGTGGGGTTCCGGGGCTGCAGGCCGATGGCGTTCATCAGGCCCATGTCTCTGTCTGTCCTCCACGTGGCTCTGCTGGTGCTAGGGACAGACAGGCAGACGGGAGTCGGGCAGGGCTGGGGACAGCAACCCCACAGGGCCCTGCCTGCTCTGCGCCTAAACTCGGCACAGCCCAGACCAGGGCCTGCAGGCCAAGGCCCACTCCCACAGTGGCCTCCCGCTGCCAGTTAACTTGTACGTGTCCCTCTCCTTCAGTTTGGTCCACGAACTTGGAACAGTGAAAAGGAGGTGGCAGAACCATCTACCTTTTGCAAAGAGGCTGGTCCAGTCACTCAAATAATGAGGGCCTTTCTGGGGAGGCAGAGAAGGCTGAACTTGAAAGATACTTACTCAACATTCAGGAAGCCACCAGCTGAGTGGCTAGAAGCCACGGGTCCAAGGGTGAGCAGCCAGAAGTGGCCCTTTCTCTCTTTAGCTTTTCCTTCCTTCTAACTACATGCTGACAAGATTCCAGTTTAAATTCTTGGAACTTCCACTACAGAGGACTCAAGAGGACTCCTGCTGAGGCTGTAAAGGATCCTCCTTTAGGGCCTCTGAAAACAGACCCTAAGAAGCAGGGCGCGCCAGCTGCTGATGAGTGAGGCCCAGGCCCGAAGCTAACCTCCCCTTCCTTGGGCACTTCCTGGGCATGGACCCTCAGCACAGCAAGGGCTGGCAGCGGAGGGAGCCCGTGATGTCCAGGATGGTCGCCAAGCCCTCCCATCTGGAGCTGTTTCTGGGGACTGTGCCCGGGACTTCCTCGAGGAAGCAGCGACTGCTTTGGCTTTATCACTGACCCAGCGCTTTGTTTGCTCAGAACGTTTCCGTCTCCATTAATGAATTAAATGATGGGAGGATCAGCACCAGGCTCCTACTAAGCGGCCCCTGGGGAGGGTTTGTCCCTGGGCTGCAGCTCTGGGCAGCTTGGTCCCCAAGGCCTGGGTCGTGTGGGAGGCTGTCCGTGAGCCATTTCCTAGGGAGGACATCCCTCTCCAGAGCTCTCTCTTCACTGCGGCTCCCCCGGACACCGCGGCCAGGACTGGGGGGTTGGATGGGGTCCTAGCTGGTCTTCAATCAAGACTCAGAGGGCAGAGGTTCTGTTCTGTTTCTTAGCCGTGAAATACTTTTCTTGAATGAAACCTCATACAAAAGCTCAAAGTGTGAAGCCGACCAAAAGGGAGCTGATCGCGTTGAGAAGGGACACCCATGGAGCCCCCAGGCCAGGTCCGAGGGTACCACTCTGGACCCCGCTGGAGTGGGAGGGACGGCGGGCCGCCTCCTTCACAAGCTCACCCAGGCCTCTCGCCACTTCGGCTGCTGGAGTGAACAGTGAAGACCGTCTCATTCAGCTGGTCCCAGTAGTACTCAACACCGGAGTTTGAGGCCCTGGAAATCAGTTGGGAGGAGACAGAGTGGAAGGTGTTTAGAGAATGGCCAGAACGCCTCACTCCCTTTCCCTCCTTCCTCTCTCCCGGGACTGGGCTGAGGCTGGGAAGAGACGCTCCATGAGGATGCTCAGCGCAGAGCAGCCTGATGTTATCTCCCACAGCCCCAGTGCCTGGAGTGGCGCCGTTAGCCTCTTCCATCGCCCAGGGCCTAACTGGCTCCTCTTAGGGGCCGAGAGGAGCAAAAACATAGCCGCGCCAGTCACAGGCTGTGAGTTCCGCATACTCTTCAGCCGTCCGAGGCGGGGGCTAAGATGGCCTTGGAGACGCCGAAGTGCCACAGCCCGCCCTGTCTGAAGAGGACGTGAGGACACAGCGAGAAGAGAGAAGGTGGTCGTCTACCAGCCAGGAAAGGGGTCCTCACCAGCCCGCCCTGTCTGAAGGGCGCGCTCAGTGCTCAGGATGTGAACGCAGACTCTCACCACTAGGTCTTGCCTACAGCCACGGGGCCAGGAGAAAGGCAAATGAGGGCGCCCTGATGCTCTTATTTTGCCTGGAGCTCAGAAGGCTAACAGGAAAAAGCTCCTGCTGAGCCAGAGAGGCCCACATCTCATTCTATCCTGGCCCGAGAGCCTCCTTTGCCAGGTAGAGGCTGGAAAAGCAACGGGGAGAGCCGAAGATGACCTGGGAGGGCTCACAAGCTTCTCCAGGGGCCGGGGTAAGGAGAGGAACTCCAGTGGTGATAGGCTGGGTGGCTGATGGCAGAGAAAGGAGTTTCTGTCCACTGAGTTTTCCTGGCTGCCGGCCTGGCCCTGGCTCCTTCTTTCCCTGCAGTGGGGCGGCGGGCAGTTTATCACACTCTCACCCAGGCACAACTGCCAGGAGGGAAGCGGGGGCCTCCTATTTTTCTAGACTGACGTGCCTCCTCAGGCAGCAAGACTGGCTGCCAGTGGTGGGTGCCAAGACGCAAGACGCCTTTACTTTAATTTTAAAGGTTCCCCACTGAAAAAGACGCTACCTATACCAGTCACAGGGCTCAGGGTGGGGTGCTGCTGGTGGTGGTGAAGTGAGAGGGTAAAGAGTTGGGAAAGAGGTGTCTTTGAGCCCTGTGATTAGCACTCTGGTGTCCATAAGGAGACTCTTAAGAGACAAAATGGGCAGCTCTGCTGCTCAGAGGGTCAGGGCACGCACAGTGGGCTGGAAAAGCTCTGCTACAGATGAAGTCCTCTCAAATTCACATGCTGAAACCCTACCCCCGAGAGACAGGGTCTTTAAAAGGTGCTTAAGGTTAATAAATGAGGTCATAAGACTGGGGCCTTAATCCAAAAGGACTCTGGCCTTATAAAGGAGAAAGACAGACCTTACTCTCTTTCTCCATCATGTGAGGACACCGCGAGAGGAGAGAAGGTGGTCGTCTACCAGCCAGGAAAGGAGTCCTCACCAGAGCTCAACCGTGCCGGCACCTCATCTCAGACTCCCAGCTTCCAGAACGGCAGGCGATTAAGTCACCCTGTCTGTGGTATTCTGTTATGGCAGCTCGAACTAAGAAAAGCTCCAACGAAAGCCTAGAGGCTTAGGTGACCATCCTGAATGATAACAACACAACTTCTTCGATAAAGAGCAAACAAACGGAAGTCAGAGGATCGCCAGGAAAAGATGAGCAGTGGAGGGTGACGCAGGGTTACTCCTTCCTAAACGTGAAGATTAGCTAGAACAGGGACCTGATGAGGCCTGCGTGGTGACAACTGCATGTCAGGAGGCCATGCCACCCCAGGCGAGAGGGAGCAGGGCTCAACCCATCACCAGAGCGTCACTAAGGTTCTGGGGATGAGGCGTCACCTGTGGGAAAGAGCTGCAGCCACAAGAGGGCTCGTCCTCTCCCTGCTCTGGACTCATCTCACCCCCACCCCCAACCCTCCCACCCCCTGGCCCCCAGCTCCACTAAGAGGGTGGTCTGGTGTGATCTTCAGACATGCCGCTAAAAGAACATCAGTGAAGAATTAAAGTTCAGGGTAATGACACTTCGGGCCTCCCTGGTGGCTCAGTGGTAAAGAACCCGCCTGCTAATGCAGGAGATGCGGGTTCGATCCCTGGGTTGGGAAGATCCCCTGGAGAAGGAAATGGCAACCTGCTCCAGTAATCTTGCCTGGAGAATCCCATGGACAGAGGAGTCTGGTGGGCTACAGTCCACAGGGTGGCAAAGAGCCAGACATGACGGAGTGATTGAAACGAAGACAACGATGACACGTGCAGGTGCCTCTTACAGCAGCCTGGAGGCCAGGACTGCGGCCAGTGCCCGGAGTCTGGACACCTCAGCCTTAGTGCTGGCCACTCCCACAGACACGCAGGGGGCGGCGGGTCACATTTCCTGGGTCTCAGGCAGCGGCCGTTTCTCCTCGAGGCTGCAGGGAGTTGACTCACCAAATCCTCAGCAACTTTTGTGAGGGCTGTCTGAGAACTACAGGGCGGTGGGGGGCAAGGGTGAGAGAGAGGACCTGATGCGAGGGAAGAGGCAAACGGCCAGAAGTCGAAAGCAGAGGCCCCTGGAAAACGAAGCCACCACTACAGTTTCCGAGGAGCAGATCCGGGCTGCGGGAGGTGCCGTGGGAAGCCAGCTGCCGCGGAGCCTGATTTACAAACTTGTCAAGATTTATTGACAAGTGGCAATACCATGTGGGGCCCCGCCAGATCCTTCCTCTCTGATTCTCCTGCACCGCCTGCTACCCCAGGCTGGTGAGTGACAACAAACTGTTCACACCGAGCCCACACCAAACCACGTCCTGGGTGCCCAGGCCCCTTCCTTCCCATCTTGGAGAAAAGGCGACCGCCAACAGGACACCGACCCAGAGCCCCTCAGACGCTTCCCGTCTGGCAGCCTGCTCAGCCCCGAGCTGCAAACTCGGGCCGTTTACTGAGGCTGTCAACTGCCAAACAGATCGGGGGCCGCGGGGCCGATCACCGTGCCGCTCCCTTCTCCCCCACCCCCAATCCCCTCTGCTCCTCACCAAGAGGTCCAGTGTGAGCCATCATTTGTTCTACCTTCTGGGGTCAGACCAGCTTGACTATGACAAGCTCGTGCGTTTGGCTGCAAGGCCAGGCACCGGACCAGGGAACAGAGTTGGAGATAACCCTCTCTGGCCATGGAAACGCCATTCAATGCTCAATGTCACTTATTTCCATCTCTAAGCTAAGCAATGGCGCCAACCTTCTCCTCTCTCCTTGGTCCTCAGGGACGATGAGTGAGTCACCACTGTCTGCTCTAGGTCCTTCCTGGAAGCTAGACAGACAAAGAGGGATGGAGAAGAATGGGAAGGCCAGTCAGGGCCAGCTGTGTCAAACAGACTTCTGTTCAGCACCTGGCTGCCTCTGTGAGCAATGCTTCTGGGCCTGGCTCAATGGCCCCTCACGCCGCTCTCACACAGGGCTCTGGCTCGGAACCTCCCAACTTCTGGGGTATAATTCCCTTTGAGGACATTCTTCTTTCATCTATCAGTGGAGGCCTGGAAAGCTCCACACAGCTTTCTCCTTGGAAAGAAGGTCTTTTTTTGGAGCGGGGAAGAGAGGGGCGCTGTCATGCCATGCAGCCTGTGGGATCTCAGTTCCCTGAGCAGGGACTGAACCTGGGCCCTCGGCAGTGGAAGCGCCGAGTCCCAACCTCTGGAACACCAGGGCATTTCCCCCTGCTCCGGCCTCCTTTTCTCCTGACGTGAAGTCTCTGAATTCTGCCCTCTGAGTGGACTCTGACACGCAGTGGTCTTCCCAGACGCACCTCCCCACCTCCCATCTATAGGGCTGACCTCTGAAGCTGGAAGTGAGCAAGCAGCACCTCACACCAATCTGGCACTTCGCACGCACTGCAGTCATTCGCACGCAATGACTGTCAGCTGGGCTGGTGGTCAGCTGGAGGCACAGGAGTGGCTTGGGAGAAGGGGGGTGTGAAGCAAAGGAGCAAGGAGCACCTCACTGCTAGGAAGGGGATAAGGGGGGCAGGCAGCCGGGCTACTGGCCACTGAAAGGGCTCTGTATACAGGCTGAAGGACAGTGGCTTGTCTCCTCACCTGTCCTAGGAATTGCTGCGCCTGGAGAGACGGAGTGTTTCCTGAGGCTTTTTTCGCCTATTGTCAAGTGGGTTTTTAAAACCCATCAAGAGATGCCCAAGAAGCTTGTTACCTCTGTCTTGGTGCTTGGAGAGCGTGTCAAGGCTAAGACAATGGAAGAGAAATCAAGAACAGGACTAAAAGCACAAAATGTGGTGCAGCTGCCTGAGCCTGAGACAAAGGCAGACAACCACCTGTTCTGGAGCAAGGGCGGTCATCTTGGCCCAGCTGGCTGGCCGGCTGGTGTGCCCTTGGGAACGGGGGTGCCAGGGAGCTGTGTCACGCGGGGCCAGGCAGCAGGTGACAATGCTGGGTTTCTATTCTCCTATTTGTTCTCCTCATCCTGGGCTGGAGACCACTCAGAGTACGGTCAAAAGATGTGCGCTCCCTGGTGGTCCAGTGGCTGAGATTCCTGCTCCCAATGCAGGGGGCTGCAGTTCGATCCCTGGTCAGGGAACTAGATCCCACATACCACAACTAGAGATCTCGTGTGCCACAACGAAGGGCTGGTGGAGCCAAACAAATAAAATCTTAAAAAAAAGAAAAAAGATGTCCATGGTCTCACTTATCCTCGCTCATTTCCCACTGCCTCAGTCATGTGACCCACTTAAATGCCTCAAGGTGATCTGGAGCTGCTTTCTTCACCTGAGGTCTTAAGAGAGTTACAGAATAGCAAGTGGTATATTCTTCTGTGGAAGAGAGTATGTTGCTTTTGTTGGAATTCTACAGCAGTTTTTGATTGGAAAAAAGGTTAAGGATCAGCTACAGGAAGAGTTCTGGATGGCAAACTTAGGAAGCCTCATTCTGTCACTGGTCCGCCAGGAGACCTGCGCTGGGTCTTAACTTCCTTACCTGAATATTGTTCACGGTACTTCCTGCCTAAAGTACAGAAATAAAGGTGACGGAGACCTGGAGAGCCTTTGGACAACCTGGGACAAAGTCTTGCCCATCTTAATTTACCCTGAAATATCAGCCCTAAGGTATGGGCCATTGACCCACACGACCCAAGACATCAGGAGCAAAGACCACCACCAAAACGGCAGGTTCAACTCGCTCAGAGCCCAACACAACTAGTTCTGGGACGGGGTGCTGCTCGTCGAGTCAAACATGGCTGCTCTCCTGCCACGGAGGAGCCCTGACTTGCTGGTGGGGAAGAGAGCTCCCCAGGCTTCCCTGGCGGTTCAGTGGTGAAGAATCCGCCTGCAATACAGGAGACACGGGTTCAACCCGAGTTGGGAAGATCTCCTGGAGGAGAAAACGGCGACCCACTCCAGTATTCCAGCTGGGAGAATCCCGTGGACGGAGGAGCCTGGCGAGCTACAGTCCGTGGGGGCGCGAGAGTCAGGCACGACTGGGGGGCTGAAGAACAACCACAGGCGAGCTCCCCAGGCAGCCCGAGATGGCTCCCGCTTGCGGAAACACTGGGTGCTGAAGACGACATATGGGGAGAAGAGAGAGGCCAAAGCCAGCTTCGCGTCTGGCTGAGGAGTCTGTGACTCACACCGAGTGTGTAGGCTGGGGTTTCAGATGTAGAAGCCTCAGTGGGGCCACGACAAACTGGGAGTCAGAGAGGCTGCCTCTGCCGAGCAGACCACTGTTGCAAGAGGGGCTGGGAGCCCGGGTGGGCCCAGGTGAGCAGCTGGAGCCGGAGGCAAGGCAGCAGCGCCGAGAAGGACGCCCTGCGGGAGGAGCGGACAGAAGGCCCGGGACCACGGGGCCGCCGGGGGTGCCACAGCCTGGGAGTCTCGTCCAGCCTCGGGAGAGATGCCTGGTAGAGTCCTCTCGTGAATGACTAACAAAGGAGGAGGCATCAGACTGCCAGCGCCCTGTGCTCTGGGGAACGGCGGCACAGAAGTTCAGGGCAGACAGATCCAGGACTACGGACAGGCCGGGGGAGGGCAGAAACGGACAGATCCAGCTCCTGGATTAACAGCGGCACAGCTGTGAAGAGGCAGGCTGTGTTCTGGAAGGGCATCAGGGGCTGGTGAAAGGGCCGGCTCCGCAGTCCCGGAGTCCAGGAGAGCGCGGCCAGCAGAACCGAGCAGCCTCCGGCGCCTGGAGCGGCCTGACTAGGTCGGGCTGAGCTGGCCGCCTCCCCGTGGAAGGGGCTCTGAAAATTCCAGGTGGGATCAAAGAGCTGTCGTCAGAAGCAGACGTTCTTTCTCCTGGGCCACTGACCTAGCTTGGCTGACCAGGGCTCAGCCACCTGTCCCTTGCTGGACCACCAGAACTGACCCAAACACACATTTTGGGAAAAATCACCAAGGGCCCAATCGAAAGGCAACGTGGACACGCCCAACAGCCAGAGACCCTAGCAGACCAGCCAGGCGCGCCTGCTCTGCGCTCTGCACTCCCCTCGGACGAGGCTATGCTGAATGGGAGGGCCTAGAGACAGACGTGGCACTTAATTGGCTGGATCCCCGCAGTGGCCCACGCAGCCCTCGGCCGGGTCTGCACTGAAGCACAGAGTTTGAGTCTCCCCACCTGGCTGGCTCTGGAAACGGATGATAGACCTGGAGGACTCCCGGGGCTCTGAATGACAGGATGCCTGAACGGACCTCTCTGCCCCAAAAAACCAGAGGGAAGGAGGTGTCATAAGGACGTAAGACAGCAATGCTCTGGTTCCCCGCCGCCTCCCTACCCTCTCCTTCAATCAAGACCAGTGAATTATCATTTTCATTTTAAACTGAGCTTTTCAATCTGCCTTCAGTGTTATGAGATGGAGGCCCAAGCAGAAAGGGAAACAGGCAGAACACAGATAGAACCAAGCTGTCAGAGGTCAGTGGCCTGGCAAATTAGGGTTTTAACGCTATTCTCTTGGTTTTATTTCTTAAGTTAGGGTCTGTGGCATTTACACAAACCCAAGACCACCTGCTGAATTTTTCAAAAAGGGTTTAGAAAAGAATAGTTGATATCTATGCTTCTGCCTGCAGGGAAACTTGACTATCACTAGGAAACCAGAGAACAAGGGAAAACAAAGAAAAAAACAATACTGCCTTAGATTTAAGGGCACTTGGTAACTACAGCAATCTTTTGAAGATTTCCGGAGTGGAGAGCTACCATTCCCGAGGTAGAAAGGACCCTTTAAGGAGTGATGCCAAGAACGAGGCAGGCTCTAGCAAGGCTCGGATTTCCCCTCTGGAAGACGGCACCTCACCAGCCAGACCTGCAGGTGAACGCTGCTGACCCCAGTCCTCCGCCCGGACGCCCCCTGCACGCCTCCCCCCCAGCCCCCTCCAGCCACTCACTCCGGTCGGCAGATCACCAGGTCTCCTTTGTTGGTGCCGTAGGCCAGGCCAAGCCCCGGCTCGGGCAGCCAGCGGGCAGAATTGATGCTGACATGTCTCCGCTGGTCAGCAGGCATGGGGTAAAGGACGTTGAAAACTCTCTGGGTGGGGGAGAAAGAGGGAAGAAAAGAGAATGGGAGGAGAAACAGTCTGTTACCAAGAATAACAAAATCCAGGGGGAAACCAGGTCCCTCCTATGGCCTGAAGCAAGTTAACCACAGGGAAGAAAGGAAACGGTTAGATTGGGAACGTATCTGAGAGCCTGGAGAGGCACAGGGGAGGGCGGGGCCCTCTTACCTGAGGTGAGGGCTAAGGACTGGTCAGGAAATCTCAGGGCGCATGTGGACTTTTCCGCGGAAGCTTCACTGTGCTCACCTCACAGCCTCTAACGTGTCTCACTTCATCGCTTTCACTTAACCCCCTGGAGAGCCCCGTGTAGAGCCCAGCACAGCAGGAAGCATTGCCCCGAACTTTCCTCTGGCCAGACAAACCAGGGAGAGCCAAGCTCCCCTGGTAGCCCCGTTACCACGGAAACCACAGCACTCTCACGGCAGTGGGGAACTGAAGGTGATGGGGGGGCGGGAGGGGGTGATAACATCAGAGAACATTCTTAATTCATCTAATTAAGAGCAACATTAAAACTGCTATTCTTAAGGAAAACGAAAAGGTGCAGTAAGATGTAGGAAGCAAGGCAGAGGGAACTCTTGAAAACACAGGTACACGAGTTCTTTCTAGCGTATACAAAATCACCATTAAACAGACCAGTTCCCAAAGGGAATCTCCTTTCATCTGTCTACATCTTTCCAAAGCTACTATTTTCTCAGGGGGCAGCTTAGCTCTGTCTCAGGTTGGGCTGAAGGTGAGATCTGGCTACTTGATCGACAGGATGTTCCAGAATCCACTTCAGTCAGAGACAGGGGCCGGGCAGTGCAAGGGTGAAGGGCAACATTTTAAAGTTAGAAAGACCTGTGTCTGAGTCCTGACATCACTGCATTAACAATGTCTCTGGATCTCCGTTTCAACACAGACAGCACCAGCACTCAAATAATGGGGACAGATAAAGAGAAACGACGTATATAAAATGCCTGGTGCAGGCTCAGAAATGGTAACTCTGGCTCTTATGATATTTCCAGGAACCAGCATCTGGGGCTTCAAAAAAAAGTCATCAGGGCCTATGAAAAGGACATGAAATTGAGAATTTATACACTAGAGTTTTAGATATAAAGTTTTCTCTTTTAGCCTCTTTTAGGTTTTTTATAAGCTAAGGATGAACTTCATCTGCCTTTAGCTGTTGCTGAGGGCTGACCGAAGGGGGAAAAAATGAGAGAACAAAGGAGAGCGCGGTTTAGAAAGCAATATTAAAAATGAATCTAGGGCAGCATAATAATAATTGCTTTTCTCATTATCCTGATGAGGGACCCCACTCCCCCCAAAAGTTAAATACTGAGCTAAGGGTCCACACCATTTACAGAAATCGAGTGATAAGAAGCCCTGCATTTGGGAACATGTGTTTGTGTGCCTTGGGTGTCTATCTGAAAGGTCTTTAACAGGACAGTCTCTAGACAGGAGAATTCAGTGGCGTGTGGGCTCGAGGCATGACACACACACACGGAGAATCCCGTTGTCAACATTCTTCGGCTTTTGTGGTGCTGAGGAGTGTGCCTGGGCAGCTAGTGGCATGCTGCTGTGGTCCTGAGGTCAAGTGGGTCTGTAACAGACGAGGAACCGGCTCTGGTTTGAGGCCTAAGCCCGGCTGCCCTGTGGCTGCTGCTGCATCAGGAACCTCCTATGCCCTCCCTACCTCACTCAACTCCAGATAGAAGAGTTAACCAGGGCTCCTGAAATCTTTGGTCTGAGGCGACTACTGAAAAAGGGCCCAGCGGAGTCTGTGAATTTCTAAACGAGTCATTACCTTCGGGTAATCTCTTCCTTGCACGTACATGTCTGGCAGGAGCCGGGAAGGAGTTCATGGCTTGTCCCCTCCACAAGCCTCACGGGTTGACTGTCACGTGATGGCAGGACCAGCGTTCTGCCCTTTGCACCTAAGCAGCTCTTCTCCTTCAAGTCAGGGGGTGGGTGTGGTGTCTTCATCCTTTCTCACAGAGATAATCAATAGTTTCTGTCCACCCTATCGGCTCTCTGGTAAATATGACTTGGTATACAAACCCAAAGGACAGAGTGGTTGTCATCAGGCAACTGTGGCTGGGATCTCTTAACGCGTTCAAGTTTCCTTCTCCAAAGGTCAGATAACTTAAGGTGGGGATACACCCAGAGTTTAGAAGCGATGTGTGTTCATTTCAGTGGCTGGATGAGGGAAACTTCATTTTTTACCTGTGGCAGCTCTCATGGGGCTCACAAGAGTCTCCCCTAAAATCATAACGATTCATTATTGCAGGCAATGGGGCAGAAGGGCCAGGGAAACTGGTCTTCCAAGAAGGGGGACGATATGGTTCAGAAATCAAATGCTTTACGGTCGTGCTGAGTGTTTTGACCAAGGGCTCATACGAATAAGGGGACTCTTTTCTAGAAATGTTCCTAAGAAAGAAGCAAACAAACACCTCACATGTCACAAATTTAGCTTTTATGGTCTGCTACTGCAGAGAGATTAACAAGCAAATACTATCAATTTGCTTTCAAGTACAGAAACTTGCTTTGGGGACAAAACTCTCAAGAAGCCAGTATGATGGGTGACCCAGCTTAGGCGTGACAAGGTCAGAGCGATTGAAGCGAAGCAATTACAGGCTGAGACCCCAAGGCCCTGCCGCAAGGCTGTTCACAACCTCCATGGCTATAGGAATCACGGGGCATCAATTTGTCCTCTGGCTATGGCACACCCCCCTCCCCAAGTTCTTAAACAGTGTTGAAAGGGCAGCTCCCAAGAGCCCATCTCCTCAGCGTTTGAGTATTAGGCTAAACCTTGCTTTGTGGCAGGAAGCCAGAAAATGCCACGTGAAGATCAGCAGCCTAAAGAACTCCTGATAAGCCCTTGCTTACTTATCACACTCTAATGTGGGGATGGGAAGGAGGGAGATGGGGCAAAAAGACAAGGGGGGATGAGGGCAGAGGGAGGATCCCTGCTGTAAAGGTTCTGAGCAGCCATCAGATCCAGGGCTTCTATTTAACACATACCTGGAACTAAAGGACCCTCAAGGAATGAGTATCTGCTCCGTGTGGAAAACCACCCAAAGGTGGGGTTTCCACTCCTTTCTCTGGATGCAGTTTAACAGCTCAAAGCATCTCAAGGACCGGGGATGACTCCTCACCATCGGCCCCATAGATAATTGAATACCTGGGCAGCAAGTTCCCTGATGCTGACAGATGGTTGGGTAGCTCTGGCTACTCCCAGATCATTTACGGTTCCAGCCATCAGTCTTTCCAACCCTGTGACTGGGTGATCTGTGGGTTCTCCTCCCACACTTCCAACAGGGCTTGGCACTAACTCTGCAAACCCGAAGTCCATCAGCACCAAGAAGAGAGAAGCGCAAAGAAAGCTCTGGCCTTTATTTTAAGGCCCCCCAGATATATCTCCAGTAGAGCCTTCCTTGACACTAGTCAGGTGTCCAGAAACTCCCTGCTGGATGTTAAGGACAAAGCCGAGGGCCTACCAAACATTCCTCCTGGTCTCTGACGAAAGACAAGCTGCAATACCATTATATACTAGAGGAGGATGATCAGGTCCTGGGGTCCCTCTGGGGAGCTGGACATGAAACCCAGCTGCTGAGTCACGTTTGCAGAGCCCTGGTTTTAACCTGTCTCCGCTGCAGCTGCTCCCTGCTAGACGACAAATGCTGAGAGGACCCCCGCCTCCCCAAGGAGGCTGTTCTCATTTCTAACATCTATGAACAGAACTGGAATCAATAAGCCAGAAGGAACACATATTTCAGTCAGTGCAGTCTCAGCGTTGTCAATAGGGGATGAGTCAGGTCGCCAGGATGGTTATAGTTCTGAGGGAGTGGGAGAAGACAAGGATTCTTCTACTTCTGGGGCCCAAGATGGTCTCTTGTACCACTCGCCTCTCCATCCCTCAAACCCTCTTAACTAACAGGAAGTAGGAACAAAAGGAAAAGGTTCCAGGATCAAAACTAAAAGGGTCCTGTTTCTTCTTCAAAGACAGACAGAAAAGAACAAGAGGCAGCCAGTGGAACGCAGTTGGGAACCTTCCTCTTCATCCTTTTAAAATTTAGAGGAAAAATGAATTGCTGCCCTCAACAAAATGCTTTCTTTTCCACTGCGTGTCAATAAAGCTCAGACCATTAGTCCAAGCAGCAAACTGCACTGGCTCAGATCAGCCAAGAACAGAACTCTGCGCTTATCTTGCTTACATTTGGGAATCTCACCATCCTGAAAGCGAGGACCCGGACACAACGGCAGGAGGTCAAGAACTGCCCGCAGGTCGCCCTTGTTTTTAACTAAGACAATGAAGGCGGCTTGAAAGAAGGGGACAACCTGGAAACCGTGCGGAAAGGCTGTGGGAGGAGTCGCCAAGCCAAAGGGGCCCCGGGGCAGAATGAACTGTGAGGAGGAGAGATGGCTTCTGGGTGGCTACGGGAATCAGGGGCGGCTTTAAGCTCTTAGAGAGGGTTCCTAGAAGAGAATTAACTCCCTGGGAAGTGGGAGAAAATCAATGGAAAGCAGATGCTAAGAGACAGCTGACCTTTTCAATGGAAACGGAGGGCTACACATCTTGTCACAGGCTGAGAAATGCACATATCCCAGAGGAGGCTGGGGGAGGGATACTACGGCCTCCTTTTCTCTCTGTTGGGCTGCTGATTTGCTTTAGACGCATGTATTATTGAAGCTTCTTCATTCCTAGGAAAATCTGACTGCTTTTCAGAAACTTTTATTTCTTTGACTGTCTCCAAGCCTTCTTTATATACTACTTTGGAGTTTAGAACTCATAGAATATTGGTTTTGAAGTGGTTATTTAAGAATAAAAATCAGAATACCAAGTCATTTACTCTTTCCTCTTTATTCAGCTGAAGCAAAAACAAATCTCCTAGATCACCCATGTTTAAACCAAAGCTCTCCTAGCAGAAAAGAACAGCAAACAGCTCCTTTTCTTAACTCTTGGGAACCTGTTGCCCTCCTCTGCTCCTGATAACCTGGTGCCTTGAAGTCATTTCCAGCCAATCTCCTGTGATTTGTGGAGACCTACAGACTTTGTCTTATTCACCTGTTCCTCTCAAAGGGATCCCAAGGACAGTCAGAGAACAAGAATTTTCTTTTCCGGTCGGCCTGATGCTTTCCAAAGACCATCTCTCAGCATTAGGACTGAAGCACAGAGAAGACTTCAGCTGAGGGATCCCGTTTTGTGCTGAATCGAATACCAAGGCACGCAGGACTCCCGGAACTTCCCGAAGTTAAAAGCATTACTGCCTCCTATGCCCACACCTCTAAGTTCTTACACTTTTCTTCAGTTTCCTAAATCTCAAAGGAAATGGCCAAATGCGGAGCTGTTCTTAGACGTTCGGCTCAGATAAGGGAGTCTTTCAAATATATTCATCTACTTTGCTGAGTCTGCGACCCGATGGACCACAGCCTGCCAGGCTCCTCTGTCCATGGGACTCTATAGGCGAGAATCCTGGAGTGGGCTGCCAATGCCCTGCTCCAGGGGATCTTCCAACCCAGGGACTGAACCTGCGTCTCCAGCATCTCCTGCATTGCAGGTGGAGTCTTTATCCCGGAGCCACCAGGGAAGCCCTCATCTGTTTCACTTGATCCATACTTTTTTGAAAGAAGAAAGTTCAAGACGGGGGTAACATTAAAATACTTTCGGCTTCTAGAAATGGAAAAGTTGGTTCTCCAACCAATTCTTAAAAAAAACAAAATGGTCCGCCTTTCACTTCTGAAACATCCACTGGGAACCTCTCAGCATGTCTCAGGCTGGGACTAGAGCCCTGAGAGACTTGCTGATGCTGGGCAGAACTGTGGATAGCAGCAAGACAGCCCATTTACATGAGGATTCCATCTGACACGTCCAATCGCCATCTCGTGAGGCACAGGCCAGGTGCACCAATGGTGCCGGTGCACAGGGGTGTGTGTTCACGTAGGCGCAGGGCACACCCGGCACACAAGACTGCAGAGCGATGTCACCTCCCAGAACGAATGCGGAGTGCCTCCTGGGTGCTGGGCACAGTGGAGGCTGGAGATGCTGCAGTGACAAGGCCAATAAGAAGCCAGACGTTGAGCGTGTGTGCACCAGGACAGCAGGGGCCAAATGCATTCTGTTCACTGGACTCCCAGACCTGAGTATCTGGCCCAGGGCAGGGACTCAGTAAGATTTTGAGTGAAAAGAATAAAATGCAGCACAGGCTTTGCTCGACTAAGAAGCCATGGAGGGGAAAAAAGAAAAAAACCTGTCAAAGTCGAAGGAATCTGTCATGGAAAAAATTTGCCTAAACGAATGGCTTTGATTGCAGCTCTAACATTATTTTCAATTTTGTATCTTGCCCCCTCCCTACTCTGACAAATCACATCAGAGACACCCCTGACTTCTCCCATACCCCCTCCCCCTTTCCTACGATGTGCTGAAGAAAGGAACTTTCCGAGGATGGATGCTTTGCAACCACATCTCTGAAGTCAACTTTAAGATAATTGCAGCGGAAGCGGCTTTTAATCAACTGACAAGCAGCTTTAAGAAAATTAATGAGGACAAAAATCTTAGGAAGGAGTAAATCATTTCTGACAACAAAGCTGTCTCTCTTTTATCCCCATCTCTCCTTGAAGAAATAGTACCCTTCCAGGATACAAAAATAAAATCTCTTTATTTTCGGTGTCTGCCACTCCCAAGGCCAGACAAGATTAAGAAGAGGCTCAGTTCTCTGAAGATTTCTGGAGAATACTCTGGATTGAACTAGAGTTATAGGTCACGTTTGAATATCAGACTTTTAGAATCTAATAAGTGCAGATGATTGGATGTGATCACAGGCTAAATTCAGGGCAAGGAGGAAGCCATGGTAAAGAGTATATGTTGAGGACTGGAGCAAAGACAGGCCTACAGATGCCAGTTACATAATGCTGGTCAAGAGCTGATAGCACTGGCTACCCATCCTGACCCAGCGTCTCAGCTCCGATTTAGTTATGACTGATTTGAGCACTCTGGACACCAAGTCTTTTCTGTGGGTCATTTTAATGAACCTATGGTAATAATCATTATCAGTCATCCCTAGGCTGTTCTGTGAAGATGGCTATGAAATGGTGTGAAACAAAGCCAGCTACTGTTTCTTTATGACCAAGGTGACATTAAGATAGCCATTAATGGGTATCATAGCGGCATCTCCCATCCAAGGACAACAGTGGGTTGAATGTTGGGAAAAGGAACTCAAGAACCACTCCTTCAGATGCGGAAGGTTCTAGAGAGAAAGATAAAGCTGCTGCTTCTCACTTTATAAGCCTAAGAATCTCCGTATAGCACGTAGCCCAACAGGCATGGGCCTGAGTGAAGTCAACTGTGGGCAGGTAAGAATCTTAATTAGAACTGGAAAGAAGGCCCCACAGCCTTAGCCCTTAAAGTGCCATCACTCGGATGCCAGCAGGATCCAGAAATGCTGAGGGGAGGAGGTCCTCATCAATTTTTCAACTTCTTGACGGTGTCTGAGAGATCTGGCTAAAGGAGCCACAGAAATAAACCAGGCGAGGTTTCAGGGACAGGAAGAGAGAAAGTGACACCAAGAGAGCAGAGAAGAAAGCTAAGCTGACGGGTCTGCCTAGAAGCCCCGCGCAGCTGGCGGCTGGTCCCCAGTCTTGTTTCGACTGGAGGGCTTGGGAAAACAAGGATGGCTGGGCTCCACCCTCAGAGCTGCAGATTCAGCAGGTCTGGGATGGGGCTCAGAAGCTGCACTTCTCTTAAGTTCCCTGATGATGCGGACTCAATCCTGGGAATACAAAGCGAGACCTACTGCCCAGTTAGATATGAGTAGGTTGCAGGTCTAAAATGCCTGCCTTCCTTTTCTGCTGCCTAGGAACTGTTGAGAATGAGGTGGGTGCATATCTTTCTTTTTTCCCCCTTGGTGACACCTGAGGCATGTGGGGTCTTAGTTCCAAAGCCCCCTGCAGTGGAAGTATGGAGTCTTTACCACTGGACCACCAGGAAAGTCCTGGGGGATGCGTATGTGTGGAGCTGGAGAGGGTACAACAGGAGACAGCCCAGCACAGAAGAACAGAACTCTCAGGGTCAAGAAAGGGTGTGGGGTGGTGGGAGAGCAGAGAGGAAGGCAGTGAGTAGGGGTGAAGCAGGGGTAAGAGAGAGAGAGACAGGGGTGAAGGGAGGGAAGGGCAGGCTCTCTTCCCAACACCCCCTCCAAACTAACCATCTGTCTGGGTAATGGATGCTCAACCCTTGAATACAGATTCACCACATAGCCACAAAGAAAAAGCTTTCAATAAAATTGGCCCTTAAGTTATTGGAGGCTTTGCCTTACAGAGCACAATACTGTTTCAGGGAGAAAGGAGAGCTAAACTGCTCTCTGTCCCAGGGCTTGCTTCTCCCACTCAAGTCACTCGTCCATCACTTCTGCGCCCCCCCCCAAAAAAAAAACGATCGGAGAGATAAAAGCAAACCAGCATTGCTGAGAGTCAAGCGGCCAGTGCCTCTGGGATAAGCGGGGGTTATAGGATGAGAAGCCCCGTCAGTTCTTATTAAACCACTTACATGCCTACAACCCCCACCTGCTGTGGGGAGGGGTGGTCTATGCATCTGGGAGAAGAAGCATAACACCTGTTAATTCCTGGGTGGAAAGCATGAAATGTATTCTTGCTTTCCAGCTCAAACCGCCCTACCACTGCCTCCCACCCCCCCACACCCCCACCACTGACTCTTGCCCCCATTCCTAGGTAAAACAGCACTTGTTACCCATACAAACTGGAAGAACAGTTTGCTATATGACTATTTCTGGTTTCATTAGTAATTTTATATTTTTGTTATTTTATGCTTTCACTTGGTTACAACCAAAGTTATTACACTGTGCAAGTTGCCACAATTTTAGAAAATTAATTGCTGTTTTCAGTTACAATATTGTGCTTTGTTCCAATTAGGAAATGAAAGCAGAGATGGAACTCGGGCAGTTTAGTGTTTTGAGAACTCAGCAAAACTTCAGCTCTGCAATCCCTAAATGTCTAACTTAGAAACAAAACAGAAATTAACAAAAAGCCCTACTGGAACAAGTGTGAGGGAGTCAGGCGGCAAGTGAGGCCCTGAGGCTTGGACAACAGCATACCCAGCCTGGAGGGGCCTCAAATGGACAGAGGGAAGGGAGACACAAAACAGGTGTCCAGCCTTATTTCTCCTGATTTGCCAATGATACTAACATTGGGAAGACTAAGCCCAGCCTTATTAAGCAGAGAAGGCAAAATATCTGAGGACTCTAGATCCTAGAAACAAGGGTAATAATTAAACTCAACCTGGGGAAGAAAAGAATTCGGCACATAGAGACATTCAAGGGAGAACCCTGGGAGAACGCTTACAGCTGAGAAAAGATGGGAGGTGAAGCACGGACAGCCAAAAAGCTAAGAGTCTGATAGGAAACAACACAAATGCCACTGTGCCTGCAACAGAATCAGCAAAGGATCAAAGCGCTGCCCACAAACCCACAGTAAGAAGGGAACCTGAGACTGCCTCTACCTTGCTGGAGAGGCTGAGGGCAGGAACCTACAAGGAAGAACGCAGTCGTTAAGAGCAGCAGTTCTCACATTCAAGTGCATATGAGATCATCTGGAAGCTTGTGTGACAGATACAAATACCCGGTCCCCTCCCCGCCCAGTTCTTACTAGGTCTGAAGTAGAGCCTGTATTTTAACTAGGACCCCGTGCATTCTGGAGAAGGCGATGGCACCCCACTCCAGGACTCTTGCCTAGACAATCCCAGGGATGGAGGAGCCTGGTGGGCTGCAGTCCATGGGGTCGTACAGAGTTGGACACGACTGAGTGACTTCACTTTCACATTTCACTTTCATGCATTGGAGAAGGAAATGGCAGCCCACTCCAGTGTTCTTGCCTGGAGAGTCCCAGGGACGGGGGAGCCTGGTGGGCTGCAGCTGGTGGGGTGACGCGACGCAGCAGCAGCAGCCGTGCATTCTAATTGCAGTTTGAGGAGCTCTGATCCACAGGTCTGAAGAGCTGCTGTTAATAAGTGCACCCAGGCTAAGAGCAATTAGCAATTCACTTTCACAGTGTTCATATGGGACTGGGTCAAGGATCATCTCTTGGGGAGAGCGGGTCCCTCAGTGGGAATTAAAGTCAGTCAATGCTCTTGGGGATGTTCTCCTAGGAACATCTGCTGGCCCAACAATTTTACCTCTCAACGTTAGCACAGTGAATTCCAAGAGCTAACCCCATGGAGAAGGGGGCCTGACAGAGGAGCTCCAGGACAGGCCCAGGACCCACAGCCCCTTCACAGACAGAGCCTGACACGATGGATGGAGACACCCAACCACACTTACCTGTGCAAAGAGGGCAAGGCTCTACTGTCCCATTAAACCCTTGCACCCTGTTCTCAGACAAAAATGGCACTTCTTGCCTTAAACGGTGGTACAGCACAGCTGTCCCCAAAAGCTGGTGTCTTCCCTCCCACTGGGGACTGAATTCAGGGACACGTGCTGAGTGCTTTGGTGCCTTCGGAGGTAAGGGGCAACCAAGACCTGGAAAACCAGAAACCTTGCTGTAGCATGGGAGTTTACAGTCAGACTGGGTGGACACAGGGTGAGCAAAAACCTTGCCAAGAAGCCCGGATCCTGCCTCCCGTGTGAAAGAAACACTTTCCAAATGAGAGCTTTCAAATTACTCAGCTCCTCTCCTAAGCGGTGTGGGCGTCCTCAGTCGTGTTCAACTCTTTTGCGACCCCATGGACTGTAGCCCACCAGGCTCCCCTGTCTACAGAATTTTCCAGGCAAGAATTCTGGAGTGCATTGCCTTTCCTACTCTGGGGAGTTCCTAACCCAGGCACCGAACCCATGTCTCCTGCATCGGTGGGTGGATTCTTGAACACTAAATCACCTGGGAAGCTCCTGCTAAGCAGCAGGTGGAGCCTGTTGAGAATCGAAAGCCTGACAAGCCTGGGAGGCCTGACAAGCAGCTCTTGTTGTCACGCATGCAGCAGCTGGTGGGGTGCCCTGCACCCCTCATCTCCATAGCAGACTTCAACTGCACCCCCTACGCGGCGGGCCCCATCTGTGACAGCATGTTGGCTTCCACCCTGGAGCTGTCTGCCTTCAGCCAGGTGTTTCTGGCTACTTATGAAAGAGAGGAACCTTGCTATGATGGCAGGCTGTGCCCGGAAGTCGGGCAGGAGCCCTGGCTTCTGGAAGAGGCTGGAGATGTCCATCACGGCTCCTGTCTATTAATGATTAGAAACCATTATTACATAGTTAGGCAGGAAGGGTGAGAAGAACAGCAAGGACCAAGACTCTAGGTGGTGAAAAGCAGATGACAGGTACTTTTACCAACCAAATCTGCTTAACATAAGAATACTTAAAGTTCACCTTCCATCCTCATTTCTCTAGGTAAGAAAACAGGCTTGATGAACTTCCTGCGAAGTCCCCTCCCAATCATTCAATGTCAAACATTTCCAGTCACGCGGAATTCAAGAATCAGAACCTTCCTGTCATTATGATGTCAAGAGCAGACAATGCCTCGTTTCTACCCTTGCCAGAGGCATGGTGGCACATGAAGCCACCCTTCACTGGTCCTGCTAGTGACAAGCTGGAAATGATAAGGATGCTTTTCTAAAGATTCTCTTTTATTCCCTCAGCTTCTCCTAAATATCAGGTTCCTTATTAGGTACTTGGACTTCACAAAGACTAAACAGACGGGGTTTTATTCTCAAGGAGCTCCTGGGCCAAGAGAGAATGACATGGAGATACGGAATGGCAGTTTGGTGTGACGAGTGTTAACCCAGACAGGGTGCTCCTTAGTGGGGAGTGATCAGCCCTGTTTAGAAGATTCCACAGCAGGGAAGCAGCCTGCATGCAGTGGGTTTCGGGGAGAAGAGGGCACTCCAGGTAAAGGCACCCAGGCAGGAGAGGCCTTATTTGTTCCAGGGGCTTGGAGAGTGGCTCAGCAGAGTCGGGCTTCTTCCCTGTAGGAAACTGGAGAGAGAAGAGGCTGGAGATACCACACCTGGTCACCTGCTTTCTACTGCTTTGTATATCATGGGTCCTATCTTTAGGATTTTTCTTTAAACCAATGTGTCAGATTCCAGCCTGAATTCCACAAGCATCTACACGTGTGGCACTGAATGAGCGGCCCTGGGGGATAAGCCCCTACGGAGCTTAACACTGAACCTAATTGGGTGGATTAAACAGACATACCACACGGCTAAAGAAAACAGGAAACAACACATAAGCAAGAGCATAAACGGTAAGTGGCACAGCACACCGTGCTGGGGGAACTCACAGGTTCTTAGCTCTAGACGGAGCTTAAACACCATCTAATTAGAGAACTGTTCAAATGCTCAACTCCCCTTGACAAAACCCTGGCCAAATGAGCCCCTGTGGGATGTGGGAATCTCAGTCAGAAGCTAGACTGGTTAACTCCAGGAGGCCACTAACCCCATGATGCCCAGAGGCTCTACACGGAGGATGGCAATACACGGAGGACGGCTTCAGACAAGAGCGGGTCCTAAAAACCACCTTTCCCTGCTGGTGAAACGGACGGGACAGTTAAGGGCACGGCAGCTCCACAGAGTCCGCATCTTCCACTGTGATTTTAGCCCCGGGAGAGGAGCATTTCATAGTATGCTACCTATCTCCTGCTACAGCCTGCCTCCTCAAAAATTAAAGACAAACAAACAAATATTTCATTGGGTTCTTTATGTATCTCCAGACTACAGGTCTCAAGTTGAGGTAAGGAAGTATTCAGTTTGGTCTCTAACCCAAGATCCTTTCAGGCCTCTGGGGCCCCAGCTCATGATTTAGGGTATGAGAAAGACTGCCTTTGAATAGCCCAGAGCGTCCAAAAGTGAGACCGGCTGGTCAGGACTGGGCCGGACTGGAGCCCTTCCTGGCTCCTTACGGGCGTTGACGCCTCTGGCCCTGGCTGGGAGGCCGCACCTCTGGCCTGCAGGGCGCCGCCGGCCGAGGCCTAGGAGAACCGCCACGCAAGGCACTCACCCGCATGGAGGTCTCGCCGCCGTGCGCCTGCTGCAGCCGAAAGACCTGGGCCACCATGTGCTCCGTGGAGGGGTGCAGCAGGATCCTCCGCGAGGCCAAGCCCACCATCACGTATCGGCCCATCGGGGACAGGCTCACCGAGATGGCGTTGGGACCTAGGGCCAGAAGGACAGAGAGACACTCCCTAGAGCTCTTGCTATTACCAGCAAATAATCTTCCTTTAGTCTTTTTTCTTTCTCCCTGGTCTTCATCTTTGTTTGGTCATCCTGGGGTTAATCGCACAGGATGGCAGTGAGGAGCACAATGAGAAGGTGTGTAAAGTACTAAGTCTAGCTCTTGACATATAAAAAGTACTTAGCGAATGCTAACCCGTATTAGCACAGAATCACATTAAAAATTGTTACCGTACTGTAACTGCTATTTTGAAATCCACTTTTTTCACTTCATACATTACAAACATTTTTCACCATTAAATATTCCTCTGTAACAGCGTTTTAAAGGCCAAATGGTATTCTGTCTTGTCAATGCACCATCATTTATTTAAGCAACTCTTCAGAATTTGACATTTTTCTCTGTGACAAATACCGCTGTGAACACCCTTGTACATAAATCTACACAATGCCAGACTGGCTTGCAGCGTGAGTGTGCCCACTTCCCCGAGCCATGACCGAGAACAGAGCTCCTCCCCTCCCTTCGCCCCGCACAACGGGAACATGCCGGTGATGCCACGGTGGTGGGGAGGACTCTTATTCTGCGATTCTCCTGCAACGCTACCAGCTAGGACAGAGCAAGTTCCTCTGACGTTTGCCTGGGAAGCAGGGGGGTAGCGTGTGGCCATCATGCCCACCTAAGCGGTGCCTCATCAGGAAATGCCCAGGCCAAGGTACTACTGTCACGAAGCTGGGCTTCCCATGCCTTACCAAATCGCTTGGTGTAGAGCATTTCGCCCAGGTTATGGGGGGCCAGGGAGTACACTGCCAGGATGCCTTCGTCAGGGAAGCCCCTCTGACTGCTAGGGATGAATGCTGCCAGGAGCTGGCCATCTGCAGAAATGTCACAGCTGGCATCATTGTAGATCTTGCAGTTCTGTACCAGCACATTCACGGAGGCTGCATCAGACAAAGAAGAGAGGGTGAGGAAGTCTGGAGTTAATGGTGTGAAAAATGCTGGGTCAAGACATTTGGGGGCGTCTCCCTAAGGGCCTGAATCCGAACCCTCTCCAGAAATACTAAAGGCTGCCTTATCCAACTAAAATGTCACGGAACAAGCAACACAAGACACCGAAAGATACGTCTCTTCTACCCCTGTAACAGGAAACCAGAGTCAACACAACCACAACCACCTGCTGAGTCCTAGCTCACACTTAAGAGACATCATCTTAGAGATGAGATAAGCAGAAAATTATTAAAAATTGTTCCTGGAGAGCCACTCAACAGCTGTTATTGTCCAAAAGATCAAAACTGAGATGAATGAAAATGTAAACCCGCTGATTCCAAGAAAAAGGTGATACAGGTAAACCTTGCTTGGGTGAAAGTGCTACTCTCCACCTCTACGTGACCTTGGAGAAGGGAATCATCTCACAAATTTGTGTCTTATTTTCTCCTTTAAGAAAACTGGAGCATTTAGAGACTTCAGTCTTCTGGACAGCTCCTTGCTGATACTAATCCCTAATTCCACAAGAGAACATAAAGGCTGGAGGGCTGGAACTGTGTTCACTTTGCTTGTCCCTCCAGCCACGCCAGACGCTGATGGCCACGGGCAGCTCTGGTCTGCACCTAACACCTACTGGGAATTATGCATGGTCAGCTGGGGGCAGCAAGAGGGACTGGGTGAGGCGGGGTGGAGGACTGCCTGTCGGTGGGGAGAATCCATTCCATGCGACAGAACTAAGGCGACGTTGGCCAGCTCTGCGACTGGGCCTGCACAGCTGTTTCAGTTTCCATTTGAACTCCTCTCTGAGGCCCACTGTGCACATCTCTGCCCACAGGAAGTGGCCCACCCTCGATGTGAGCCTGGAACCAGTGCCCCCAGGACGGGCATGAGCGGAACAGCACAACACACCAAAGGGAATGGACGCACAGCACGTCCAAGCGCCTCTGAGCTCTGTCTCCTTTAGATCCGCCTTATGTGCACGTGAAAAGAGGCTGATTTACTCCTTCTCTCTCTCTTGTAAAAATTCTTGGCTGCACCATGAGGATGTGGGATCTTGGTTCCCTGACCAGGGATCGAACCTGTGCTCTTTGCAATGGAAATGCGAAGTCTTAAACCATGGGATCCCCCTCTTTCTCTTATTGGAAGATTACTTAAACAGCCACTGTCAGAGGCATTATAGTTCAAACAAACCAACAGGCAAGCTCAAGAGCCCTCACCAGATTCTAGGGGATCTACTCGACGGAGCCAAGCCGTCTGACCTGGAATGTCAAGGGTGACTTTCCTCAGGAAATTACCCTACAGAAAACAAAACAACTGCTTTCCAGGGGTGGGTGGAGGGGGTGTTGAGGTTGATCAGGAACTCGGGAGTGATTTCTAAAGCTCTGTATTCATCTCCCTTTCTCTGTGTGTTGTTAATGAAGCCACAGAAATAACAGAATAGATCAAAAAAGACATCGGAACACTCTGATCGGCTACTGTGCCAATTCTTGGGGGCTGACACCGAAAGCACCATTATACGCAACGCTGAGAAGGGAGCATGAGGACGGCTCTGTTTGCTAACTAATAAAATGATGACACCCAAATACTCAGTGCTACCACCATTAGGGCTCTGTGCCGCTCAACTTCCAACCCACCATCTGCTCGAGCCTGTATGGCGAGATGGATCTAGTTAGGACTGAGACCGTCTGCTCCTTACTCAGGGTCCCAAGCCTGTTGCCAGAAAGAGGACAACCTCCTCCCTTCCCTGAATAGACACATGATTACAGTTGGGGATACAGAGTCAGAGGAACTGGGGGAGCTTTAAGAGGGAGTCCATCTTGGTTTTCTAACCTTGATGTTGGCACAGTTCTCAGAAAGGTAAAAAGAAACTGACCATCCAAGGTGGAGAGAAAAAGTAATCACAAATATTAAGTAGGGCGTGAAAATAAACACAGGAGGAAATGGACTCTGTGGGCTTTAAGACAGCTTTGCACCGGTTCCATCTTATCTACATTTAATGTCTCAAAAATGCATGTGAGTATGTTATGAAAGTAGGCTTTTCTATCTTGCTGTTACAGAGCTCTAGTTCATATGTGTTAACCTGCAGTCTAAACATACAGAAGCCTGCAATGACCCTCAAAACTCACCACCAACATTAGAAAAGCACTGCTAGACTGCTGTAGTTCAGTCACTAAGTCGTGCCCCACTCTTTGGACCCCGCTGACCGCAGTGTGCCGGGCTGCCCTGTCCTTCACTATCTCCTGCAGTTTGCTCAAACTCATGTCCGTTGAGTCAGCAATGCTATCCAACTTCCAGATTAATTTCTAAGGTGGGCTGGGGGTGGGGAGGAAATTACAGGTAAGGTTTTCCTTCTTCTGAGAAGTTTGACTCTAACTGCCCCCAAAACTGGGCATGTAGACAAAAAGCATTTTGTGAGCCCCCAAATCCAAGCCACTGCGTCTGTGTTTGTACTGTATTAGGATGAATCCAATTCAATGGCCAGCTCCCAAATTTTGCCCCCTCCCCTCAACTCCACCCAATTTCACAACTGCTCCCAGTTCCTACAGTGAGCTCAGAGAGAGATGCAAATAACACGTGAAAAGAGAATGCTGGAATTAAAGTTGAGTTTCTCCAGCAGCAGGCTCAATCTGGTGTGTAGCTAGGGATCCAGGGTTTTACTTCTCTCCTAATGACGGGGACGTGGCAGGCAAAGAGTGATTTGGTAGCTTCAGCAAGCACTGGGTGGTGTGTTTACAGTTTCATTAATATTTTAGAGCTCCAACTAGCAATTTACATTTGCTGCTTGTTGTCTATTAATTTCCCACATGGAAATGGAAATGTTCAGTTACAATGGTGAGTGGTCACTGCTTCAATTCGTTCGTGCAGCTTCTTCTCAGAAGGTTGAAATTTTGATGAGTTAATTTACACAGGGAGAGATTTCCTGGCTCTCTTGTTTGTTTTCTCAGGCCATAGGAAAGTAATGCACTAATGACAAGGACAGCTCATCCTTTTTGGACTCGAAAATAACGTAAGCAGGTGGAGAAAAAGGTGAAGGGAAATAACAGCCTAGGACAGTGGCAACCTGCAGGCCACCAGAAACCTTTGTTCTGCTCCCTGCCCTGCTTACTACAGTGGTTCTCAGGTGTTAGCAGGCATCAGCACCACCTGGATCGATTGCTGGGGTGAGGCCTGAGACTCTGTATTTCGAGTGAGTTCCCAGGAGTCTCTGATGCTGCTGATCTAGGAACACACTTGGAAACTGCTGCCTCACCAAACACCCCTTGATCCCTGGGCTGGAGTCCCAGCAAACAGCCCTGCACAGAAAGGCAAGACACACATGGGGAATGATGATAGAGCAGTTAGCTGGGCAGCTGAGGATGGAAATGAGGGCTAGAAAAGCAAGGATTTTTCAAATCAGAACCGCTTCAGAGCTTCAGTGGGGCAGCTCCAGGGGGAGCGAGAACGATGCAGGAGACAGCAGGAAGCCATGTTCCAGACTTTGCAGCGTAATCGCCTCCTAATTATAAACGATTTCCAAGTGAAAATGCCCTAGCAGGGAATGGGAGGGGTAAGAAATACTGATGCCTGGAGGAACAGATGGCTCTGCCTTCCTATCAGCTCCATAAATTATAAACAAACACCTTGAACAGAGATCGATTTGCAGCCTGTTGCTGGCTGGCCAGATGAGGCCACAGGAGCGATTAGTGGCTGCAGTGCTTTTGCAAGTGCATTAGATCCTGATCTGGAAAACCCAAGGGGTTTAAATCAGCAGGAAAATTTCCTTTTGGCTATCTCTGAGCCCTCAGATTTCAGAATAAGGCCCCCTGCACAGAGCTCCAGATGACACTGGGTAAGCATGCCCAGCAGTGGCAATCATAACACCCTCTGCGAGTGTGTGTGCCCCGCACCTCTCAGCCTCTGGGTTTCTTAAGGCCCACTGGGGCACCCTGGTGACCAATGCTACTCACCAGGAAGAGCTTACTCTTTAAACATATAGTAAACCTAACCAGCTTTTTTTCCCCCCATGACAGCAGTTTCAAAATTATCTATGTTATATGAGGCCTTACTCACAAACTTCTTAACTCCTTACAGATAGAAATCCATTAATCCTGCATCTCAACTAAGAGAAACAGGTGGTGAGACTCTTTAGCCTAATTCTAGAAAAGGGCTGAATTCAATGCAGATTAAGTCAGATGACACAGCACACAGAGGCTGCTGATCACACATGAGTAAAACTGAGGACCAGTGGCTCCCAGGCTTGTGCTGGGCCCAAGCCAAATGCTACCCTCCTCTGGGAAGCAGGCAAGCTTCAGAAACAAATGCTACTGCAAAACAGATCCTCAACTTAACTCTGCCGACAGCTGAGTCTATCAAAACTGTAATGAGATGTTATTCAGGCCAACCAAGGAAAGCAGAGTTAATGACAGGAACCTCAGATGAAAGTGACTGGCAGTCTAGAGAGTAAGACCATGGCAAGGAACGTCGGCCACTAACAAACACATGAGCCCTAAACGCCCAGAATGCCAAGTTTTTTTCCTAAATAACTCTTGAGTAAAATAGGGCACTTATAAGAAGCAGAATTCTAACACCACACAGGACTTAAATGAGGGGGAAAGGTGAGCCAAGTTAAATAAGTCAATCTGGTTGTACCATAATGCTCTCTGATCAGCTCAGGTTTTACAACAGCCATGATCAAAGGAAGCAGGAAGGACCACAGCAGAATGACAGGAAGCTGCAGTCAGAACAAGTGGAGGCTTGGACAAAGGATGTTAAGCACAACCAAAAGGACTGTGCTAGCAGCACGTCCAGGGCCTGTGTTCTTCAGAATATTTGGTTTTTCTTTCAAAGAAAACTGTCTCCAACTGGGGAGAAAACAACATGTCTCAGAATGTCGGATCAGAAGCCCAACTACAGATGCGCCGAAAGGTTAAGACAGAACTGTCTTCTTCACATGAACGTCACTCTCCAGAGGCACCTCTTGGAGTCCCGAAGACAGGGCAGGGTGACTTTAGAATGATGGCCACACTCTCAAAGAGTCATGGCATAATTCCCAAGAGAAAGACATGATAAAAAGAGCTAACATTTATTGACCACTTACTACAGTAAGTGCCAGATGTTGTTCAGAGTGCTTGACGTGTACTAATTTAATTCTTGTAACAGTCATGTGAAGTTGGCCCTATGATAACTCTCATTTTATAGACAAGGAAACCAAGATGTGGAGAGATTCATTAACCAAGGTCACACTGCGAGAAGGCGGCTGAGCAGACCTGAGCCTGGACAGTGTGGCTCAAGAGCTCATCTGCTTAACCAGCATAGGGCAGCTGACAGAATGTTACTAAAGAACGATCTCTCCCTATGTTTGTGGGGAAAAAAAAAAGGAAAGAAGAAAGCATCCGGCTCAGACTTTAAAATTATAATACTATTTAAATTGTTCTAGACAAAGAAAAACTCTATTCAAGGGAGGTAAGGATGGGTTCAATATTATAGAATCTATTAACATAATGACCACATTATTAGGCCAAAGAAGAGAAAAAAACATATAGTTAATATCATAGATGCTGTTAAGACACGACTGAATTTAATATCTAGTCTCTCTTTTTTTTGGCCATGCCACACAGATTATAGGATCTTAGTTCCCCAACCAGGGACTGAACCTAGGCTTCAGGCGGTGAAAACATTAAGTCCTAACCACTGGATCACCAGGCAATTCCTGGTATCTATTCTTGATAACAATTAACAATAAAGTAAGTATAGACAGGGGCATCTGCCTGTAATGCAGGAGTTGTAGGAGATGAAGGTTCGATCCCTGGGTTGGGAAGACCCCCTAGAGGGCATGGCAACCCACTCCAGTATTCCTGCCTGGAGAATTCTATGGACAGAGGGCCCTGGTGGACTACAGCCCACTGGTTGCAAAAAGTTGGACATGACTAAAGTGACTTAGCACGCACACATGCACAAGAACAGATGACTTCCTTAAAACGATAAACTAGTTCTGTTGACCCAAAAGTTAACAATATGCATACTGGGAAAAAGCTAGACATTTTCCTACTGAAATAAGGGATGCTATGAGGATGCCTGCTGTTATCTAACACTGTTCTGATTGTAGCAGCAATGCACTTAGACAGGAAGAGAAACCACAGCTGGACAACCTGAAATGGAGAAGGTGAAATCAATACCATTTACTGATAACATTCCCAGAGACTGAGCTGAATCACAACTATAATTAGTAAATAAATGCAGCAAAATAGCAGAAATTTTAAAAAAGCTTTTAACAATAAACTTTGAAAATATATAAAATTACATGAAGAAAACTTTAAGAACATGAGAGAGACTTGGACATAAAATCATGCCATGTTCTTACATAAGAAAATAACACAAAAATACTGAATCTCCTTAAGTTATTTCATATATTCAATGGAACCACATTAATTACACTGACAAGATTTTTTTCAGGGCAGTGAAGGGAAGAAGCAAGGTAGTTTTAAAGTCCCTATAAATGACCAAAATGTTCAAGCAGGCAGGAAATTTTGGATTACAAAATTACAAGAGGAGACCAGTCCTACCAGATATTAAAAGACAGAGCCTCAAACTTAAACCAATGTGATACTGTTACATGAATAATCAGACAGATTCCTGGGGCAGAAAAGACAGGAGAAATACATCTATATATTCACAGGATACTAATAGGATGAAAGTGACATCCCAAATCAATGGGGACGAATGAATCATTTTATAAACTGGTTGGGACAAATGAGTAGCCACATGGGGGAAAAGCTGGGCCATACTCTGCTTATTTAGGGCTGGGTTAAACTTCTGATGAATCAAAGATTTAAAGGAAACAATTAAAATATAAAAGTGCTATCTGATCTCCTGGATGCTGCCACAAAATCTAGGAACCATAAAAGGAAAGTTGGATAATTCTGACTACTTAAAATAAGCCCTGTGACAAAAACAACCTTCAGCAGAGACAAAAGACAAGTGACAACCAGGAAACTCCTCCTAGGAGTTAATTTTCTGATTTTATAAAGAGCTCCTGTTGAACTGATAAGGAAAAGACCAGCAGCACACACACGCACACACACGCACACACACACACACACACACACGAGAATATAAATTGGTATGCTCTCTCCACAGAGGGTGATTTAGCAGTGCCTGCCAAAATCATGGATCAACATATTCCTCCTCCCTACAATTCCACTTCTACGGATTTATCCTATGATATTCTTGCACACGTGCAAACGACAAACTGTGGCACAGTCTGCAGAGTGAAAGACTGAAAACAGCTTAAAAGTCCCTCAGCGGAACACTGGTTAAAAAAAGCAATCTAGTGGGACTTCCCTGGTGGTCCAGTGGTTAAGAATCTGCCCAACAATGCAGGAGACATGGTCTGACTCCTGATCGGGGAAGATCCCACATGTCCTGGAGAGACTAAGCCCCTGAGCTGCAACTACTGAGTTTCTTCTCTAGAGCCTGGGGAGCCACACCTACCGAGCCCATGTGCCCAGAGCCTGTGCTCCACAGCAAGAGAAGCCACCGCAATGAGGAGCCCACACTCCGCAACAGAGAGGAGCCCCCACTCTCTGCAACTGGAGAGAAGCGCACACAGCAACAAATACCCAGGGCAACAACAACAAGTAACCCAGAGGCTGCATTTGGGCAGTGGGATGCTAGGCAGTCCATAAAAAAGAATGAATAAGCTCTATACTGATATGGAAAGATCATCACGATATGAAGAAAGCAAAGCACAGAAAGAAAGTACATACACTGTGCTGTGCTGTTGCTCTTCAGTCACTAGGTGCTGTCCAACTCTCTGGGACCCCATGGACTGCAGCACACAGGCTCTCCCGTCCTTCACTGTCTCCCAGAGTCTGCTCACATTCATGTCCAGGGAGTCGGTGATGCTATCTGAACATTTCATCCTCTGCCAACCCCTTCTCCTTTTGCCTTCACTCTTTCCCAGCATCAGGGTCTTTTCCAATGAGTCAGCTCTTTGCATCAGGTGGCCGAAGTATTGGAGCTTCACCATCAGTCCTTTCAATGAATATTCAAGGTTGATTTCCTTTAGGATTGACTAGTTTGATCTCCTTGCAGTCCAAGGGACTCTCAAGAGTCTTCACCAGCACCACAATTCGAAAGCGTCAATTCTTCGGCCCTCAGCTTTCTTTATGGTCCAACTCTGACATCAGTACCTGACTACTGGAAAAACCATACCTTTTTGTTTTTTTAAATGGAAGTATTGCTCTATTATTTATCTGGAATCAGTCCTACTTAGAGATATATAATTATTTTGGCAAAAACCATACCTTTGACTACACACGGACCTTTGTCAGCAAACTGATGTCTCTGCTTTTTAATACGCTGTCTAGGTTTGTCACAGTTTTCCTTCCAAAGGGTATAATACGCTACCACCTAGCTTAAATAGAGGTGGAAAAACATACATTTCCATGTACTTGTACATATATATATAATATATTTGAAAAAATAAACAGGAAACTACTAACTGTGCCTATGGGGTGGAGAGGTGTGTAGCTGGGAGCAGGGTTGCGAAACTTTTCACTGTATATCCTTTTATATTTTAAAAATCTTTGGTAAATGTATTTCAGATTGTAATTTTAAAAAATCAAATAGGATAAAGAACAAAGTATCTGGGGAAAACTATGGCAAATAAGATATGAGCCAGAAATAGGTAAACAAGCAAACAGTATTCATCAAGGTAAAAGGTAGACTGCATTTGATTTCTAGTGGAGTTAAAGAATAGATTATCGACCATATGGCTTAAAAGCACTTGGGAAGAAAACGATTGCTACTGAGGTTTCACTAACATCAGGACATGAAAAACTGACCTCATTTTTGTGGTCTCATGAGGATACCAAGACTGGCATACTGGGAAACACCACAGACAGAGGCTATCTTGACTATTTCAAAGTATCTGACAAGCTCTCACAATACCCTATAGACAGGGTATGGGTTTCACGAGTGAAGAACCAAGCTCAGGTGCAAATTCATGAACCAAAATCAACATAAAGGAAGTCCACAGGAACATAGCACCAGGTTTGGTGCAAAGTCCTGATGTACCACTTTTGCTAGCAATCCAAAGACAGACAGAGAAAGCACATTTTTCAGATTAGAAGATGATGTAAACAAGGCTGGGAAAAAAGGACTGAATCAAAGTTTGAAAAGACACTGAGAGGAAGGGAACTAAGAAGTACAATTATTAGAACTTATTAAGTCCACTATTAAGATAAAACTTAACAGAGACAGATATAATCCTTTGGTTTTTAAAGTATTCAAACTGCACAAGTAAGTAGAGTTCTGGTATTAACAATTATCAAGGAATTATAAGTGACTGCAAACCCAACAGTGGCTTCAGAAAAGGTTGCTGAAACACCAGGCTGAACTAACACTGTCCAGACCATCACTGTACTCTGTTTTGGACAGCTCTCATCTGGAGTGTTCCACTTTGTTGTGGCCGCCTCAAACGTAAAAAGGGAAATGAGCAGAACTGTCAAGGATTTGGAAACCAGATCTTAAAAGTAACCTCGGGAATTCTGGCCTAAAAAGAACGATTTAAAGGGAAGTGGCAGTTTACTTTCAAACAGCTGGAGGACTGTCAGTCAGAAGAGACATCAGCAGACTTACTCTGTGGAGGTTCAGAGGCAGACCCAGGATCAACGGGAGGAAGAGACAGCGAGGGATATGGTGGCTGGGTATAAGAAAAAACATCCAAAAAGGAGCTGAGCAGTGACAGGCTAGAGTTAACTCTTCAGACAGTGACCTATCACTGCAAGCATTCAAGCAGAGGCTGAACCTCCACTTCTCAGGAATGTGTGAGAGTGCATCATGAGAGAAACGAAATGAGATGTCTAAGATGCTGTGATTCCAACTGAACAACTGAGACGTGAGACTGTGGAGTCCTTTAGAAGCTGGGAAAATGGACTGTCAGACAGACACTCTGCAAATCACACATCAATCAGGCCACTCCCTTTGTTCCAGTCAGGTCCAGATTAATATGAGTTTATCATCACTGTAGTCTTTCCTCAAGGGTCTGGCTCTCAGCTCCTATACTCCCATCACTTTCTCTTTCTCTCAGTTCCATCCAACCTCTAGGCTTGAGACAATGAATGCTAATCGGTAAAGTCCTAGGGCAGAAATATTCATTTTGCTGTCCACTTTAGTACTGTTCACTGCTCAGGGTGGGTGCTCAATAGACATTTGCTGAATTGCTTAGTGAGATCTGGAGGAGAGCTGCAGAAATGGCATGGAGCCGTCAGCTACTCAATGAAGTGATGAAAAATCCAGTGCTATTGCGGGTCTCAGAGATCTGGCTCACCAGTAACAGACAGACCTTCCACCGGGATCCCCAGTTCTATGTTGGCTTACCATTACTGATTTCTGGGAGGTCAAACTTAGTGAAGTCCCACCACTGGAGCCGGTAGGTAGTATTGGCAATGTTACTGGCCACGGCAGACTGTCCATCACCAATCACTGCCCCTGGTCGGGGAGAAGACAAAGAGAGCACGTTATAGATCTATCTACATATTTCCACTGCAAACAGGAGGCAAAACTGGGGTCAGTAGGAGAGGGAGAAAAGGCAGATGCTGAAGGCTGAAGACAGCTGACAAGTCCTATCTGTCAAGTCTCTATCTTAAAGAGAAACCAGACATGTTTCTCAAGAACAATTCTGCTTGTAAATATAATCCCATATTATGTTATGTTATATTAATCAGCCCCCCTTTCCACTATTACTTAACACTGACTGAGTGCCACCAGTGTGGCAACATACTGTCTGGTAGGCTTAAAGAGACAGTCTGAAAAGACAGATGAGCTTCCATAAAAACGCTGGGAAAGAAACATGAAGAGTGAGAGGAGACCGTTAACACAGAAAGGCCCCGCAGAAAAGCATTCAGTCCCTGGAAGTCTCTGTGGTGAGCAGTGCTCTTTGGGAGAAAGCATCTCCTTTGTATATATATGACCTTCCTCCCAGGAAAACATCTCAAAAGGAGAGGCTTCCTCCAGGGAGCAGGCAGCCAGCATTCAGCTGATTGGATAGACAGAGACAGTAAAGAACAAATGAGGTAATATTTGTTCATTTTTTCTGGACCCCTGGCATGTAACACAACAGAAATTTATGAGCCTAGCTTTTCCACATCAGAATATTTTTATTAAGGCAATATTTTATAACCCTCCTGCCCTGCCCCACCCCTACTCCAGGAGAACTTCCTTGAATACAGATTCACTTGTAAAATCTCACGGTTTAACTTTCCCTGAGATATACGCTTCTGTATGACATTTTTTTCCTTGGTAACCAATTAAATAAAAAATGGATTTTTTTTAAAAAACAGGGTGACACTTTAATTTGCAGTTGTATTTCATTTTACATGAACATGTCATCTCTTCCTCCTCCTCCTTCTGAGGTGCGTTTCATACACAACCACCCTTCTGATCAGAAACAGCCAAACCCTCTCGGGAGAATAGAACATTTCGTATATACTATATACAACCTAAACGGTGTTTCCTGCTGCAAATTAACACTGATTTTGAGAAACTGAACTTGTTAGAGCTGATTGGCCTTGGAACAATGGACAACTCTACACCCAGATTCTCCCATATTCTTCCACCTTCCTCCTATGCATGTCACTGCAAGAGGTTTTTTTTTTTTTTCCCCTTCTCCTTTTAGAGAGCTTCATTTATTGCTCTGCTCCTCCTGGTATTTCCCTATTCTTTCTTCAGATGGTCAAGACTGTTCGGAGAGAAGACGATCTCCATACAAGTCATGAAATATGAGAACAGTACTCTGCTCACTCTCCCCCAGGAATTGCAGGCAACTGCACGAGAACTCTTTCGAACATTAGTGAATTGGTAGACTCCTTGTCCCTGTTTCAATTTGTTAAGAAAGGCACACACACACAATTCATTTCCAAGATGATGATACTTCTATCGATGGATTAACATATCCTCAACATGGGCAGTCCTGCCCCTGTAGGGGTGAAAACTAGTTCGGGGTGGGGGGAAAATCTTGAGAGAGTACAATCCCCAGGTTCCCATCAAAGTACTGCAGTATCTGAGCAGATATGCAGCATATCTGTGATATTAAAATTTCATGGGAGGGACTGATTAGGGGAAAAGTGTCTGAAAAGGCTTCTTCGGAGGGTAATGATAAAATAAAGGTTGAGAAATACTGTTCTAGACAAACTAATACCATCAAAATAATACATTCCTTAAAATCTTGCAGATTCAAAGACATAGTCCAAAATGGTCATGATTTCTCCGAAGGCCTAAGCAAGACAGCATTTGAGTGGTCTGTCAATGAGCCCACTGACCTCAAACCCCTACTGAGGGCCCTGGGGCATATCACTTCAATGAGACAAACACATGCCTTTGCTTTTAACCTTTATAGAAAATTCTGTAATGATGGTATCTGACTTGGGAAATTCTGCTGAACCTCTGGGTCCCGAGGAGGGTAAGCTACCTATAGGACTTTCTTAATAGGAACTTTGTTGATTTCTCCAGGCTTCCCTGACAATGAAAATGATTCCTAAAATTCCAAGGTCCACTTCCCAGGAAAGAATTACTTACTTTCACTTGGACTCAAGCTCAATTCCACTGAGTTTATGAATTGTTCCTCTGGTTTGGTTGATATCAACCTCTGACCACTAGTCTCTCTCAAATTACTTTAGTTCCTTAAAATTTCCTTCAACTTTTAGCAGACAAGTGCATAACCCAAAATGGAAGAAGCCAAGTTGATTTTCTTGGTATATGATGAAAGAAATGCTAGTTGCTAAGAGAACAGGGAAAAAAAAAGTCTGAAGAAACAAACCCCATATTGTAGGAGCTTAAAATCTGGGGTAGAGGACGAGAGCTACAAACAGGAAAACAGTTACAGAAAATACCAGATGCTTTAAGAGCTCTGCAACTGGAAAGCAAATGACTGAGACTCCAACCCACAGCTCCAGAAGTACCCCACATGTCCATGCCTCAAGAGACATTTTCTGGAGAATAGCTGGGCAATAAGATCATCAAGCATGGTCGGACTGTGTGGAAGAGACTGGAGGAGTATTCTCTGCCAGTGGTGCCAGAGTGCTGAGGTGGAATGGAGCCTGGCACCTGGGAGAGTTGATTTTCAGGGCCGTGTAAACACAGATTAGGGAACTAAAGATGCCAGCAACAGATTAGAGTATCGTCACCAGGTTCTCTTCCATAAGAACTGCAGACCAACTGAGCCTGTCTCTTGGAAACATCAGGAAGAAAAAGTATCACCTTATTAAAAAAACAGCAAAAAAACCCCTCAACCATTTAACAGGCCTCCTGACGCTAAGCTGAAGGTACAGGAAAGGTGCCAGAGTGAGTTAATGGATGGAGTTATGACAAAGTATTTACAGAGGAGGCACTTAGCCTTGGTAATCAAACCCTGATGGCACAGTGAGGGTGAGGGCGAGGGCTCGAGGTGTTCTCAGTCACAGCAGAGCGGAATGAGCTGGGACTCAGGGTTTCTCAACCTCCGCAACTGGTATTTTGGGTAGGGTAAGCCTTCCTTTAGGGGATGGGTGGGTCTTGTGTGTGCCGGGATGCTCAGCAGTGGCCCTGGCTGCCTCCTGCTGGATTGCCAGGAGCACACCACCCCTTCACACCCAGCTGTGACCACCAACAACATTCCCTGGGGATCAGAATCATTCCTGGTTGGGAAACTCCAAGTTAGATAAAACACAGCCTGTATTTAAACTTCAAGATCAGTGTTCTTAGAAAGCAGTACTACTGGGAAGCTCACTCACTGCTAAAGGCACCAGAACCATCAGCGACACCGATTTTGGAGAGAAACTAACGAAAGGCACATCGTTACACAAATATTCCTTTGGCAAACTTCCAGTCTCCCGTTTTGGCTGTGGATTAGAATCTGTCTTGAACTGGGATCTTATGAGTTACCTGTTTTTAACATGGTTTCTGAGAATATGGGCTTCAGAATCAGATGGATCTGATTTTGACACTTACTGCTAGTACCTATATTTGTATGCCTCTGTAAATTAATCTCTCTGAATCTCAGTTGCCTTATCTGTAAAAAGGAAATAAAAATCCTTTCAATTTACAGCGCTATTTGGAAAACTCGCTGAAAAAATACTTGTAAAGTGATGGCAAACAAAAGTGTCTAATCAATGTTATTGTTGCTGGGTGGCTAAGTTGGGTCTGACATTTTCGCAACCCCACGGACTGTAGCCTGCCAGGTTCCTCTGTCCATGGGATTTCAAAGGCAAGAATGCTAGAGTGGGTTGCCATCTCCTTCTCCAGGGAATCTTTCCAACCCAGGGATGGAACCTACATCTCCTGCATCGGCCAGGCAAATTCTTTACCACTGAGCCACCAGGGAAACCCATCTAATAAATGACTTCCATTAAAATTATTTTAGTTATTTACACCAATCTCTATATGCTCTTCCTCTGTAGGTATAGCTCTGTAAGCAACAGCTCAGAGGCAGAGGTTCTTGTGTAGGAGATGGGTCCAAATAGCGTGCCAGGGCCAAGAAAGGGAAGCGCTTCATTTCAGAATTAAGAGCAAATGTGTAGGACCTAGATTCCTTAGGAACATTCTCCTTGAAAGACAGCTCAGGCAAAGACAGTCCACAGACTGGTCCACAAAACACACTGTAACAAATTTAAAAGAACTGAAATCATTCAAAACATGCTGTCAGAAAACAAGGAAATTAAACTAGAAATCAGTAATGGAAAGACAACTGGTAAATTCCAAAATACTTGGAGATTAAGCAACACACTTTAAATAACACATGGCTCAGAGAAGGCATCTCAAGAGAAATTTTAAAATATTTTGAACTAAATGAAAATGAAAATACAGCTTATTAAAACTTGTGGAATGTAGCAAAAGCAGTGCTTAGATGGAATATTACTGCTTTGAATGCATACCCTAGAAAATAAGATCTAAAATCAATAATTTAAACATCTACTTTATGAAATAAGAAAAAGAGCTAATTAAATCCAAAGTAAGCAGAAGAAAAGAAATAATCAAAATTAGAGTGGGAATCAGTGAGACTGAAAACAGGAAATCAATAGAAGGGAAAAAAAAAAAAATCAATGAAACCAAAAGCTGGTTCTTTGAAAAGATCAATAAAATCAACAAACCTTTAGCCAGGCTAACAAAAAAGAAAAAAACAGAAGACACAAATTATTAATATCAGAAACGAAAGAGAGGCTATCACTACTGATTCCATGGATACTAGAAGGGCAGTAAAGAACTTTACAAGTAACTCAATGTCCACAAGTTTGATAACCTAGGTGAAATGGACCAGTTCCCTGAGAGACAGTCTACCAAAATTTACACAAGAAGAAACAGATAACCTGAATAGACCTGTATATAATACACTGAATCAATCATTAGAAGGTTCTTAAAACAGAAAGTGCCAAGCTCATGTGGGTTCACTGGTAAATTCTATCAGACACTGAAGGAAGAAATTACACCAAATCTCTATAACCTCTTTCAGAAAACAGAAGTGGGACTGCTTCTGAGGCCAGTATTACCCCAATACCAAAACCAAAGACAATGAAGAAAGAAAAGCTACAGTCTAATATCTTTTATGAATACAGAAGTAAAAATTCTCAACAAAATATTGGCAAGTAAAATACAATAATGTATATAAACGAGTTATACAAAAGGGAATTTATCCCAGGTATGCAAGGCTGGTTAAACATTTCAAAATCAGTTAATATAATCCATCACATCAACCTGATAAAGAGGAAAAATTGTATGATCATATTAATAGATGCAGAAAAGGCATCCAACAAAATCCAACACCTATTTTTGATAAAAACTGTCATCAAACCAGGAAGAATGGGGTATTTCTCGATTTGATAAACAATGTCTACAAAAAAACTTGTAGCTACATTTAAAGGTAAGGAAAGACAGCTTGACCCTTGAAAAATATGAGTTTGAACTATAAGAGTCCAACATACACAGGGATTTTTTTCAACAAATATGTACTATGGTACTACATGATTTGCAGGTGGTTGAATCCAAGGGTATGGAAGAGCAGGTATGGAGAACTGACTAGAAAGTTATACATGGATTTTCAACTGTGTGGGGGTCAGAGTCCTTATCCTTCACACTGTTCCAGAGTCAAGTGTATATGCTTCCTCCCTAAGACTGGGAACAAGCACCTTTCATCCCTCCCCTTCAGCACGATACTGGAAGCCTACTGAATGCAACAAGACAAGAAAAGCACAGAGAGGACGAAATAAAACTTTCTTTGTTCACAGGTGACATAACTGTTTATGTTGTGGTGGTCACTGTTCAGTCCCCAGTTAAGTCTGACTCTTTGCAACCCCATGGACTGCAGCATGCCAGGCCTCCCTGTCCCTCACCATCTCCTGGAGTTTGCCCAAATTCATGTTCGTTGCATCAGTGATGCCGTCCAGCCATCTCATCCTCTGATGTCCTCTTTTTCTTCCGCCCTCAATCTTTCCGAGCATCAGGGACTTTTCCAATGAGTCATCTGTTTGCATCAGATGACCAAAATACTGGAGCTTCAGCTTCAGCTTCAGCATCAGTCCTTCCAGTGAATATTCAGGGTTGATCTCCCCTAAGATTGACTGGTTTGATCTCCCTGCTGTCCAAGGGACTCTCAGGAGTCTTCTCCAGCACCACAGTTTGAAAGTATCAATTCTTTGGCGTTCTTCCTTCTTTATGGTCCAGTCTCACAACCATACGTGACCACTGGGCAGACCATAGCCTTGACTACACAGACCTTTGTTGGCAGGATAACGTCTCTGCCTTTCACCGCACTAAGTATGTCATCGCTTTCCTGCCAAGAAGCAATTGTCTTCTGAGTTCATGGCTGCAGCCACCATCCGCAGTGATTTTGGAGCCCAAGGAGAGGACATCTGTCACTACTTCTACATTTTCCCCTTCTATCTGCCATGCAGTCATGGGGCCGGATGCCATAATCTTAATTTTTTAATATTTTATCTTAAACTGGCTCTTCCACGCTCCTCCTTGACCCTCTTCAAAAGGTTCTTGTGTTCCTGTTCACTTTCTGCAATTAGAGTGGTGTCATCCACAAATCCCCTTCATGGATCACTGCCTTGCCATGGTGAAGGGGCTTGCATAACTGAATGGGGCTATGAGCCCTGCTGTGTGCGGCCACCCAAGACAGACGGGTCACAGCAGACAGTTCTGACAAAACGTGATTCACTGGAGGAGGAACTGGCAAACCACTCCAGTACACTTGCCGTGAAAACCTCATGAGCTGTTTATGTAGAAAATCTCAAAGAATAAAAAACTAGCAAAAACAAAACAAAAAATTCCTGGAACTATTAAGGTTGCAGGATATAAGGGTGACATACAAAAAGTCAACTGCTTTCCTATATGTCAGCAATGAATAAATGGAATTGAAAATCTGAAGTTAAAAATACAATACTATTTACATTAGCACCAGAAAAATGAAAACTTTATGTGTAAATCTAACAAAACATGTACAATATCTATCTGATGAAAGAAATCACAAAAGATATTAAAAAATATGGGTGAGATATTCCATGTTCATGGATAGGAATACTTAGTACTGTTAAGTACTGTTAACAGATTGTCAATTCTTCCCAACCGGATCTACAGGAACAATACAATCCCAGTCAAAATCCTAGAACATTATTTTGTAAATATTAGAAAACTGATTCTAAAGTTTATATGGAAAGGCGAAAGATCTAGAATAGCCAACACAATACGCAAAGAATGAACCCAAATTTGGAGGACTTATCTAATGTCAAGACTTACTATAAATCTAGTCATCAAGATAGTGTGGCATTGGCAAAAGAATATGTCTATTCTAGATGTTTGTCTGGATCAATGGAACAGAAAAAAGAGACCAGAAATAAACCCACACAAATACAGTAAACTGATCTTTGGCAAAGAAGAAAAGACAATTCAGTAGAGAATCAAATCTCTTCAAAAACAGTACTGAAACAACTGGATATCCACCTACAAGGTAGACAGACACAAACCTTACACTTAAAAAAAAAAAAATTAACTCAAATTGGATAGATCTAGATGCAAAACACAAAATTCTAACTCGTAGGAGATAATATAAGAGATAATCTAGGTCAGCTTGAGCTTGGCAAAGACTTTTAGGATATAGTCGATGAAAAGAAAAAAATTGATAAATTTTACTTCATTAAAATTAAAAACTTTTGCTCTGTAAAAGACACTGTTAAAGAGAATGAAAAGACAACAGATTAGGAAAAGATCTTTGCAAAACACTAACTGATAAAGGACTGGTACCCAAAATATACAAAGAACTCTTAAAACTCAACAATTAAAAAAAAAACAATTAAAAAATGTGCAAAGGATCTGAACAGATACCTCACCAAAGAAGATACACAGATGGCACATAAGCATATGAAAAGATGCTCAAAATCATTCCTCATTAGAGAACTGCAAATTAAAACAACAATGAGAAACCACCACACACTTCTCAGAATGGCTGAAATCCAAAACTCTGATAGCACCAAATGCTGAACAGGATGTCAAACAACAGAACGTGTCATTCCTTGCTGGTGGGAATGCAAAGTGGTACAGCTACTCTGGAGAACAGCGTGGCAGTTTCTTGCAGAATTAAACATGCTCTTGCCATATGATCCAGCAGCCATCCTCTTTGGTATTTACCAAATGAGCTGAAAGTGTATGTCCACACAAAACCTACACAGAGACGTTTACAGCAACTTTACTCTTAACTGCCAAAACTTGGAATCAACCAAGATGTCCCTTAATAGGAGAATGGATAAGTAAACTGTGGTACATCCATACAATGGAGTATTACTCACTTCTAAAAAGAAATGAGCTACCAAGCCATGAAAAAACACGGAAGAAAGCATATATTACTAAGCAAAAGAATAAAGAAGTTGTATTTCACATGATTCTAAACTATATGTCATTCTAGAAAAGCCAAAACTATGGACACAGTAAAGATCAGTGGCTGCCAGGAGTCTGGCGAGAGAGAGGAATGTATAGGTGGAGTATGAGGAAACTTTTGGGGGCAGTGAAACTATTTTGTATGGTACTATAATGGTGGATCATGTCATCATTTATTTGGCAAAACCCACAGAACTTACAACACTAACAGTGAGTCCTAATGGAGACTACAGACTTTGGGTGATGCTGCTGGTTCACGGATTGTAACAAATGTACCACTCTGGGGCAGGATGTTGATGGTGGGGGAGGTTATGGGTGTGGGGGGAAGTAAGAAAATATATGGGAACTGTCTGTACTTTCCAAGTAAATCTGTAAACCTGAGACTACTCTAAAAAAGAAGTCTATTATTTGAAAAAGAGAGAGAGAAAGAGCCCCCAAGATTCTCATTCATGTTTTAGGAAACAGTAGAAAGAGCAGCTGTCCATAAGCATACTGTTAAGTCATAGCAGACCACGTTCTGTTACAACCACAGAATTCTTCTTCCAGAACCTCAGAGCAAAAGAGTAAATGAGAATTATTCTGATGAGAGATAATATTAGAGGAAAAAGAAACTTGAATCCAGTGATCCTAGCCAACCATCAGAAACAACCATGGCAAAAATGAAGCTGCCAAGTCTCATTCTGAGTCAGGTCTTTAATATGCAGGCTGGAAGCCTCAGGAATGTGTCTAGGGATAAAACCTTAACAATCATGACAGTCATATGGTAGGTGAGCTCTACCAAGTCTGGTAGCCTGCATGCATCTCTGCTTCCGCTTCTCTCAGACTCTTTTCTCCTGTTGCTTAGAAAGGAGAATTAGGGACCTTTTGTTTCCCTAATAAACAGCTTTTTAGCCTCTCTCCAAAACCTGTTCTAGGAGCAGGAATATGAAGAGTATGATTCAACAGTACAGTGAAAATATGGAACAATAGGAATCATTAGCAAATCTATCAGAAAAGCTAATTCGGGAGGGTAGAGAAGGTCAAGTTACAAAGAAGGAAACGATTAAATTATATTTCAGTCCTATAAAATTGCTACATTTGAGGCTGCCTAATTCAGAACGGCTGTCTCTGAGTATGCTGCTGCTGGGAAGACAGAATAAGAATGAGGCTGGGGGTGCAAACACCCATCAGCCTGGAAGCACAATCACTCTCCTTCTGCTTGGTTGTGATATGAAGTTAAGAACCCGCTTGCTAATTGGTCAGCAGAACTGACACTAGATACCCCAAGGCAGATCCAACTAAACAACTAATCAACTTTTTAAAATTCTTCTTAGAAATCCAGCCACAAAAGACCACACATTGTATGATTCCATTTACATGAAATGTCTAGAATAGGCAAAGCAACAGTCAAAAAGTAGATCAGAAATTGCCCAGGGCTGGAGTGGGCAGCAGAAGTGGAGGGGAAGGGGAAGTGATTGCTACTGGGTATGGGGTTTTTTACAAGGTGATAAAATGTTCTGAAATACAGAGACGGCGGAAATGACTGCACAACTCTGTGAATATATTAAACCACTGAACTATATATACTTTACGCAGGTAAAATATACGGTATGTGAATTGCATCTCAACAAGGCTATTATTAAAAACTATTCAATATACATTTTGGTCGCTTTATGAAATAAAATAAGGCAATTCCATTTTTGGTATCCTTTTGCACTTCTTTTATAATTTAAGAGTCTTGATGAGCATTTCTTTGTGCCATATTTGTTTACTGGCTCATTGTATTTCTTTTAGTGTGTGCTGCCTACCCACATATCTTTTGTGTATTTTTATGTTTGGTTATTTTTAAGCATTTTTTTTAATAGACTGAGTTCTTTGTAAATTAATAAATTGGTTTCTGTTCATGAAAAATAACTTATAGCAATACAACAGTATTATTTGGACATAAAAAGTATGCTTCCTAAGTATATATGAATAGCATTCTAGGAAGAACACTTCTTCTTTGCAGAAAGCCTTATTTAAATGCAGTCCTTAACTTGTTCTCTGAAGGAGTATATAACGAAGCACTCTCTAACACTCACTTTAGCTTCCCTGGTGGCTCAGAAGGTAAAGCGTCTGCCTGCAATGCAGGAGACCTGGGTTCGATTCCTGGGTCGGAAAGATCCCCTGGAGAAGGAAATGGCAATCCACTCCAGCACTCTTGCCTGGAAAATCCCATGGACAGAGGAGCCTGATAGGCTACAGTCCATGGAGTGGCAAAGAGTCAGACACAACTGAGCGACTTCACTTTTCACTTTCACCATTTAAAAAGATCTCGTCTAAGACCACAGTCAAGTATTCTACAGCCTTGGGGACCTGGGCAGAGTTCCTGGTGGCAGATGATAAGACTTTCTCCAAAGGCAGAGACTGCTTTTAGTTCTCACGTATGGTTTTGACACCGAGGAGAATGACCAAACTATATGCAGTTTGTTTACAAGTAACAGCTTTATTACGATATAATTCACATAACATACGATTTACCTACTTAGAGTATATAAGTGGTTTTAGGCTAGGTCATAGCTGTGCAGCCATTATCAAAATCAAATTTACAACAACCATCACGACCATCTAATTTCAGGCCACTGTCATCATTCCCCACCTTCCAAAACACCTTACCTGTTAGCAGCTACTCCCCTCCACCCTGCCCCACTTGCTCCTTTTTCCAAAGCAAGTGAAGAGATCAGTGGATCTATTTTCTGTCTACGTAATTTTGCTTCTCCTGGACATCTCACATAAATGGAATCATATGACAAGTGGCTGTTTGCTTCTGGTTTCTTTCATTTAGCATAATGTTTTCAAAGTGCATCCATGTTTTAGCATGTATTGGTGTTTCATTCCTTTTCATGGCTGTAACATTCCATTGCATGCATGTTTTTATAAATGAACCACAGGTTTGCATGAGAATAAGAGTTTTTATAGGAAACACACTGCATGGAAACAAGAAATCATGAAAGTGCTGAGGGAAACATTTATTTCCTTTGGCAGGAAGAAGTATGTTTTCAAAGATCAAATCTGAATATACCATCTATAGCTGAAACCAACCTTCACTTTTTCCTGAGGCTAAAAAATAAGAGAAGTATTAGGGGACATAATTTTCTATAAAGACATAATACTTTTGTATTTTGTTTGTTTTTTATATTCCACACGTGACACTTACATAATGTTATAAACCACTGTTAGCTCAATGAAAAATAAAACAAAATAAGGGCCTCAAAAACATCACTTGGGTGACTATAATTACAACACAGGCAATATGCTCAGTAAGGTATGTGGTCTTTCAGACTTAGACTGTTTGGTAACTGCTCTAATTGGTCACTGAAACTGATGTTGAGATCACTCATTATATAATAAAGGTTATACACACACACACACAATTTTTTCCCCTCGCGTGTTCAGCTCGTGGGATCTAAGTTCTCCAACCAGGGACTGATCCCGCGTCCTCAGCAGTAGAAGCATGAAGCCCTAACCAATGGAGCACCGGGGAATCCCTTGATTTGAAACACATTTAACTTCAATTAAAGGGTAAATATTTAGTAGATACCGATGTCATCGACTAGATGTGCTTCTTTTTTTGGCTGTACCCTGAGGCTTTGGGGATTTTTAGCTCCCCGACCAGGATTGAATCCAGGAACTTGGCAGTGAGAGCAGGCAGTCTTAGCCACTGGACTGCCAGGGAATTCCTGAGTCTGTGTGTTCTTAGCAGGAACTGGGCCCTGAAACCAACAGAATTTTATTGTCCAGTAAACATCTAAAGGCTCTAAAGCTCCTGCTCATAAAAAACAAGGGTAGCATTAGTCCACACACACATTCTGAACTTTAGGAGCAGACCCAAGAAAGATACTGCTGCAGTCAAAGGCATTAGATGAGGACAGCAAAGCAGTAGATTATAGTCTGTGAACTCAACAAGGATATTAGTAAGGCCTAGAAGACAGACACTATTAAGGAAGGGAAAAGGAACAGCTGTGAAAGATTTCTACGTATCACAATGTCATCAGAATTCTTCTCAAAACAACAATTCAAACAAGGATTATGTGGTATAACAGGCCAAGAGAAGGAAGAGAAATTTAACCAGCTGGTCATCAAGGCCAGAGCTGTGGATAGAACCTTGCAATCTGGAGTAAGCAGCACAAAGAATCTGATATTATCTTTTTTAAAAATTGTGGCAAAAAGCAGATAACATAAAGTTTATCATCTTAGCCATTTTTCAGTGTACAGTTCAGTAGTTTTAAGTATATTCACATTGTTGTGAAACCGATTTCCGGAAATTTTTCATCTTACAAACCCGAAACTCTACCCATTAAACAACAACTTCCCATTTTACTCTCTCCTCAGACCCTGGCAGCCACAAGTCTACATTCTGTAAGTGGAAGTATGTGGTATTGGTATTAGGGGTTTTTTTTTTGGCCACACCATGTGGCATGTGCGATCTTAGTTCCCTGACCAGAGACTGAATCCATGACCCCTGCCTTGGAAGTGCTGAGTCCTAACCACTGGACTGCCAGGGAAACCCTGGAATTAGTTTTTAATGTGTCTTAAAAGAGAGAATGCACATAAAGTCATCCACAGACATGGTGTGAAATCATAATCATATTCAAACCTACAGGAGGTCATTAGGTCTGATGCGGGAATGTAACTTCTAGTCCTGGCATGGGTATTTTCCCTTAAAAAGTCATTCGAAGAGGTCAAACAGGACACAGGGCTCATGTCATCAGACAGAGAGTTTCAGAAAGTTCAAAGGTCGACGGGCTGCCATCAGGCTACTTTGCTTCCTAATTCAGAGATCGGCAATGATTCAATCACGCTGCCTCAGTGGTACCAGTGTCAGCGGGAGTTAGCGATGCACCACCACCCTAAAGCAAAGGAGTAGGCTGCTCTCCACTGCGTCCTCACTGCATCCTCCCATTCACACTAAAACTCAGGATTAATCCTGACTGTTGGCAGAGTGACTGGCACCTCCTAGCTCTCTGATGTCAAGCTAAGATGCTCCCATGTGGGTAGATAAAGACGCCAAGGACTGTTTTCATCACCACTCTGCAGATCTGCCCTTCTTCGATATATATGTCCTAATGAAGCAATTATCTACACTTATACTAATGATGTAACTGGGACAAGTATTATGAAAGCAGAACATCCGTTTTCAAAGAAATGAATATCATTACCTTTCTTCTACCCACAGACATTATTGAAGACCAAAAAACAAATAAGCTCACAAGAACACATGCAACTGAAAGATTAGGAGCAGCATTCCAAACCCCGACGGTGTTCAGGAGAAACAGAGACAGACACAAAAAAGCCCAACAGCCCCCACACAAAAACAAAAATCCCTGCATTTACTCCCTGCAGGCAGGAATTTCCTCAAAGCCTCTACTCTGAGAGAAGACGTGCAGGTTGGATGCCAGTACGGAGATCACTCGACCTCCGCTTCCACATCCTCTACAACCTGGCACTCCCTATCTTTAGGTCCCAGCAACCTCTGCACCTGGGAGGACACTGGCTCAGGCAGGTCCCCGAGAGAAGCCAGGAAGGGCGTCTGGAAAGCAGACATCATCCTCTCACTGCTGCAGATGGGGCTGCTGACAGGGGCGCCTGGGCAGCAGTGGACAGGCAGGGACCAGGGACGCGGGGCGGGGAAAGGGCTCGGGAGAACGAGGTGAGGGAGAAAAATAAAGAGAGCGATGACTGACTCCAGCACTGCCCGGCTCTCACCCATCACCGGTCTCAGACTGCTGAGCTCCTGCGGCCTGTACAGTATGCTGGACGTGCAAGTGAGAGGGATGGGACCAGAGGGTCCTGGGCGTCAGCAGCTGGAGGAAAACGACCTTTACTGCTGCAAAGACGATGCAGATTTCAAAAGCCTAAAATCTGCAATGAAGGGAAATGGAAATGTGCTGAACGTGGGTTTGACTGGCAGCTTTCCTCATCTGTCGATCACAGGGTAATAAACACTGGGATATGGCAGAAATGAAGATAAATGCTTTCAGCAGCACCAGTCCCCACCCTCCCCTCCTCTTCCGCCCCCACTCAGCACATGACAAGAGACTTACAGCAAGAAAATAAATCGGCTTCTTAACCAACTCTTTTGTTAAAACTTTCCTTACAGGCCACCTACACGTGAATTATTGCTCTATGAGCCCACATTCTCATTAAGGGGCCCAGTTTGTAAAGGGTGAAAAGCTCCTGTCAAATCACACCTGTACACTTTAGGGAACAGCACTACTGGGGTGAGTCAGTTGGGGCCAACATGTAAGAAAGAGGCCAGGCTGCTCCCAGAGGCGAAGGCACAGAGGTCCCAAGCCTGTGACACTGTCTACCTCAAGCCTGGCTCACTCCATCTACAGGAGACGGTGGAGCTCCAAGGACAGCTCGGTGTCACTTCACTTTAATCACTGCCATATCACTATGTACCCGGGGACAGAAAGGCTGAGTAAGCTCTGAGGGCCAACAAAGATGCCCCATGGGCTTGGAGGGCAAAGGTGATGTCTGATCTGTATCTGTGGATATAGAAGACCACACTCAAGTCTTGACTGCCAACTTCACCATCACTTTGCAGTGCAGGAAACAGCTATAACGTGGATGACCTTATGGATTTCCCACAAGTCGGTCCAAGGGAAACACTGCGTATTTCAGGACTTGTGACATTGAGATAAAGCATCCAGGCAACTTAGTTTTTGTTAAGGGACTAGGGCTGACCTAACAGAAACAGAAGAGATTAAGAAGAAGTGGCAAAAATACCCAGAAGAACTGTTTAAAAAAAAAAAAAACAGTCTCAATGACCTGGACAACCACAATGGTGTGGTCAGTCACCTAGAGCATGAAGTCAACCGGGCCTTAGCAAGTATTACTACAAACAAAGCTAGGAGAGGTGATGGAATTCCAGCTGAGCTATTTAAAATCCTAAAAGATGTTGCTGTTACAAGTGTTGCGCTTAATATGTCAGCAAATTTGGAAAACTCAGCGGTGGCCAAGGACTGGAAAAGGTCAGTTTTCATTCCAATATCAAAGAAGGACAATGCCAAAGCATGTTCAAACTACTGTACAATTGTGCTCATTTCACGTGCTAGCACGTCACGGTAAATAGAAGAGGCAAAAATAGAAACAGTGACAGATTTTATTTTCTTGGGCTCCAAAATCACTGTGGACAGTGACTGCAGACATGACACCAAAAGACGCTTGCCCCTTGGAAGGAAAGCTATGACAAGTCTAGACCGTGTATTAAAAAGCAGAGACAACTCTTTGCCGACAAATGTTCCTACAGTCAAAGTTATGGTTTCTCCAGTATTCATGTACAGATGTGAGAGCTGAACCATAAAGAAGGCTGAGCACAGAGGAGCTGATGTTTTTGAATTGTGCTGCTGGAGAAGACTTTTTAGAGTCCCTTGGATAGCAAGGAGATCAAACTAGCTAATCCTAAAGAAAATCAACCCTGATTATTCACTGCAAGGACTGATGCTGAAGCTGAAGCTCCAATACTTTGGCCACCTGATGCGAAGAGCCTACTCATTAGAAAAGACCCTGATGCTGGGAAAGATTGAAGGCAAAAGGAGAAGGGGATAGCAGAGGATGAGATGGTGAGACAGCATCACTGACTCAACGGACATGAATCTTAGCAAACTGTGGGAGATAGTGAAGGACAGGGAAGCCTGGCGTGCCGCAGCCCAAGGGGTCGCAAAGAGGCGTACATGACTTAGCGAATGAACAACAACAAAAAGGTTTTTAAAGTAAGGTTAAAAGGCTGGTAATTCCTAATCCACGTGGTGCGGTTGCTTATAGGAAGATGGTTGAGCACTCTGTCAAAACTATATCCTGATTCTGCTAAAAGTAAAGCTGACAGAAACCTCAGTAATGAGGTTCTTTAAGGCATTAAAAAAGACACTCTGCCCTGCTGGCCCCGCCAGGCTGGTTTCCTTCAGATCCTGAAGTGGAAAAAAAAAGATTTGAGACCTTTGTTCTAAAGTGCAGGCACCAACTAGTGGAAAGTGTGGAGCAAAAATAAGTGGGAGAGAGCTTGGTAAATGGGTCTGTTTCAAACCACAACTGCTTAGAGATGCGAGCAGTCCCAGGGCCATGCCTGTGCTCTGTGATCCTGGGAAAACAATACTTGTCACATGGAAACAGCTAATTTGAAATAGTTTCTAATTAAATTCACTATTCAGACATTAATATCAGGCACAAAGTGGGAAAGCGTTATTAACAAGCCCCATACTGAGACAACTGCTTAGAAGGACGCACTCAGGTTGTTGTCTATAATCCGGGTAAAATCTAAATAAAATCTCACCTCCTCCTGGAAGCTTCTCCCTTTTGAACCTCCCTCCCATCTCCCTCCCTATCCCACCCCTCTTAAGCTGATACAAAGCCCCTGCTTGGGTTTCCTCAGACAAATAGCAAATTCCCCTTGGCTATCTATTGTACAAACGGTAATGTAAGTTTCCCTGTTGCTCTCTCCATACATCTCAGCCTCTCCTCCCCTCTCCCTGTGTCTGTAAGTCTATTCCCTATGTCTGTTTCTCCACTGCTGCCCTGCAAATAAATTCTTCAGTACCACTTTTCTAGATCCCACATCTATGTGTTAGTATACGATATTTATCTTTCTCTGACTTACTTCACTCTGTATGATAGGCTCTAGGTTCATCCACCTCATTAGAACGGACTCAAATGCATTCCTTTTTATGGCTGAGTAATATTCCATTGTGTATTCCTACCACAGCTTTATCCATTCATTTGTCAATGGACATCTAGGTTACTTCCATGTTCTAGCTATTGTAGATAGTGCAACAATGAATAATGGGATACATGTGACTTTTTCAGTTTTGGTTTCCTCAGTAAATACTATAGATTTTTGACTTAAGAGTTTTGCCATTCATACCGTTACAAAAGGTGAAGAACACCAAGGAGAGCGATAAAAAAGGTCACTGCCAGTCTTACGAAGTACCCTTCCACAAGCAAGATATGCCCTAGACAGTCTTTATTATCTATTATCCATTACAGGGACAGACCAAATTATAAAGAACCAAATCACATGTTAATTTTCAGCCCAGTAATTACATCCAGCGAATAGGAACAAGCAACACAGTTTGCAAAAGGAGCTTATCTTTCATTATAAACATAGACATCCATCAAGGAATAAAACAGCCTAACAAACTATAATCAATAATACTATGGAACCCCAAGCAGCCAGTAAAAAGAATAAAGTAGGTCTGTTTGTACTGATATAGAAAGATGTCCTTCATATATATTATTCCCTATAAGCCCATCTCTTATTAAAAACAAAACAAAGAAAACAATATAAGTATAAAAATATACATATGTGTATGACTAGGCATAGAGAACGATTTGGAAAGACACATTCCAAAGATAAGTGAACTCACTGAGAGTTAATCTTTCACTTAAATTTTAAATACTATACAGCTGTAGCACTTAAAATTCAAGAGTGATGAGGAGAGACTTAAGCATTTTATAGTATCTATTTTGACACTGTCTAAATTACAATAAATCAGTTTTAAAAACAAAATATAAAAGGAAAAACACAAAGAGAAGTTACCTTTATAATGATTTATAGTAAAATTCTGCATTTTATCATTTAATATCCCCTATATTCAACATATACATTTATTCCACATAGCTAGTTTGAGAAAAGCCTTGAGAAAACTCCTTGATCCTGGGTTTGCAATAAAATTCACAGATCTTAAGTTTTCCATTTTTACAAAGTGCCAGTCAGGATGATACGCTGAGATGCCCTTCAAGCATCTAAGAAGAGGGTTATGTCTTTGGTAGCCAATAAATCTGTGCTATTTGACTAAAAAAGGAGCCAAAACAATTCTATCTCTGGGTAAACATCTTACTAAAAAATGCCACAGATGTTCACAAGGACATACGTCAAGAAAATTCAAGGCATGCTGGTATAGTAAAAATCTACAAAGTTTCATGTTCATCAATAGGGAATAGATAATGTGTATAAATGAATCTGTGTTAGTAGCTCAGTCGTGTTCATCTCTTCATGACCCCATAGACTGCAGTCCACCAGGCTCCTCCGTCCATGGGATTATCCTAGCAGGAACACTGGAGTGGGTTGCCATTTCCTCCTCCAGAGGCTCTTTCCAACCCAGAGACTGAACTGGAGTCTCCGGCCGCTCCTGCATTGAGCCACCTGGGAAGCCCATGGATGAATACCACGTGACAATTAAAAGGAGCAAGCCAAATCAAACTGTGTCATTGTGGACTGATAAAACCAGGTAACACTGAATTTCAAAAGCTGTAAAAACGGTACATACGGTATCATTAATTAAAATGCAACTCTTAAAACAAAAAGCAATGACATTTTACTGATAGATTAAGTTATAAAAAAAAATAGACTGCAATTATATAAACCAAATTCATGATAGGGGCTTCCTCTGTGTAGAATGGGAAATACAATTATGGAGGTCAAAGGGAACTCTGACTTTTATCTGAAAAGCTTCTGTTTTCAGGAACTGAAGGAGGAACTCCTCCGTGGTCCACTGGTTAATGGCTCCACGATTTCACTGCAGGGGAGCCAAGATCCTGCAAACCACGAGGCTGCCCAAAAAAAAAGGACTGAGGCTAAAGAACTGAGGCCAGCAGGGCAAACTGTTAACAACTATTACATGCTGGCTGTGGAGGCACACAGGCCTGCTATGTGCATAGATGTGTGTGACTGTACAGACGTATTTACACTGTTTTATATGAAAGTTTCTCCCTATTGAAAGGCAAAAAGGGATAAGAAGGAAAGAGACAAACAAGAAGCTGGGGCACATGGTGAGGACCTTTAAATGCTTCCCCCAATCTCAGGGCTTGTCCAACAAAGTGTGGGTGAGACAGTAACTGGCTAAAGTAAAATACTCTGGGATATGGAGTCCCAGTAAATTCCAAAGGTGGGCAGAGATGGCCATATTCTGTTTACTTGGAATTCTTGACAAAAGATTTCTCCCACAGAAACACACCCTGTGTCTCCGTGAATCAAGTTTATACCATGTAAAAGCCTGAGCTACTGCATGGTGAAACCACCCAGCAGACAGCTATCAATGGCACATGGTCACACAAACTTCGCACTCAACAAAAGCAGGGGTTCTTAAGGCCACAGGCTTCTTGGGTGCACACTAGGAACAGTCTGTCTGCACAGATGAAATACACAGATGCCCCAAGCTTTTCTCTTAGACAGCACCTTAAAACATCTTGTCTTGAAGAAAAGAAAGGTTTATTTTTAATGTCAGGTTAGATAAATTTCTGAGAAAGGCCCGTGGCAGAGTTCTAGTTTTTGAAAGCGATATCTCACAAGGGAAAGCAAAAGGAGCTTTAAGATATGTTTTAGTGTCTTCCTTTCTGCCAGAGCTGTTAAGACGCACTCCTAGGAAATACTGGGTCTGCTACCACTCCAGGGAAGCCTGAAAACCACTAAGCATGGCGGTGCTTTTAAAGGCAAACTCTGTCCCTAGTTGTCATAAAGAATGCATGACAACCTGCAAACTTCTTGATAGGCTGCTCAGGGTGTGGGTAAGTAACAGCAAGGAGGTCAAACCAGTCAATCCTGAAGGAAATCAATCCTGAATAGTCATTAGAGGGACTGATGCTGAGGGTGAAGTTCCAACACTTTGGCCACCTGATGCAAGGAGCCGATGCTGGGAAAAGACCCTGATGCTGGGAAAGGTTGAGGGCAGAAGGGGCGACAGAGGATGAGATGGTTGGATGGCATCACTGACTCAATGGACATGAGTTTGAGCAAGCTCTGGGAGATGGTGAAGGACAAGGAAGCCTGGCACGCTGCAGTCCAAGGGGCCACAAAGAGTCGGACCCAACTGAGTGACTGAACAACAAGTAACATCATGAAAGAATCTTGCAGTTATCACTAAGCTATGGGCCCTTGTCCTTTACAAAACCATCTTTCTTCCTCTCCACTGTCCTCACTCCAATCCTTCTTCCTATACCAGACTGATTATTTTTAAAAGCAAGTTTTGATTGTGGCACTCATCTGCTCACAAGTCTCTAATGGCTCCTAGATGCCAAAACTAAACTAGATTCCTTGGTTTGTTATTCAAGGCCCTCAACCTTTCTGTGCTTATCTCCCACATTATTCCCGTTTCTGGAAATATGCTTTAAATATATCTCCACTTTTGTACTTTGGTTCATACTGTTCCTACTATCTAGGTTCCTTCCTCTCTCCGCTAACAAATGCTTCCTAAAATCCCCCAATCAAGGACTTTCTCAATCCCTTTTTACAAGAAGTCTTTTCTGATCTCGTTAACCTGACATGATCTTCAGAAGCCCCACCGCGTCTTGTTTCTCTCTCCTATTCTGTCATATTCCTTCTGCTCCATCTCCTGCCTTCCAGTCCAGGCAGGACTTGTCATTACTCAGTCCACTTGAAGACAAGTACAAAATTCAGTCCACCAGAGGCCCAACTCAGAATCTAGGAGCTAAGTATATACTTGCTCTGTTCCTGCTCAACATTTTTCCCTGAACCTGAATCCATACAGTCCATTATAAATAGGTTCTTTTTCTTGTTTTGGCCTTGTCGTGTGGCTTGCAAGATCTTCATTTCCCAACGGGGATCAAACCCGGGTCCCTGGAAGTAAAAGTACTGAGTCCTAACCACTGGACCACCAGGGAATTCCTACAAATAGGTTCTTTTGATGGGAAGGAAATACATGATTTTCTCATCTTTATATGAGATATCTTGATGCTCTGCCATAGAAGCTGTGCGATAAGTCCATACGAAACAGAAACAAAGAGTTTCCTCAATATGTGCAGACTCTTACTACTTGATTGTTAACCCTTTAGGAGTAAGGGCTATCTTAAATCCCTCGGTGAGATTTAAGTACTTCTCAGTCCTTGTACCCTAGAAAGAGCACCCTGCACAAAGCACATGGCTACAACTCAATTCACTGCCTTGGAGCCACAGTACCTCTGGCTTTCAGAAATATCCATCCAACCAGCAAAAGGACACCTCCCGAATGCCTAAAACCATTTCTGTTTGATTTTTGAACTCTAGGAAACTACCCAACCTCTGGAATCTACAAAATACAGTACTCAGGGCACTAAGAAATTGATGGTTACATGCAGGGGAAACACACCAAGAATTTACTTCCTTCTTAACTGCAGCCAAAACAAAGCAGGGGTAGGCAGATTTTTGACTCCAAGTTGGTAAGGTTAAGAAGTTTCTCCTTCTGGCCTCTGGAGAGTCCAAGCTGGGAGCACGCTGTCCCCTTTGTCTGCCTCTGCCAGGCTCTTGCCTTGAGGCCAGCAGGATTAGCACAGCCATTTCATGCTCTGAAAAGTCAGAAAAGGCGAGATGGTGTGCTTTTCATTCGAGGAAATGCCTAGTAGTCAGAGCCAGTTCTGTTTCTGTTGAAAAGATAAGCGGGGATGCTGAGGTTAAAAAGCAAAATTTCCAACAATGCTTAATGAAAGGCTTGGAGACAATGTACAGAATTAGGCAGCGGGATAAACTCCAAGAAGAGAGGAGCAGGTGCCAGAGCAGAAATGCAGTAGAGACTCAGCACCAGACAGTTCATGCATCCAAAATTTTCCATGTATTTAAAATGTCATCAGGACACCCTGTGAGCACAGACTCGAGGCAGCAATTATGGGATACAGGCTTATCCTTCCTGGCATGAAATACCCACAAATAAGCTCCTAGGGTAAAAGTCAAAAGAACGTAGAAAGAAAAGCTTTACCATTAAAAAACTGAGCAGTTGCTACACTTTCTTGCTGAAATAGATAATTAAATACAGATCTTCTTGTGAAGAGAGTAGTCTAAACTCAACTACTATATTCAAAGGCACAGAGCTCCCAGGCCCACGCGGGGTTTTAAACCTCGCTTGGGTCTACAGACGGCCTTCGGAAGCTCCAAGAAACCACTGAAACTGCAAATTAAATTGTGTGTATGCGTGTGTCATTGTATGAGGCCATTTTTGTTTTCTATATCTTATGGTGCTTTGATAATTGGGGTCCTTGTGGACTGCTGGACTGCCCCTCTCCGGGTTAGCTAATTCCCAGAGATAGCAAACAACTGCCTACAAGCATGCACACCAACCTATCCAGATCCCACACCCCTCCTGATCAATATATCCTCTGGCCAAAACCACTCCAGAACCAGGTACAAACAACTAGGGACCATCCTGGGGTCTGTCAAAATTATCCGAACTATCTGATCCTGAATTTATTCAGCACACTTACCTTGCCTCACCCATTCCTTCCCCTGAGATTACGAAGAAGGGCTCTGGCTCAGGCATTCCCTTCAGCTCCTTCTGCCTCCTGGCTGACCCTGATACTACCCCACGTGGCCCTGCATGGCTCAGTGAGTCCCCCTACTCTCAGGAACTGTAAGTAATGAACTATCTTTTCAACAGACTATCCTTCTCATCTGCTGGCCTTATTGTACCTGAATAAAACCCAAATCCTGGTTCCTCTCTATTACAGTTTTGCATACACCTTTTTGTCTGAGGGGAGAGTCCAGGCTTTTAACACACATTCTCATAGAGGTCACGGGCCTCCAGGAGATTAAGAACTAGTGTTTCAGGTCACTGTGGGGCTCTAGCTTCAGATGAGACTCTATCACTGATGAAGCTCTCAAGGGTACCTGTAAAGGCCAGGTGGCTGTTCTTAGAGAGTGCAAAGAGAAAGCAGTGGAGACTGCAGAGGGCTTTGTTTCTGTTTTTCCTGGCTCTTTGCAGGACAGAGAATTGTGACACATGAGAGTTTAAAGGGAGAAGGTTCACAAATTCCCAGCGGGGTGAGAGTAATGATGAATTAGCATTTCTCTCAAATAATACAAAACATCTGAAATGCTTAAGCATCCAAAGGGTTGGGGAGATTAGGAATTGTCCATGTTATGTTTTGTTAAAAACAACAGGCACACTGTGACGATCAAAAACAGTATCACCCGCAAAGAGAGAAACCTTTTGGCCTTCAGTCTCACTAAGGCTGACAGAGATAGAGAGATTTTTCAGGCCAAAGTACAGAGTCTTGAGACATGCCCAGAATAAAGAGTAGTGAACTCAAACCAGAGAGCTTTTTGATGACTGAATGAGAACTGAATATTAAACAGATATCTATCAAACATAGCACAGTGGAAGATGTATATAAAATGGTAATAAGATGTCCTTTTTGCTTGGTTGGAGCCAATAATCCAGTTGGGGAGATAAGACTTCTGTAGAAAAGCAACTTAAGTGTCTAATGAAAGGCACAGACCATGCGAGCCACAGCTGTTGAGGAGAGGCCACTGGACTTGGGGAGGGGAAACCAGGAAAGCTTAGGGGAGAAACAGAAGCTAAGGCTTTCGAATGGCTTTGGAAAGGAGGAGAGGAATAGAACGGTTCAAGCCAGAAAGCAGCTCTAACTGCTCAAGGTGGTTCAGGGTTAAAGGGCTAATATCAGTTCAGTGGGAAGCAAAGGCTCATATAAGACAGAATATAAAATCAGGCTGAAAAAAAGACAAGGAATTTGTCATCTGTACAGCAAGAAACAGAAATCCTTTGAAATTTTGTGAGTAAGGGAATTACAAAGTGGAGTGCTTTTAAATTTTAATTTTTATCAAAGTACTACATACACACAATTTTAAAAGTTAAAGAGTATTACAAGGCTAATAAAGTTAAATAGCAGCCTTCTGCCCTATCCTCTCCCTTGATTTGCTTTTTAAATCTTTTAGCTGTTTTTCTTCTGATAATTAACTGTCACATTTCTGCGGTTAGTAATTTTTCAATTTTCACAATTATCTACTGGCTTTCTAAGATGGGAGATGATTTCTCCTGCCCTTTGCTTCCCCACCCTTCCAAAGAAGTTATACCCCATTTTTAGATTAAATAATGTTAATTATTTACAGTAATTTGACTATATAAATATTCATAACATAAATAGTATAATACATTTATATTTCCTTTCACATACAATTTTGCATCTTCTGGAGAAGAAATGTTCCTGTCATAATTTGCCAGTCATAACCCTCCTTTCCCCATGAGATGGATGAACGGGGAGTTTGGGCTTGGCATATACACACTACTGTATATAAAGTGGATGGGTGGTGGGGACCTACTATATGGCACAGGGACCTATATTTATTGAATATAGGTCTTGTAATAGCTTATAGTTCCTGGAGAAGGAAATGGCAACCCACTGAGTATTCTAGCCGGGGAAATCCCATGGACAGAGGAGCCTGGTGGGCTACAGTCCATGGGGTCGCAAGAGTTCGATACACTTAGTGCCTAAACCATCACCACCACCAATAGCCTATAACAGGAAAGAATCTGAAGAAGAATACACCCACACATACATATGCATTTTTAAATTTATTCATAACTGAATGGCTTTTCTGTGCACCTGAGACATAACATTATAAATTAACTACACTTCAATTTTAAAAAATGGTTTTTTTAAAAAAGTGATAAGAATATGTAATAAGCAATGTGTGCTGGTAGTTATTATTCTTATTTTTTAAAAGAGGCCCAGGCATCACTCTTCAGGAAAAGGAAGATGTAATCAAATGTTAGGTTTGGTTTCTATCAACATTCATATGGCTGTAATACATTTTAACTGAAATTGCCTCAAGTAAAACGTGTTGTTGTATGTTGAACTCGCTAACTCTTAGAAACCTCCCTCCTCCAAATGAAACTACTGTTTGTTTTTTTGGCCATGTTGTGAAGCTTGCAGTATCTTAGTTCTCTGACCAGGGATTGAACCTGCGCCCTTGGCAGAGAAATGCAGGAATTCCACTGCACTGCTGGAAAATTCTCCAAAACTCTGTTTTTATAACAGGATTTGTTTTATTACAGTGAGTGTCTTAGGACAATAACCCTTGCATTACAGCCAAGCAGGCTATAACAGAAGCACTGGGCACTAGAAATATGAAAAGAGACGCGGTTCTTGACTTGAGGAAACTAATAATTTTAGAGAGAGACCCAAAACTTGTATACAAATATGGGAATACAAGGGAAAATATTGTAAAATTGTATATACATTATACATCCTAGGTACAATTTGAATATAAGATACCTTGAAAGTAAAATAAGACATAGCAACAGGAGGCTTCCCTGGTGGCTCAGTGGTAAAGAATCCACCAGCCAACGCAGGGGACATGGGTCCAATCCCTAATCTGGGAAGATCCCACAGGCTGCGGAACAACTAAACCTGTGCACCACAGCTACTGAACCTGTGCCTACAGCCTGGGAACCAAAACTCCGCAACTATCGAAGCCTGCACACCCAGGAGCCTGTGCTCCACAGCAAGAGAAGCTACTACAAAGAGAAGACTGTGCTCTCCAACTAGAGAGTAGCCCCTGCTCACCACAACCAGAGGAAAGCTCGTTCAACAATGAAGACGCAGCACAGCCCAAAATAAAAAAATAAATAACATTATAAAAAACGACACAGCAACAGTTTACGTTTTGTAGTCTTAAGTTGCGTGCTCTGAGCTTAGTTGCTCAGTCGTGTCCAACTCTTCGCGACCCCATGGACTGTAGCCCACCAGGTTCCTCTGTCTGGAATTCTCCAGGCAAGAATACTGGAGTGGGTTGCCATGCCTTCCTCCAGGGAATCTTCCAACCCAGGGATGGAACCCAGGTCTCCTGCATTGCAGTGGATTCTTCTTCACTGTCTGAGCCACCAGGGAAGCCCTACCTAATATCCATACATGGCATTCTGATATGACAACACTATGGGTTTTGTTCATTTTTCAAAAATATGTAGCAAGATACTTCATGTGCAGTAATTGCTACTATTTTCTAAGTATTTATCTTGTACCAAGGGACACATTAAGTTCTTGTTTAACAAATGTTCCCATTCAATCTTCACAATTCCCCAACAGGAAGTCTGTTTATTCAGTAGACAAATATATAGTGCGTTTCTACTACATGCCAGAGAGTGAACAAAACACGTAAAAATTCCTGCCTTCATGGGAATTACATTCTGGGGGTGGGGGTGGGAGGAAAAGCTATATAACAAAGACATGAGTTCACACAGCATGTTAAAATTATATTAAGTGTCACGGAGAAATATAAAACAGAGAAGAGGAATGGAAAGTACCGAGGGTAGAGTTTTGGCAATTTTCAATAGGGCAGTCACTGAAAGGCTTTACAGAACCCCTCTTCTACAGACAAGGAAACTGAGGCTTAGATAAGTTAAACAACTTTCCCATGGTCACCCAGTTGGTAAGAAGTGAGATGAAATTTGAGTTCAGTTGTCCTTCGTATTAAGCTCTATGGCATCTCCTCAAATCAATAATAAATTCAATCACGTAGGTTTGCTTCATCAGATTATTTCTTTAAGATTATGTTAGCATTTTTAGTGTCCCAAAGGGGTTAAGAAATAACTTTATATTTTCAGGATTTGATGCCTTATTTCATATCTACGCTAACTTTTGCAAAGGAGTAGAGAATGACCTAAGCTCTTTGGTTGGCTTCATATCCCTGGAAAAACTGAGAAGAGAGCAAAACAATAATTAGTCAAGGAGAGTCAAAGGACACTTCACAAACTACATTCAGTCTATGAGAAGATTATGCACAAACCCTAAACCCTAAGTCCTGCTTCCTCTTTCTGTTACTATGACCACCTCTATTTAGTTCATCAACAAGTATTTCTTTTCTGTTCCAAGGGTGCCTAGCACAACTCAGATGTGCTTTGGCAACTCCGTTTATTAAGCTGAGATGGGTTCTTTACAGCCACCTGAGCCTGTCTCTTAGCATCGAGGTATTCCTGTCACCGGAACATCTCAAGTTGGTGATTTCGGCTTGTGCCAAGTAGTTCAGGTACTGCAAACAACCTGGGTGCTAAGGCAAATATCTACTTTTATTCCTTCTAATTTCAGGTAATATATTTTTCAAAAAAGTTAGAGTGCTTTACCATTTCCCCCCCACTTAATCCCTGGAAGGAACATGGAGGTAAGGCTAACCTCATCCTCACCTGTCAAGGAGACAAAGAGACCAGGTGACCCACTCAAGTTACACTGTGAATGACTGAAGGAGCCAGAATGACAGTGACCTGGCCGTCAATGTCTAGTGTAGATTCTAACACGCAAGACCAGCAGCTCTCACTGTGTTTTTATGTCCGTAACGTACCATTTGGGTACTAGATTGTGGGGAGCAGTATTTTTGAAGCGATTAGAAGACACAACACAGTAGTAAAGCCATTTTCAATAATGAAGACGCTGCCCCAGTTTAATAAGACAGTGACTCACAGTGCCCATCTGATGGCCTCAGTGCTGCTCCGACTGCTCACTCACCACGCTAACCTCTCACACCTAGGGAACACGAGCTCTGTCTTTGACACCAGCCTTTTACCTCTTACTCCTACCAACTTGTATCCTACTCTGAAACACAGGTGCAACTTCAAAGGCCCAAAGTTAAGCTTACATTGCAATAATGATTTCATTTAGCAAAACTACATTTTACCCACCAGCCAAAACTTGGTGGATTACCAGTGTATTAGGCCGTACATAAAAAGCCCAGTCTCCCTTCAGGAAAACAAAGCTGCGTCTTTGACTAAGAGGTCAACTTGGATTTAGTGGTTAATTAATACTTTATGTAACATCACCAGGAAATCAGCAATTAACGATCAGTGCCAAAGACATTCATTAAAGCCTACATCCTCCTGTATCACATCAGAATGACAGCTACTCTGATATAATAATCAGGAATAAGGAATCAGATAAAATCTAGGACTTCTGGATACAGTAATTTAAAGCACTTTTGAAAAGGTATAAAAATAGTGATTGAACTTGAAAGTTAATCTATTTTTTTCTAGTAAAAATCCCCAGCATTTAGCGTAGGGCCTGGCAAATTGTAGCACTCAAGAAGGATATTCCAGAGATTTTCCCGTATAGTCCAGTGGTTAAGACTCTACACTATCAATGCTGGGGTCGCAAGTTTGATCCCTAGTTGGGCAACTAAGACCCACTGAATTCATAACACAGAAACTTAAGAACAGGACTGTATCATCTGTCTGAATGACGGCAATGAGAGAAGTAGTAAAATGGGTCAGTTCTGGTATTTTTCTTGGTTGATTATTTTCATGATGAAGTTAATATATATTAGAACCACCAGAGGCAAATAGTTTTCAACGAATAAGGGAATAAATGAACAAGTAACTGTTCTGAGCTCTAAGATTGACACGAACAGAAGAGATCCATTCACATCCTTCTCATATGCAAAGAGAGACCCTAAGTTTTCCTGTGTGTTCTAACGTAGCTCTGTTGACTCCTGGACAGAGTGGGGGGAACCTACAGAGGGCGTGTACTCACGATAGACTCCCCACGCCTCGCAGGTAAAGTGAGGCTCAAAGAGAGCAGTACGGTCCCAGTGCACCGGGGACATCTAATCACTGTCTATCGTCTAAGGGGACGCTGGACGTGGTCTTTAGAGCAAGAGAGACAGGGTGGGGCTGGGGGGTGGGGATCGGAAGTCAAGAAAGCCAGAAGAGAAGTGACATAGAGTGGAGCTGAGAAATGGAAGCTGTAAGGTTCAGCTTGAGAAGGCCCACAGGTATCTACGGAATGAGGATGGCCACGCTATGTTCCCACAGGACCAACCTGAGCACCTAGAGGGAAGCTGAGGAGAAGAGAAAACGAGTGAGGTGGACTGAATACGTTTTTAAATGGAAGAAAAGTCTTATAGATACCAAACATTTTTAAATAAATAAAGTATTTTAGGTCCTTCTGAAAGCAGACCCAACTAGTTTTAAGTCCTGGTCAACTTAAATGGCAGGCAGCCTCCAAGGCCCAGTGCTAGGCATGATTTGAAATACAAAAGCTTAGTTATGATTAAAAGAAGAATCCAAACCTTTGGCTTCTCACAAGAGAGCAGCTATGGGTGACTTCTTAGCAGTTCCTAATGTTCACCATTTATGAATACTGAAGCCGAGGGAAAACCTAAGTGAAATATTCATGTTTAATGTGCAAGTCCTAGGTTGAAAAAGGAATGGGGCATGGATTTCTCTGGGAAGTAGACTAGATCTTAATCTTGTCTGTTTTTGTTTGCAATATTCTTTGACTGAGTCTACCTATGCACACACACACACACAAAACCCCCTCCCATCACAGACTGCCCAATTAAGAAACAAACAAAAAAGGTTTCAGAGGAGCTCTGAGTATGATTCAATTTGTCAAAATTAGGTCTAAGAACTCTTTTCAACATTTTCCTTCAGAGACAGAGCCCCGAGGCCACTTCAAGTTTGATAGTTTGTTTCAGTTATACTCCCCACACAAAAGTTATGAGTCATGTAAAATTGTAAAATGTGAAACAGTCAACTTGTAACCAACACTGCTTAGCTCTTGCTGTAAGAATCCCATAATGTCTTGAGGTATCCTTTTCACTCTTAACTTTAAGGTCTCAGAACAGGAGAGAGGTAGAAGAGGGAAGTCTAGCGTCCAAAATGAGGAGGACAAAGGAAGCAGGCGTCTTTATTTTTTTTAAATTTAATTTGTTTGTTTGCCATGCTGTGTGGCTTGTGGGATCTTTGTTCCCTGACCAGGGATTGAACCCTGGCCCTTGACAGGGAAAGGCTGGAGTCCTAACCGCTGGACTGCCAGGGAATTCTTAGCAGGCATCTTTAAATAAAGGAGATCCCCAGATACCAAGACTAAAATGATTTTTTTCAAGATTTCTATACTCTTAACAATTTTTCTTCAGGTATCAAAAAAGAGCACTCTCTCTCTACGTAGGGCACTAGCCTTTCAGGAAAAAAGTCCCTCTCATATGTAGGAGACATGCTAATAACAGAAGGGAAAAGGTAGGCAGCTGCACTTCATGCCTGAAAATGAAAACCAACAGTAAGTCCACACTAATCAAGGTCCGTATAGCCAAAGCTATGGTGTTTCCAGTAGTCATGTATGGATGTGAGAGCTGGACCATAAAGAAAGGCTGAGTGCCAAAGAATTGATGCTTTCAAACTGTGGTGCTGAAGAAGACTCTTGAGAGTCCTTTGGACTGCAAGGAGATCAAACCAGTCAATCCTAAAGGAAATCAACCCTGAATATTCATTGGAGGGACTGATGATGAGGCTGAAGCTCCAATACTCTGGCCACCTGATATGGAGAGCTGACTCACTGGAAAAGACCCTGATGCTGGAAAAGACTGAAGGCAAAAGGAGGAGGAGGAGGCAGAGGATGAGATGGTTGGATGGCATCACCAACTCAATGGACCTGAGTTTGAGCAAGCTCCGGGAAATAATGAAGGTCAGAGAAGTCTGGCGCGCTGCAGTCCGTGGAGCAGCAAAGAGTCAGACATGACTTAGTGACTGAACAACTATAACAACAAAACTAAAACATGGTGGACTTAGAAATTATGGTAGAATGGGACAAAAGTCAACCTGATTCTAAACATTTCCTTCACAGCTATCACCTCCAAATTCTACGGCCAACTGCCCTAGTACTTCCATCCAGTGGCAGCTTGAGAAATTCTATAAATGAGTCTTAGAGTTGGCAGTTCGATAGGTGAAGTGGGGACAGTTAGGTCTTAAAGCTGCCAGCAGGGCAAGCTCACTGTTTTCACCTAGATGGCATTATTTTCAAGGGTGGTTTGGCTTGCTTCATAGCAACAGAGGGGCATTAACGACTCCCAAGCTAACTCTTGGTGCTGGCTGCTTCTATCCCACAGGACTTTAGAGTTCTTCCTCGGTAAGACAAAGATTAGAACAGCTGGCAAGTTCTTCAGATCAGGTGTTCTTAAGCTGTCCCTGTAGTCTCTCTATCTGGACCATGGGAGTGGAGAAACTGGGGTATTTGAAACAACTAATTTCGAGCTTTGCATTGATATGTTCAGTTTTAATTAGTTTCCTAACAAACAATTTAACATTTTACCACTTTTCCCCAGTCACCTCACTTCAGCAGAATCAATGAAAATATTTAGGCCAAGGAACATGTCGTGACTTTTATAAGCTCTCAGTTAGGTCTGATGTTAGCTGTATTTGCTGTGCTGTGAAGAACATCAAGTTTAAATTCAGTGACCCATGATGGATAAAGGTCTAAAGGTAGGAGGGGCAGGGGACCCAAAAAGCAAAGGCAGAAGAAAGGAAGGATAATGGCTGAATCCCATCACTACACATTCTAACTTCTTATCAGGAGATAAGAGAGAAGCTCTAGTTTTATTTGGCTTGGCGAGCATCTCTGCCTCTTTTAACAGTCTGTACATTTCCATTCTCAGCACTGTTCTTCCCAAGACATACTGCTGCTCCGTTTCCTCTTGCGAGTGGAATCTTCCCCAGTGCTGGCCAAGTTGCTTCTCTTCACTTTCTAGGAGCAGACAAGGCCACGCACATGCATTGCAAGCTGCGGCAGCAGCTCCCTGACTGTTTCAGTCATTTCACGAATCCTGGCTGAGCTTTGAGGCAGAGCAGAGAGATGCTCAGGGAACACACTAAATCGCTGGGTGCCCTGCTGAGCTGGATGAAGTTCTTGAGAAAGCCAGCTTAAATCTCCAATGAGAAGTACACACCTTTCTTGTACATAGGCCATCCTATTTTTGAACCCAACTGCCCAGTGCAAAATTCAGAGCTCACTAACAGCACAGCTTGCATCCCACCAAGTTATGGAGCTGCCTCTGAACACCAAGCATGATCTGAAGGAAAGACTAGAGAATATGACCTCTGGCTCTACATGCCTGAGGCCCAGTCTGTCCCTTTGTATCTGGAGCCCATAAAATAAGTTTCTAACCAGTCTCATCAATAAGGCCAAGCAAAAGCTAACTCCTATGCTTGAGAAGAACTGAATTCTAGCTTCTCCCAACGACTGCTCTAAGAAAGCATAATGTCCCACGGCCGCCGGCCACGCAAAGATCCTCTGCCTTAGTTTTTACGAACTTTTCTTCCAATTTGCTTCTGTTACAGAAGCTGCGGATTATAAATGATGCCATGGGTACAGGTTCACTTACAGCCAATTTAGTAAGTGCTTGCAGTTAATCCTGTCAGTCTTACTCCCACACAGAAATACACGTGGCCCCAAGGGGCCCAACCACCCACAGAGCTCTTCTGCACATCTTTTACCCTCCAGCACACAGGAATAGAGGGCTACATCCCAGAAAACAGAGGAAAGAGGTAGTTTTTCTGAAATGCTCTGTCTAGAAAACCAGGATCTAGCTTTCCATTTGGATGTCATTTCCAAATGCATGTCTCTCTGAATAAACCAAATAATGATTTAAACCATTTAAATAATGAAAAATCAAGACATTTCTCTGGAATTCAAAATCTATACATCGATTTCCCTTGGTGTACTCAAACTTTCCTTTCACGTATATGTAAGGACACTCTAAAAAGCAGTTTGCTGACAGTGAGTTACTAGGCCACTGCAGATCTCAAAAACTGACTTCATTGTGGTATGTCCCTGTAATGACCCCTCATGATTCAAGCCTCTCCTCTGAAACCATGTGCTTAGAGATAGTCCCCTCTCTGACTCTGAGGTTAGCCGAGTGGCTTTCGTTAGCTGATGGGATAACAACAGAAGTGAAAAAAGCAGAGACTCGCCGAGTGCGCGTTGCATTGGGGCCTGACGGCTCATTTCTCTCCGGAAGCCTGAGAGGCTCTGTGAGGAAAAACTGGTGAAGAGAGAAGAGACGAGCCACCACAGCTGAGCCCAGCAACGTGTGAAGCCATCTGCACTGGTTTGCGGTGGCTACAGTCACAAATCACCACAAACTTAGTGGCTTAACATAAATGTACTATTTTTCATTGCTGCAGGTCAGAAGTCCAACGAGTGTCTCTTGGGCTAAAATCAAGGTGGTGGCAGGATTATGCTATTTTTCTGGAGGCTCTCGGGAAGGCTTTGTTTCCTTGCTCATTTGTTTTGGCAGAGTTCAGGTCCTTGCAGTTTTAGGACTGAGGTTCTGGTTTTCTTGCTGATTGGTGGCTGAGTGCCAAACACCTCCCATCTTCTAGCACTGCCTCTCGCTGACTGACCTATCTGCCCTTCTCCTCTGCTTTCAAAGGCTCATGTGATTAGACTGGGTCCACAGAGATAATTCAGTGTAATCTCCCTACGCCACAATCCCAATCACATGTGCGAAGTTCCTTCTGCCAGGTAAAGCGACACATCCGCGGGCTCCAGGGGTTAGTGAGTGGGGACCGTTGGCAGGCCACTGTGCTGTCTGTTACACACACTGTGCCCATCCATGCCCAGCCAAGCCATCACCAGACACAGAGCCACCAAGCCCGCTCAGATCAGAGAAATGCATGCTGGATCCACGCAACTGTAAGGAACAACACTTTCTTAAAGCCAGTGAATTCTGGGGTGCACAAAAGTCAGCCTTATGATCTCAACGAACCAGAGAGGGGCTTCCTGATCCACAATTAGAAGCTATACACACAAGATTATATACACAGATATATATACACATACACACTTGAAATGTGGGGGAAAGATTTGAAAGAAGGACCAATCTTTGATAGGGCAAAAGCTGCTGGGGATGACAGGGAAATTTCACGGCTACCTAACCGCTTCTTCTTCAAGTACAAAGACCCCGAGGGCCTGGGGGCACACCTTCTAAGCAGGGGTCTCTAACTCTTCAGTAAATGTATTTATTTCTTCAGATGGGCTCATCCTCAAATCTGCTGATATTTAAAGGTCTGGAAAGTGGTTGGAGGAAAACGCTAAGAGCAAGTTAATGTCCTCTTGGCTCTTTTGGCTGACTTCCCTGTGCCTGGGCCTTGCCTATTAATTGAATGCTATTCGGATTCCATCTCAAAAACAAATGAGGATGGAGACCAGAGGCCTGCCTTCCCCAGACTGATAAGCGCAGCACAGCGCAATTATACTAGAACAGCTTTGTTTTGGAATGTAATCACCGCCCCAGCCTTCTTCCCAATGGGATGGCAACAGTGTAATTACCGCTTCAGGAGTCATTGTTTGGGAATGTATTTCTTCTACAGGGCTCTTTCGAGGGGAAAGGAGCTGCAACAAGAATATAAGAGAATTTGTAGCCTGCTCCCCAGTAGCGGTTTCATAAGCTGAACAAATTATTTTTTGTTTTCTTACAGAAAAACCAGAGTTTAACTTTTCAGCCTGTTTTTCTGCCAACAAGGAATCACCCTATACCCCATGACGGTTCTGTTTGAAAAGTCCCAACCTAAAGCCAGACAGCCTGAGTTCTGATTCCTACTCTGTCAAGTACAAGCTGTGGTCGTGGGCAAATTACTTCATCTGCTTATGTCTCGGTTTCCTTATTTGCAAACAGGAGTAATACCAAGGCATCACTGGAATACTGTGAAGACTAAGTGAAATAATATGTGAGCAGTGCTTAGAGCTCTACCTGGCATAAAGAAGTGCTCTAGGGTCTTTGTTTTCAGCACATTTGAAGCACTGCATTCCACCACAGTCACCAAATTTTGCAAATATGATCTAACATGTTCAGTCATGCCCGACTCTTTGTGACCCCATGGACTGTAGCCCACCAGGCTCCCCTGTCCATGGGATTTTCCAGGCAAAAACGCTGCAGTGGGTTGCCATTTCCTCCTCCAGGGGATCTTCCCGACCCAGGGAGTGAACCCATGTCTCCTGAGTCTCCTGCACTGGCAGGCAGATTCTCAACCACTCCGCCACCTTAGCTCATGGTAGTAAGCTTGAGTTACTGCATTATTTCTGTCCACAACCCTTTTACCAGTTCAGCATGACGAGAAAGGTTTTGGAAAATTTTTAATGCTGCTATAGAACTGTCACAGTCTCTAAGCTATTTCCTCTATTGAGTAAGAGTTACTGGATACATCCGTGTCACTCCTCTTCATTTGTTTACTAGTCCAAGGAAATTTCAATAAAGACACTGTTGTGAGCTTCCTGTTGGAAAAATGAGCAAGTACTACCAAAGCTGCCACTGGCAATGTGGCAGATTTGGAAGAAAGTTTACCTTCTTAGACAGATTTATTCATGAAAATGAATGCCGTTTTATTTTCCTCACATGCCTCCAGCACATCCGACCTCCATGAAAGACTCTTATTGCCACTGGGAACCTAGACCTTTTACCTCCTGCCTGGTTTTCCCCCTGTTCCTTTGCAGCCTGGACCACTTAAATTCTCTGCCTAGGAAGAACATTTTGGGGCATGAGCCATAAGAGTATAAATCATGAGTTTGAACACGTGTACGCCCGTGGCAGATTCATGTTGATGTATGGCAGAACCAATACAATATTGTAAAGTAATTAGCCTCCAATTAAAATAAATAAATTTAAATTAAAAAAATAATAAAGAAAAAAAAAAAGAAAGAAATCATGAGTTTGCTTGCCAAGCAATTCCAAAGAATATGACCCCACAGCTCAAGGCACCAGTAGTGAAGCTGGGCCCTGCACGGCCCACAGCTACACTGAGCTGGGCTTCAGACAAACACAGGGGTTCGTTATGGTAGCCCTGTAACATAAGACTCTATTTTTACAGGCTGGAGTATGTCACTACAGGATAGCTTTCTGGCCCTGAGATGACACTAAAGAAAGTGAAAGTGAAGTCGCTGAGTCGTGTCCAACTCTTTGCAATCCCATGGACTGCAGCCTACCAGGCTCCTCCGTCCATGGGATTTTCCAGGCAAGAGTGCTGGAGTGGATTGCCGTTTCCTTCTCCAAGGAATCTTCCCAACCCAGGAATTGAACCCAGGTCTCCCGCATTCCCGGCAGATGCTTTACCTTCTGAGGCTTTAGGGAAGCCTAAACACCTGACCAAAAGAAACACCCCCAAAGAGTCTCAACGCTTCAAAAGGCCCCTGGGCAGCCACGTGACCTTTCTTTCCACCTCATCGCGTACACCAAGATATCCATCTGTGCTTGCTCTGGGCTTCCAGTTGAGTGCCACAAGGACCCTGGGGGAAGAGCCAGCCTTGTGGATCAGCAGGTGTTTAAGAAAGGAAATTAACACCCACAGGTTGGCTCTACTTTGGTAGAGAGGGTGAGAGGTGCTGTCTGCCAGCTCCCATGGCATTTCCAGCCAGTTTGGAATAAATGAGACTGCCTGAGGACATGAACTGAGAAAGGGAAAGAAAAGCTAATATGAGATCAGAGTTTTAAAAAGAAGGGAGGTGGAGGGGTAGCATTCCTATCAAGGACTCAGATAAAAAATATTGGAGTAGATGGGATAAACAATGAAGACTATTTCAAGTCTTTCCGGAGTATGTATAAGATCTCTAATCTCAAAGTGAAGACTGGCTACTGCCCCCACTGGAAAAAAAAGGGGGGCTTTGAGCTCATATTTCGCTTATTCTCTCCTCACATCTCCTCCACAGCTTTGTGTATTGTTGTACCATGTGTTCTGAGGGGCTGTAAAACATATCAAAGCATGTAGTAATCATAACCTAAGAAGACGGAAGTAAAGGGTTCTGGCATTACAGAGAGTCCTTGGGAGATCAGAAGGCATCTTCAGTCGCATCTGCAAGATGAGAAATATTCCTAAGACGTACACAAGCCACAAGACTCAGACGCTCAGCTCTTTGGGTCTAGGGAGGCCCCAGGCACAGAGAACTCACAGGACAAGTTACACAGCAGGTCCCAGCCCAGATGCCCACCTTTCTCTTTCAGGAGGAAGAAGCGGGACTGGCAGGAGACTGGTTAGGAATGAGAAGAAAGGCTATAGGTCAATTTCGCCTAGGAAGAAAACTTCTAGCAGAGTCGACAAGAACCTGTGGTCCCAGCAAAAAAGCTTAACAGACTCCTATTTTCCGCTATAGAGACGCTGGCAGGTTCTGCACTCTCATGGCCAGTTTTGTGTGTATACTTCTTTTTTGTGTATACATTTAGCACAAGGCATACTGTCCTCTAGCCGTTTCTGATGGGCTTACATAGTAGGTGGAAAATGTACGGAGAGCAGAGATCATGTCTTTTTCATCTGGGTACTATCATATACCTAACACTGTGCCACAGAAAAAAACAGAAGCTCAACACATGTTTATCAAGTAAAAATTGATTATACACCAGCTGAGCACTCTGCAGGCAATAACAAACTCATTCATTCCCCCCTACCCCATTACTCACAGCTCCAGATAAAGACGACTTATATAGCAGGGGCTCACCAGGACCAACGCATCTTAGATTCCAGGCACGCACACTCCTTAATGTGTTAGCAAGTCATCTCTTCCCATTTCTTCCTCTCTGCCTCTGTTTCTTGTTTTAGTTAGTTAATCTAGAGCAGTAGTTCTCAATTTTTCAAGTGCACCAGGATCACCGAGAAGACCATTTAAAACACAAATTCCTAAGCCCACAACCAGAATTTCTGCTTCAGTGTATCTGAGGTAGGGATCAAGAATTTGCATTTGGAACAAGATCCCAAATGACGCTGATGCTATTGGTCCACTTTGAGAATCCTATGTTGCCATGGTTACACAGGAGCAAGTACTTGGTCTGGAGAGTAGATGCTTATTTCATGAGAGCAAGTTCTGATTAGAGACTGAAAAGGGTTACTCAAATGCAAACTCTGTGACTCCTCTAATCTAACCCTCTTGGTTGACATGACTACAGGCAACAATGGATACATTAGGTTGTCAAACTATCAACATAGGGAATTTGAGGTTACCATCTGTTGGTGTCTTAGAGCACAAGTCCCAGTTTTTTCAACTCACTGACCATAGCAAAGGGGAGAAAGCACTGCTTGGGACCCAGGAAGTGCACTGTTGAGGAAGACAGAAGAACAGTGAGAGATCAGCAAGGTTATAATCAGTGACGAGACTAGCACAGCTCTAACTCAACGCTGGTCCCAAAGTCTTACAGCCAAAATCCTAATGATAATAGCTAAAGTTTACCGAACACTTACTATGTGCCAAAAAACCCCCCAAACACGCTAAGTGCTTATATTAGCTCATTTAATCCTCAAAACAATGGTCTGAGCTAAATACTATTCTTATGCCCATTTTACAGATGAAGAAACCAAGTCCCAAGAAAAGATTAAATTAACCAAGATTACACTGCGAGGAAGTAGCAGCATGAATATCTGAACCTCTGGAGCCCAAACTCTTGAACGCTTTGCTCTACTGCCTCTCAAGCCAACCCTACAATGCAAATAGCAGCTGTTGTTTCTGAGCTCCACTCAGGCTCACAGACTCATGCAAAAGAGAAATGGGGACACATTTCGAGTTACTTCAAACTGCATCAAAACTCATAAAGTTCCTGGCTCAAGCCCAGGTCTGAGTTACATACACACACACACACACACCTATCAGGATTGGCAGGTAAAAGTCTCAGGGGAATTATTAAAAGCTTAGTGTAGCCATCCACCACCCCCCAACCCCCCGCCAAAAAAAAAAAAAAAAAACCAACACACACACACAAACAAAAAAATATAGAAAACCAGGCTACTCCCTGGCTAGACAGTAAACTCTGCAAGGGCAGAACCATTAAAATCTTTTAAAAGACTCAAAGTGCTCTGGAAAATGCTAAGCTTTTAGGAAGTGGTATGTACATTTCAAAGTGACAGTACAGAAAGAGCACAGGTGTAAAGCATCAGCGGGGAGTGATCAAGAGGAAATTTCCTAGGGCAGAGAGAGATGGAGGCACAGAAAAACTTAGTCACACAGTACAAAAGGGAGAGAAAAGTTCATTGACAAGGCCTGCTATTTTCCTCTAGAAAAGCCTGGAGAAGCAACAGACAAGCCAGCTTAGAAACTAGAACCTACATTCTTGACGAGCACACTTCTCACTAGTGGAAAAAGGAGATGCGATAAAAGGCTGGGGTAGAGACAGCACGGATGCTCAGTGACTGATGGAAGCCAAATAAGCACAAGGCCCTTGGTGCTGAAAGGCATCTGTGAAAGCTGGGTTCTCTGGGAGGACTGCTGCATTTATTTCTCCGTTTCCCAGGCAACCAAGCCAGCCCCTTATCGCCTTTACTTTCATCACTGGAGCAGAATGAAAGGTAATTGGGTTAATTATTAAAGCAGTCCTAGCTAGTACCACCACCACTAATTGTCCATTTATCTGGGATTTACAAACAGCTATCTTAATTGATGTTGAGCTGGAATTTGCCACTCACTTTATCAGCCTGGCTACTGGAGAGGTCAAGAACATGGAGAATGGACCAGCCAAGGAGATAAAGGGTCTAACACCAGAATTATCCTTCATTTCTGCTCATACTCATGTAAGTGTACCACGACAGCCTTCAACTATATTCACTATTTTTAGTCTTTCCCAGATTTGCCAATTCAAGTGAAGATATGGTATACAGTAATTAAGCTGTTGTATTAGGCAACTGCAATATCAAGTTGAGAAATTAAACTATTTTTTAATGTCGGCATGGCCAGCAACCCAGATATCCACTTAGTTGGCCAAACTAGACTAGACAGGGCTGCTAAAAGTAATTTCCTAACATACCCAGAAAGTGGGAAATATCTAGGAAAGTGGACCTGTGTTTTTAAACCAGTGTTTCCTAAAAAAGATGTAATCCCAGTTGTACCCACAGCACACAATCAACAGAAGGATGCCTGGAACATGGGATAACATACAATAATAGTTAAAATGATAACAACAGTTATAACAACTATAGCAATAGTTATAACACTGTACCATTAGGTTTATTATATAGACATAATATATACAGCAATAATAGCACAAAGCAGGACTACAAGAATGTAGCTATCACGGAACAAGGTTTCTATATTTTACCAGAATTAGGTTTGTGTAAGTCTGAAGTAGATCCTGATATAGTTTAAAATCAAGAAAGGAATTAAAATAGCACATTAGAAGCTATCTACTCAATACAGAAGAAGTCAGTAAAGGAGAAACAGAGTAATAATAATAAAAAAAGACATTAGAAAGACAGAAAACAAGCAGCAAAATGGCAGGCAAAAATCTGACTACATCAATAACATTAAATACGAATGGACTAAACAATCTAATCAAAAGGCAGAGACTGTCAGGCTAGACGAAAAATAAGATCCAGCTGCATGGTTTCTATAGGAGACTTACTTTAGATTCTAAGATATAAATAGGCTTCAAGTAAAAGGATGGGAAAAGATACATTACGCAATCAACAAACCATAAAAGAGCTGGAGTAGCTATACTGACGCAAGGAAAACTAGACTAAAGACAGTATTACTAGAGAATATAACCTTTAAAAATTGTGAATCACTATCTTGTATACTTGAAACTTTAACATTGTATATCATCTATACCAGAAAAAAAAAGACAATCATTACATGAACAGAGGGACATTTTACAACAAAAAAGTTGCTTCATCAGGAAGGCGAAACAATTACAAACACATATGTACCTAATAACAAGGTCCCAAAATATTTGAGGCAACAACAGACAAAATTGAAGGGAGAAGTATACAGTTCAGGAATAATGAGTAAAAATCTCAATATTCTACTCTTAATGGTGGGTAGAACAACTTGACAGAAAATCGGCCAAGTGTAGAGATGACTACTTGCCAATCACTTGCAATCGGCAAGTGAAGAACACTATCAACCAAGCAGACCTCCCTGTCATCTACAGAACCCTCCACACAGCGAAAAAAGAATACACAGTCTTCCCATGCACATGGGTAACATTCTCCAGAATAGACCATATGCTAAGCCATAAGACAAATTTCAACAAATTTAAAGTAACTGAAATCATACAAAGCATGTTCTTTGATCACAGTGAAATTAAATAAGAAAGCAACAACAAAAGGAAATTTGTGAAAATTGGAGAACACACTTCTAAACTAATGGCTCAAAGGAGAAATCCTAAGAGAAATTAGGATGACTGGGCACAAGGCCATCTCTAGCCCATGACACTCAACCAGGCCCCAGTGACCTGTGGCCAGAAGCAAAAAAAAAAAAATCCCTGACACTTCCCATTCATTTTAATCAAAATACTAAATTAAATACATCAGGCTGACATCTGTTGGGAGCAGATGCTCATTAGGATGAAAGTCAAAAAGATTAGGCAGAACAGATAACTAATACCCTGCACTACCCAGGTCCCCATCCCTCAGAAGTTTTCCTTCCAGTAATTACCAGGAAGATGTCAGATGCAGGGCTTCTCATCTCACTTGTATGAGGCCTCAAGCATGCAGAAAAATATTACAGGGTGAAGAACCTTTTGGCAGATACTCCCTACGTGAACTCAGGCAAAACATGGCACAGAAGACAGGACAGAGTTATTATGAGTAAAGGAGACAGACCTGGGCAAGTGACATTTACTTCTCTGAGTCTCAGCTTTCTCCCCTGCAGAATGGAAAACACACCATCTACTTCAGAGGGTTGTCAGAATCATTTAAGGAGACAATGTTTGGGAAACCACTTTGGGCTGTACCTGGCCCGTAACAGGCAGTCATTAACTTCATTTCCTTCTCTGTTACGGACTGCTGTTACTACACAGAGCTAGAGCTGTCTGCTAAAAGGTCAACAGAGGGAGTTCCCTAGACTTTTGCAGCTTTCCCCCAAAATATACCTGTCAAGTTGCAGTAGCTTTAAAGGTAGTTGTATCTCTTTAAGTACAGGTTTAGAATTTGTATTGCTGAAGAAGGGGCTTGGTGTGGGTTGACGGGTGACTGGCAGCCACCGGGAACCTACAGAATTGTGGGAAAGGCAACAAGATAAGGCGGAAGAGATGAAGATGAACAGACTAGCAAAACACTTCTCTGTAGCAGCTTCTGTTTTATATTACTGCTTTCAGGCTCTTGTGGGAGGAAGTGGGCAGAATGGATCTTAATTTTCTGCAAATCCATTTTTGTTGATGATTCTGAATGGTTTTGGCTAGGGTCCACTGAAAACTCATTTGCCACTGATCATGTCTCCTAAAACTGCAGGTGTGTGGATATGCTTTGTCCCTCCAGATCTGCTAACTTTCCATGCTTTTCCCCTACAAACAGCCACTTGCCATACAAAGGGTTTTGACTTATGTTTGGAGCTAAGAACCAAACAGCATGATTAAGGTATGGCCAACCACACAGACTCTGAGCTACAGAAACATAGGGATCTTATCTGTCTTATTCACTCTGGTAGCCCACAACACTGCCTGGCAGGTTGTGGTACAGAACAAACCTCTACTGAATGTAACTGTTCTGAGACCATCACAACCTCATCCCAATCATCTATGAGAAAAGTGCCTTTCCAGGAAAACTCAGAGTGCTTACTGCTAAAACGCTAATTTGTCTTCACTTCGAAAGCCATTATTACAGCAGCTCTACTATATGATCACAAGTAAGTTTAATAAAAAGCAAAGCATCTGTGTCCAGGAGGGCACGAAGGCTCAGGGAAAGGGTTGTTATACAATGAGATTTTCCTGAGCAAGCAGCACCAGGTCATTAAAAAGCTATGTCTAGAATCCACTTAAAATGGAGGCATTAAAACAAACAGGAAAATCCCCTGAAGATCAGCCAAGTTCCCTGGGACCCCTTTCCCTCTTCTAGATTAAGGACCTACAAGAAGAATGCTATTTTGATGCTTTGCACTTAAAAATAGCTGTGGGGAGACAGGCAGACTAGGAAACTGAAGTCTCACTGCCTGGTTCAGTTCTGGCTCCCTTACTTCTAGCTCCATCACTCTGGGCAAGTTAGCCTTCTGGGCTTCAATTTCTACTACTGTTAATTAGATGACAGCACCCATCTCATAGGATTACTGTGAGAAAGAAATGAAGTAAGACAAGGAAGAGCACTTAAAACACTCTCCAGCATACAGCAAATACTCAATGAATATTAAGCTTTTGTTGTTGCTATTATTATTATTGGAGTTTTCTCAAGAGAAGGAATAAAGAAACACAACCGTCATGGAATCTGGAGAGACATCCAAATATCTACAAATAATGAGGGTGTTTAAGAAAGGCCCGATGGAAAGAGAAAAACAAGTATGTATTAACACACGTATATATACAGGATCTAGAAAGATGGTATGGATGAAGCTCTGTGCATGGAAGCAGTGGGAATGCAGACAGTGAACAGACCTGTGGACACAGTAGGGAGGAGGGGATGAGACGCACTGGGAGACCAGCACAAACATAAACATTCCCGGGCGTGAACTAGAGAGCCAGTGGGGATTCGCTGTGTGACCCCAGAGCTCATATCCAGTCCTTCTGTGACAACGTGGAGGGAGGGGTAGGATGGGAGGCTCAAGCGGGAGGGGACATACGCATACGTATACTTGTGGCTGATGCCTGCTGATGTATGGCAGAAACCAATATAATATTGTAATGCAATTATCTTCCTATTAAAAAAAACACACAAGTAGGACAGATGCAAACTATTACACACAGGATGGATAAACAACAAGGTCCTATTCTATAGAACGGGGAACCATATTCAATATCCTGGGAGAAACCGTAATAAAAATACACATTGGTTATACACATACGTGTATAACCGAGTCATGCAGCTGTACTGTAGAAATTAACACAACACTGTAAAATCAACTACAAGAAAATGAAAAAGACCAATGGACACTTTCTAACCGGTATCTTGAAAAAATGAAAGAAATAAGCTTAAATGTGAATGGAAACCATCCACTAACCTAACTCAAGAGTGAACGTCTCCAAGAGTCTAGATTTCCTTATCCTTAGGGTACTTTGCAGCTTCTGTTAGAGAAGTTTCCTCAGTAGATTTCATACTTGTAAACAACTGCCTGCTGGCATATAACCCCTATATTCAAAACTATCCATAAGTGAAAGTGAGCCATTTGGGGTCAGACCTCTGGACATAAAGAAGGGAAGAAAATATGAAGGTTAAGAGTTATTAGATCAAAGGAGACAAAAAACAACATAGAGCTGTTTAAAAAAAAAAAAAAAAAAACCCGAAATGCCAAGAAAACAGAGGCTTCTCAGCAGGAGAGGAGCAGGAGCTGCTGTGTGGGGTGGTGGAAGCAGATGTCGGGAACAGAGAAGGGTGGAGGGGGGCTCTGTAGTATTGTCTGGCAGCGAGTGATTATCTGCTAGGGAGGAGCTTCCACATGCCATTAGCCAGGCCACACAGAAGAAGTGCCTGGTAAGGAGAGGCACAGAGCTGTGCAGTCTGTTCACCACCGAGGGCTATACCCTCCTGAGTGGAGGCTGTCAGGACACCATGGAGCAGCCTGGGCCTCTACCAAGCCTGGGCCTATGAAGCCCTGGCGTCCAGCAGAGAAACCACCAAGGTTCCTGGTGGTTTCTAGGTCTTGACGCTGGCTCAAGAATACTGCTACTTAAAGGACACCAGGTCCCACGGCCCACCCACCAGCTGTCGCCACAGCTTGGTCAGAAATCACCTTCCTGCAGCTCGATGGCGCCACTGCCTCACACGGATCCCTCTCTACCTTGAACCACCACATGGCCCAGATTTTCCAAAACATATTGTCATTTGAATTTTTTAAATAAGGATGCTTATTAAAGATACACCAAGATGTGGCTTGATTTTTATAGTTTTTAATGCCTTCACGTACATAAATTTACAAGTTGGCAGTGGAAGTGGGGGTTGGGGGGATGGAGAAGGGGAGGAAAGAGAAAAACCTTTTGTCAGAAAAAAAAAAAAAGCATCTGCTTTGTTTCCTTCTCCAGAGACTGCCCAGAAGCAGCAGTCATGTCATACATCCTAGGCCCCAAACACTGGTCGCTGCTACTCAACCACCATATAATTGCCTCAGCTGGCCTGTCCAGCCCACTTTCTATTCTGTGCAAATTTTTCACCCGGCTCCTCCATGGGTCTCTCTGCTTCCTCTGAAGACTCTACAGGGCCTGGGAACTCCATGTGCTGGCAGCAGACAAGGGTCGGAGAGGTGTGCCTTCAGCTCCTAATTAAATCATAGGATCTGGCTCATGAGTTCCTTGCCAATAAAACATGAACAAGGCACCTTTATCATTCCATTTTAAAAAGTCTATTTGCTGGCTTAAAAAACAAATGGTTTAAACAAATTAAAAAAAAGAAAAGTCTGAAGGAAGAGGGGATGGACAAAAAGCAGCAGCTTCCCTCAATCAGTAGCTTCCTGCCCTGAAGTAAGGCATCTGAGTATGAGATTTTCCGCCAGATGCCAAGATGCCATCGTAACAACGCCGGGAAAGAAAGGAAAGCTCTCCTTGACTCCCTCTTCCTTTAAAATTTCAAAATCCAAAGAAATAACTCCTTCTTACCTGCCAGGACCCTGTTAACAGAAGAGTGAGTAGCCAAGCCAGGCTGTCCACGTTCATGAAAAATCCCAGCATAAGGCAAGTACTCAGGCAGCAAGAAACGCCTGTAAGAAGGAACCACGGGTTAAAAGCCTACTATCTTAAAACAAAGTACATACACCATCTACCAACCCTCAATCAAAGATAAGGGATCCACTAAGCCTAGGAATCCATAGAAACCTAGAGCAGAGTAAAATTTCTAGGACATATCCCTTCACACATGTCTGTCTTCTTCCTGATCCTGCTTCTAAGGTTTCCTGGGGCTTCTTTTCTTGGGGGGTGGCGGGGGGGAGCCTCCTATTCTTGAACAGGATGCTCCCAATGCCACTTTTCTATGCCTTTTCACTGTGGTTAATCATCTCCTGGGAAGTTTTTAGGTGGCAGGGCTTGATTGTAGGCTCACTAGGACATCATTCCAGATATGGACAATCCAGACCAGGAAGTAGGTTTAAAACTTCCAGTCTCTCATAAAGGCTCCCTTAGAAAAGCCTCCTCTAAGAGCTGACTACCCTGTTCTTACCTTGGGACAAAGCGTCCAAGCGAAGGTGCAGACATCCGGGCATTGCGAGGAGCTCGGTGCCTGGACCTGTCACCACTGTCCCTGGAGAGAAAGAAAAAGACTACAAGTGAGAGAGTCACTAAAGCAGAATCAGACACCAGCCCCAAAGACAAGACACGCCCCAAACTAAAGTCCTACCCTCCGGTGAAGGCCCCGCAGAAATCAGTCATCCCGGTTGCTTACCAACTTGAGTGGCACATTCATATACCGCATTTCTGGAGAACCTTGATTAAAAAATTTATCAGCATTTACTAACAGTTCAGTAAGAAGGAAGATTTCTCTTGAGTTAATGTGGTCTCTGAACTCTGCAGCGTTTGAAACTGAAACCAAGTTTAGATCTTCTAAAGGGATTTAGAATGGATGTGTATAAACTTTTTGTTTTCTCAATCGAAAGATGAGAGAAACTTTGGCTTTAGAGGATCCTGACGGAAGAAAAATTCTCCCATCAACTTCATTCAACAACTGATTATCTTTAAATACACCTGTTTAGGTCCTTGGTATGGAAAAATCATCGATATGGGAAAGAAAAACAACATAAGAAAAAGACTAGGCAGTCCCTTCTTTTAGAGACTGAAAAATTAACAATGATGAAGATGATCAGACAATGCAATCCTCAGCTAAGCCATTTTAGCAAAAAGAAAAATGTTTAGTGTTTTCTTTACCGTCTGTTAGAATAACAGTAATAACCACCATTATTAAATAGCTATTAAGTCCTAATACAAAGGTTTGTAATTAATATGTTATCTCATTTAATCTTTAGAGTTTTCCATTAAGTATCATTAGATGTGTTCCACAGATAAGGGACTAAGGACCAGAGAGGGAAATGCCCAAGGTCACACAGCTAGTAAGTGGTTGAGATAAGAGTCAATGAAGATCCCTCTGACTCTAAAGCCTTGGCTCTTTTCAATACACTTCACTGCTTCCTCCAAGAGAAGAGAAGACAGAACTTTCACGTGGCTTAGTTTCCAATGCATGAAAGGAACAATAAGCCAAAGGGCACTGGCTGGACAGAGTAGTTAATTAACTGCTCAATCAACTCTACAAAATAAATGAACCTCTTGAGAGCTTGATTTGGGATATTTTCTGAATTCTTCCTTTGGATTATCTTCAACTTAATGAGATAATCTTCAAACTGGCCCTGGAATTAAAGTTAAGACAACACTTTGGCTTTCAAGGGCACTACTGAGAGCCTTACAAACCAGAAATGAAAGCCTAGGAAAATTTTTATATCTTGGTAGAATTGGATGCTGAGCATTTAGAGACAAATCAATATCAGGGATATTGGAAGCTGATCCATTAAAAGTCAGCACTTGGTTTTTATCTTCCCAGAAGAGACAGCATATTGCTGTTTTCTTTAACATAGCAAATTTCTTTGACTTGAAACTCTACAGATGAAGGGAGATGCAAGGAACGAGAGATAAGATCATACCGAAAGTGAAAAGGGGATTATAAAGAACGAGATCAGAAGTTCCTGACCAGTAAACTGCAACTCTGGGGAACCCACAAATTATTATAAGGAGTAGCTGATTATCAAACAAAAAAGGCAGCTCCCAAATTAAGTATATTATTATTTTTCAATATGTAGATTCAAGTTGTGATCAAAGTACCAATTCAGTTAAAAGTACAAGGGAATTCATGACAGCTCTTCACATATTTTACTTATCAATGGGCACTAAAAGTGCAACTAATTATCATGAGAGGAGTCAGAAAATATTTTGAAGTTAAAAAGGGTTCTAAGGGAGGAAAAAGGGTCCTAAGCCTCAAAACAGTCGAAAATTAAGTTACAGAAAGAAGCATCATGGGACAAATCCAATTACTTTACTCTACAGCTATGAGAGAGAGCTGGCCTTCCCAGAATCACAACGCGGAGCTGACAATTTACTTCTGAACAAGGGCCAAAGAGCCCTCTGCCTCTGGACAATAAACAGCACTCTATCTGGCATAAGCAGACATGAGGAGCAGGAAAGGCAGGCAGGGGGTTGGGGGGGGCAGCGCAGGAGACAGTAGTTGTTGTTTAGTCGCTAAGTCATGTCTGACTCTTTTGCGACCCGATAGACCATAGCCTGCCAGGCTCCTCTGTCCGTGGGATTTCTCTGGCAAGAATCCTGGAACGGGCGGCCATCCCCTTCTCCAAGGGGACTTCCTGACCCAGGGGTGGAACCTGCATCTGCTGCACTGGCAGGCAAATTCTTCACCACTGAGCCACCAGGGAAGCCCGCAGGAGACAGCACTAAACTAAACCGCCAGAACCCACACACGACACAGAGCTGGGCAAACGGACACATGGAGAGAACGCAGGAAAGTGGACAGACCCCATGGCCGGGAGGAAATCTGGGCTCCTGGGACAGATTCCCTATGGCTCTTTTCATTGTCATGAAAACCTAAAAACAATTCACTTCCTTCTGATTCAATTTCTCCTTCCATTTAAAAAAAGAAGGGAGGAAGGAGGACAAAACATGGTCAGAGATAATGGCTTTATGTTACTTAGAGATTACTGGAAGATATATACAGATGTATCTATATATAGCTATATCTTCCAGTAATCTCTGAGTAACATATCATAACAATCTCCTTTTATATATATATATATATAGAGAGAGAGAGAGCAAAATAAGATGCATATACAGGAAAATCATCTGGCTCAGATACAAGCAGTCTCAGACTGACGGTTACATTAGGAACCACAAAAGAGGCAATATATTAAGTGATTGGAGATGTATCTAACATTTTGATTAATGACAGGGAAGTCGGAGTTAAACAGCATTTCAATAAAATGTAGAGAAGACTTCAAATTCAAATTGTTGGGCACACCAGCAAAGAAGCAAAAATGACAGAACTGCATACAGACTGATTGGAAAAGTGGACCGTGGTGAACACAGAAATGAGACGCTGCCTATTAAAAAAAAAAAAATCACAAAGGCATCTGGGAGAAAATAGCCTATAACAGTACAACTCAAACATTTCCTGAGTGGAAAAAACTTGAAAACATAAATGAGCAAGGTGGCAAAGGCCAGAATGCCCAACCAGTGGACAAGTTAAGCAGGAAGAGGGCAAAGACCCAGGTTTTCCTGCTGGCACACAAAAATCCCTGACTAAAGGCATGGCTCCAATAAGCGAGAGGTGAAAAGAGCAACTAATGACTAGCTGCTGGTTCTTCTATAGTTCAGAAAGGAGAGAAAATTCAAAATAAGGAGCTGAGATGGGGAAACATATTTCAGTGTAAAGGATATTTGCAAAGGCTCGGAGGAGGGGGTGGGTAGAAGTGAGGGGAGAAAGGAAGAGTGGTAAGAGTGTTCAGAAAGGACAAAGAAATAAAAAAAAAAAACAAATACTTGACATGTTCACTTCAGAAACTACACAGATTCTGCCACTCACTTCAGTGCTATTGATACAAGATCAACATGGAGCAAGACTCCACAAGATGAAGGAGGCAAATTTAGGCAGAGACTGAAGGTTAGAAAATGTCTGCCAGAGGAGCAGTGGGTGGAAGGTAGACCCAGGAGGCAGTTCATGGAGGAATAACGGAGGGCGCTAACTACTGGAGGAGACCACCAGCACAAGGGCTTCCTGGGGGCTCAGAATCCGCCTGCCAGTGCAGAAGACGCAGCTTCAGTCCCTGGGTCAGGAAGATCCCCTGGAGAAGGAAATGGCAACCCACTCCAGTACTCTTACCTGGAGAGTTCTATGGGCAGAGGAGCCTGCTGGATGGAGTACAGACTATGGGGTCACAACACAGCTGGACGTGACTTGGCCACTAAACAAGAACAAGGAGAAGGTAACACAGACCATGCCCTTTTCAAGAAGGGGTCGGGGAGAGACTTAAAAACACAAACCAGTGAAGACCCGAGTGTGCAGACATGCTGGCACTGCTCCTGTATCGCTGGAGGACTCTCACCAGAATCCTTTTCAGGGAAACACCTGAGAAATCCTCATCAATTTCCTCAGCCAGAAGCTGCCTTTAAGTCAGCGGGACAGAAGCTGGCTGCGTTATTAATGGCTTTCCCAGCTGTTGAACTCTGTGCATCTCTGATTAACTCTCAGAGGGGTATTTGGGAAGGAGAGAGAGAGAAAAAAAATCAGACTTTCTTATAAAACATTTTATAAGGAAAAAAACACCCTTCAAACAATTAAGCATCTAAAACGAGTGCCAAATACAAGAAAAAGCAATCTCTGGAACAAGGGAGAAACACAGCAGCTACCCTTGCTAAATGCCTGGGATTAATTGCCTCAGAGAGAGGCTGTAATTTAAAGGAATGGAAAACACACCTACAGGCCGCCGTCTGTGTCCTGACCAGACAGTCGGGCTGCCATCTCCGCTCATGACAAACAGCTCTGACTCGGGCCTTTGTCAAGGCAGCTCTGGCAGCACAGAGCTCAAAAGGCCATTGTCTTCTTGACAATACACAGTTGACTCTGCTGAAAATTAGACTATTAAAATAAAAATATCTGTTTCCCTGTGTTCTTCGGTTTTATACTTAATCTCCAGACAATAGAAGGCGTACTCCATCATTCCTGCCCCTGGATGCACAGAGATCTTGGCCAAGTCCTTTCCTTACTTGGGTGCCGTTAGTGAAGCTCTAGTCTCTACTTTGAAGGGCTGTGTATGTGTGCCAGGGAGAGATTTCTGGGAGGGAGGCACAGGCCCAGCAGGGATTATTCGCAGGGGATACCTAATAGCAGAGGTCTCTTGGAAATGCAGAGCCTTAATTCTTCTCCAAGGAATAGTAATATAACAGATAATTACCACTTACAAATTCTTCTCCTCTCTTATTCTACCTTTAATTTCATCTGCATACATTATGCAAATCCATATACCTATTGTGCATTTTATATTAAAAAATAAATACATATCTCTAAGTGATAGTTACCCTCCTTTCCCTCTCTTCCCTCGTGGCTGTTTAATTCTTTAAACCCAGACATATTTCATTTTTCTTTCTCTTCCCCTAGCATTCCTTATAATAAATATTCATATGTATTATACTTGCCCAGAAAGAATACTAATTCCCAAGCTGCCAAGCAATATTATATATTTCTAAGCAATAGGAAAGAGCTGGAATCCTCAGGAAAGGGCTGGAATTCAGGCAGGCATGTATTTTATAAATATGCTGAGGCTCCATAGGTACCAGATATCCTATTCCTAATCCTCAGGAGGAGAAGGCAACGGCACCCCACTCCAGTACTCTTGCCTGGAAAATCCCATGGGTGGAGGAGCCTGGTGGGCTGCAGTCCATGGGGTTGCTAAGAGTCGGACACAACTGAGCGACTTCACTTTCACTCTTCACTTTCATGCATTGGAGAGGGACATGGCAACCCACTCCAGTGTTCTTGCCTGGAGAATCCCAGGGACAGGGGAGCCTGGTGGGCTGCCGTCTATGAGGTCGCACAGAGTCGGACACGACTGAAGCGACTTAGCAGCAGCAGCGATCCTCAGGAGGGGAATCTGAACCCTGGTGGTTCAGATGGTAAAGAATCTTTCCTGAAAGGCAGGAGACCTGGGCTCAATCCCTGGGTCAAGAAAATCCTCTGGAGAAGGGAGTAGCTACCCACTCGAGTATTCTTGCCTGGAGAATCCCATGGACAGAGGAGCGTGGCGGGTTACAGTCCACGGGGTCGCAAAGAGTCAAACACGACTGAGTGACTAACACCTTGGTGAGGAAGTCTCCCCACTTTGCTGAGACTTCTCATTATTCTACGTCTGCTGAGTACAAGGGAAATTCTTCTAAGACAGTTAGTTAGCTCCAACAAAGATCCAAGAGCTTTAGGGCTGAAATAAACTTCAGAGATTATCTAATCTGATTTTACAAGATCAGACATTGAGGCCTGGGGTAGGGGAGGGACTTGCCAAAGATCAAACAACAAATCACAGGAGTCCCCAGACGACAGGTGTTAGGCTCTGGGGACCAGCGGGCTTGCGCAAGAGGTCCTGGTTACACTAACCGCTGCTCTGGGAGTCACTTGCCACTTTTATAAACTTAGTTCAAAATCGGTTCCAGTGAGAGTAAAAAAGGACTTGGGCAACGTTCTGTGTAGAGAAGTAGGAAGTGAGACAGCTCAGCACTCACATGGCTCGTCTCCCCAGGAACATTCACAAATAGGCCCCACTCTTCGAAAACACCAAGGCCTCTCACACCCAATACTTAACATGCAGTCCTCATATGTTCTCGTGTGGATGTCGCCCACTGCTTTCTAACTGGTTTTCCTGCATCCATATACTTGCCACTTGCCTAACCAGTGCTGTCAGAATTCACTGCCTAAAATACATATTGAATAATGGCTGCCCTCGGATAAAAATGAGGTCAAAACTTCTCAGCCAGGCATTCCAGGCCCTCCACAGCCCAGGTCTTTCTGATCTTCTCGCTCAAACTCTCCATTGCTCTGAAAAGTGCAAGTCGCTCAGTCCTGTCTGATTCTTTTCGACCCCGTGGACTGTACAGTCCATGGAATTCTCCAGGCCAGAAAATGGAGTGGGTAGCCTTTCTCTTCTCCAGCGGATCTTCCCGACCCAAGAATCAAACCAGGGTCTCCTGCAATGCAGGTGGATTCTTTACCACCTGAGTTATCAGGGAGCAACCTATTGCTTCCATTGCTCTAGCCACGGATCTCTGCAGAGTCTCTAAATAAAGCCTGTTAATCTTCTGTGTTTAGGTTTTTGCTTAAGCTACTCCTTTGTCTAGAATCTCCTTCCCTACTCCCATCCTCCACGTCAATCCGTCAGAGTCCTCGGCCGTCTTCACACCCAGCTGAAATCCACGAAGCCTTCTCACATCTCCCCTAGCACCCTCTCCCATATGCGTTGGTGGTATCGTGGTGAGCATAGCTGCCTTCCCAAGTACTCGCTCTCTTCACACAATGCTGTCCTGTACTTCAGGGGTACCTTATTACAGTCGGTTATAAGATACTATGTAAAGATCTGATCATGTTACTATACGGCTTAAAACTCTTTAGTGATTCCCTCTCACCTACAGGGTAAAGGTCACCTCCTCTGCAAGGCATCTGAGACGTCCCAAGATCTGGTGCCACCCTAACTCCCAGGCTCATCTCCTGCTGTATCTTGGACTTAACAACCTGCCCATACCTGTCAACAAGGGAACTCCTGACAGACGCCAGAATGTTTCATGTTTCTATGACGATGCATTTACTTGCCTTTCTTTTAAGTATATCTGGAGGAAAAGTCCTATTTTAAGACATATACTTTCTCTTTTATAAACCCACCCTGTAAAAACAAGCAACCATCACAAAAATCAATTATGTGAAATTATTTAACACTCTGGTAAAAAAAAAGGAACTGAACAGTTTCTTATTTCATCTCAGTTTAAGGACTACTTCCACGTAACACCACCACTGGATAAGTGTCCTAGGGTGCCTGACTCGACTGCTTTGGCAGGTTCCAGGCAGTAAAGAGAACAGTCACTTAACAGCGTCTTCCCTCACAGTTTCTCTTGCACTTCTGATATCAAAGAGTTTACAGTCTGTAAGTCAAAGAGAGAGACAAAGGCAGCTTCATTTCAAAATGAATAGACAACTTTTTCCGCTGAAGGTTCACCCTTTCCTTTCTTGGCTACAAGTAACACATTTGTTATTAGCAGTCACCGACTCCCACGGGAGTCCTGGAAATCTGGCACACAGAAGAGAGAACGGGGTGAAGCTGCTGCAGAGGACATGTGGCTTCACTCGACTGCAATGCCTAGCCCTGAAACTGGACACGAGCACGTGGGCCCCACAGAGCTGTCAGGACTTCACCTGCAGACGCAGGATGAGAGCAGCATGACTGGTTGTCTAACATATTTTCTTGGTGTGACTTAATTAAATTTTAGTCACAGCAAAAGGGCAGATGAAGAATACTAAATTCCAGACTATAAAGGCAAGTAACTTCTCCTACGCCACACCCAATCAGATGGCAGAGCTGAGTGACAGCCTTCAGAACCCTCCTCAGCTATATTATATATAAGAAGACCTTTCGATGACTTCCTTGCTAGAACTTCCCCGCATCTGGCAAGGGGAACACGAAAGCCCGCGGGTTGAGGCTCCTCTGCACGAATGGATGTGGCAGGGCGACAAACACATCACGCCAAACCGAGGAACCGGCACTCATCCTGAGCTCTCAGAAACGACTGTCAATCATTTCACAAGGACACGGTCTGGCGTATTTGCTCACAGCATGGATTTCTAGGTAAAAGGAGACCAAATACAACCAGATATATTGGAAGAGTTAATAAAATACATGCAACAGACTTAAAGAGACTTCATCTTAAGGCTGAATGACTAGGATTTGTCACTGAGATGTTTTCCCAAAGTAGCCCAGTGTCACAACTGTGAATGAGGGACTATTTCTCTCTGTGCTGGCAGCAATTTTTAAGAAGTTGAATATAATTTCCCAGTGTTGGGAGATATTTGTGACTGATCTAATCTGAAGCTTCTCCAGTTCTGACTGTCATTAGTACAGGGTATCTTTGCCTTGGAAGGCAAAGTAGTTACAAAAAGAGGCAAGAAGATGATCGGGAGATGATTCTGGGATTGTAATTATGTTTAGAATAACAGATAAAATGAGGAAGGCGGGGTAAGGATAGTTAAAACTACAGTCATCAAGTCACAGACACCACCTCTCTTACAGGACTTAGGAACTACAGGAACACAGCACTCAACCTGGGCTTCACAGAAGCCTCTCTCCGTCTTTTTCCAAAGGGATGGTGACAATAAAAATGCGAGTTTTCCTTCGGCTTCTTTGCCATCTACATTCTAGTGGGCGGTCTGAGCTCAGAAGCAGGCAGACAGCAGGGTCAGGGGCAGCCACATCTTGCCCCTGCTTGTGAGCATCTTTATGCAAAGACAGACGCTGAGGGCTTCAGGACAGACCTCCTGACAGCAGGTTTCTGGATGTTCTGTTTGAGCATTTTGACAAACATGGGGCCCCTGCAGTCTCAATCCTTGCCACAGAGAGAAGAATGGTAGAAGATGCCTGCCAGGGAAGATGGTCATCAATCCAGATGACAAAGAATGGAAAATTTAACCTGATGTTGACCAACCTTCAAAGCTATCCCCACGAGCAATAAATTTAGACAGTCTTGTTCCCCCAGCAAGCTCACAGAGCTAGGACTCAAATATGGTTGTACATCATTTTTAAAGGGTTTTACATCTGCAGGACAATAAAGTCAGACACTAAATATGTTTGCTCCTGATCTCTAATCTTAGATATGCCTGATTTCGGCCAAGCTTCAGTATCCTTACTTTAAAAAAACCACACTGAAAGGAACAACTATCTCAGAGGATTATTATAATGAGTAAACTAGATTTTTAAATATACAATGTTGTGTCTGTTATTAATTAGTGTATGTACATGAAAAATATGGTAGCTGATTCCTTTCATAAAAGAGAACCAAAACAGAAGGGATGTGGGGAATGGCTCCCTCTGTTTTCTGAGGCCACTATACACCTGGATGGGACACTCTGGAGAAAGGCAAAATGATCTCCGACTCCACAAATGGAAGGAGAGAGAAGAGTTCGTGCTGGAGGGGCAGAGGTAGGCACGCACTGTGCTAGGAAGGCGAGGAAGCCCAGCAGGGCAGTGCCTCTGAACGGTATTCTAAGTGTTAGGAGGATCCCAGGCCACACCTAACTTACCTGCGTCTCGGTACTTGAAAGAACTATAAATTACAAGTGTACAGCCTATAACTACCCTTCTGGTTGAGGAAAAGGATTGGGGAAACAAATTAAAAGGAGCTGATACAGTCCCTAACTTTCTCACTCTGTCCCCTCTCAGAGTCCCTGGAAACTAACAGAGGGGCAACACAAGTAGCCCTCGGCCTACAGCAGGGTAGGAGGGCGGGGAAGGAGAAGACGCACGAGCAGATGGTAAATGGGCCTCGAGCAGCCAGCAGTGTCCTGCACAAGGCCTGGACAGCTAACACTGAGGTGGCTGACCCACAGCTGCTCTTGAAAAACAAGATTATGGTCTGCTCCAGCCCCCAAAGAAAGGCAAACACCAGGGGAGGGGCTTTTGGGGGGGCCGGAGAGAAACCAGTCCACCGTCACTAACCAGGGAGCTGTGCGAGACCCCAAGGGAAAAAACAATGGCTAAGTCAGTGCATGAAAGGTGAAGAAGGCGACGTAAATTCAGGCCGTGCTGAAGCCAGGGGGTGGCGAGGACACAGGTGGGCCGTGGGGAGCACAAAGAGGAGGCAGTCTGACACAGGGAAATGGGGGGAGAAAGGGGAGAGGGAGGAGGCGGCAACAGAAGGAAGAGAAGGCAAGGTGGGAGCAGAACGTCTTAAACTAACCCAGAACTCCACTGTGAAGGACAAGTCACGAGGCAAGATACAGCTCAAAGGCACGAGCCCCACGCTTCACCACAGCGAAGAGATAACAGCCTTCCACACGCGCGTGGAGAGAGGGCTCTGCAGTCTGCACTGACTCCCAGGGCTCCACGGGATTACCGAGGCTTCTCAGCAGCCCTGAGTCCTGGCAGCCTTGGCCTTGTACCCTGAGACTACGGTGCTGAATAGCCCCCTGGGCTGGAAAAACACTCATTTTGGCAAGGGAACAGATCTCCCTACCGGTGTCTGCCTGGCTAAAGGCGGACTGGAGACTGTCCCTTCACTGCCAGGCCCACGTCCCCCACCCCTCCCCCGAAGCAGGGACTTGAGCCAGGAGGACACATGCCGAGAGTCCCAAAGCAGCTGGGCCCTTCTCGCCCCGCTGCCTTTCCTCCGTTTGCCGCAGCACAGCTGTTTCAGAGCACCCTTGCATTTCCTTCACATTTCCATCTTCTGCAGACAAATGAACCTCCCACTGAGTGTTCCTTCTGCCTCTAAGTACACAGTTGCTTGCGTGTTTAAGGATTGAATCACGAGGGCAAATTGGTACAATGGGTGTCCCCATCTTCTTGGTCCTTGGAGGCAAAGATATTTCTCAAACACCTTAAAGCTCCACTGCAAGATGGCTCCTGGGGAACTATCCATTCAGCTCACAGAAGAAGGCGGAAGGGAGGCAGGACTCTTAAGATCTCAGACTTGACCAGGCCATGTCAGGATTAACGGGAAGAAAAAGGAAGATGACTGACAGGCTGTCCTATTCTAGTACTGGCAGCAAAAGAGACGGGGGGTAGAAAATGTTCAACCATCCTTCTCTCTTTCTTATTTTGCATGTTTTGAGAAAATCAAAATGTAGGAATCAAAGCAAGAGCCAAATGTCCAATTTGATACGAGCCAGAAAAACTCAGTTTCAGGATAGAAAGGAACACAAGAGGTGGCTAGGAAGGTCAGGCATGGCAGCTGAGAGATTGTAAAACCCGGCAGCCACACTGCGGAGCTTGACCCCACAGCCCAGGGCTGATGCTGCTCCTTCAGTTCAACCCTGTAACCCAGCTGACCACTCGAAGAGGCTCGAAGATGGAGGAAACACCTCTCAACCCCCATATCAGTCTGACAGGCCATCTCCAAAGGATCCTTGCTGGGGGTTCAGGGAGACTGAGGACACTGAAAGGCAAGGGACCAGGACCTCAGAGAAGTGGTGTGATCGAGGGTGTAAGAGAATTCTGTCTCCGGGGGAAATTCAAGACTTTTATTTTTAATCTCTATATCCACTTTTTCTTAAGAGAAAAAAACACCAACCCTCCTGCCTCCTGGATGGTGTGAAGTCAGTCCACATGAAGCATTTCCACAGTCACTGTTCATGCAAAAGGGAAGTAAAAATGTCGCCCGAAGTGCAGCGGCCATCTTCTCCCAGGCTGGCCTGGGCCCCGAGGGCTGTCTCTTCCCCCAGGCACCAGGCAATCAGCAGTGCATTGGCCAGAGGTGGGGAGTGCCCTGGGCATTTTAACCCTCTGGCCCTCACCCCATGCTGCTGCTCATAAGTAAGAACTTAAGGGTGTGAAGCCAGAATGTCAACCACCGTTGCTCAGACCGTGGCCAGCTTGGAAGTATTCACGACTTGGGAGGAGCAGGGAGAAAACAAGCTGAACAGATACTCACTCAAAGTCCTCAAACTCCAAGTCGGTTCCCTCCACGGATGGACCCTGGTTGTCTGAGGAAGAGGAGGAAGTGGAGGAGCGGAGGCGGTTCTGCTGGTAGCGCATGGAGCGCTGGCGGATACTGTCTCTCCGTGACAGGTACTGGATCATCCTCTGGGCATAGTATGCAGCAGGAGATAACCTGAGAGAGACAGAGAGGAACAGACCCAAACTAGCACTAATGTGGGGAACACTGCGGAAGACAGTGAGTCCAGCTCTCCCATCACATCTCCCTGCTGAGGCGAACTCCGGAGACATGGAAAAATAAAGGGCATTTAACTCACCAGGAGGTTTGTACTGCACAACGTGTTTATCAGACTGCCTTATCTTGGAACAGAAATACTGGTGGTTAAAGAGGCTGTTTAATCAGCTGTCATCTGATCAACAGCTGCCCCCTCCCACGAGTTTAACAGTGGAGTTTTCTTTTTTAGTTTCTCAAGGGACCTCTTTTAAACTTCTCAGGGTGCCCTTTATAAAGACTCGCAGCTTTCCCCTAATCGTCCATACTCAAAATGTAAGACACGAAAGGGACCGCAGCTTCTTTCACTTTGCAGATGAGAGGATAGGCTGAGAGATGGTGAACCCAGGACGGCTGAAGAAGGTATCTTCAGGCATCCCCTTCACCAGGACTCCTTTTTTCTCCAACAAACATCTATAGTTCCAGAACTGTCCTAGTTCCTTAGGATTATCTCTTTGAACTTTCTTATCTCTCCTTTACAGATTATCCAGATACTTTAACACAGAGAAGATATTCAGGATAGAGACAGAGTACCATATACTCAGGAGAAACAGAAAATCTGAAAGATTCGTCTATTTCTTAAGACAGAGCATCAGAGGCTACATGGGCACTGAGCAACACAGAAGACAGCACTCTTCTCCCTACAGTGGCTGCTCTCATAAGCAACTAATCTAGGCAGACCTGCATTCTGACCATGGGTCAGCACCTTATGATGGCTGCTCTCATAAGCAACTAATCTAGACAGACCTGCATTCTGACCACAGGTTAGCACCTTACGGTGGCTGCTCTCATAAGCAAGTAATCTAGACGGACCTGCATTCTGACCATGGGTCAGCACCTTCATACTCCATGAAAACATCCATGTCCTATACAATTTGCATAGTCCCTGCTTTCTCAAGTTTTTCCTCCATCTTTCACAACACATATAATTTGAGGCTGTCAATTGAGAAAGTAAGAGTAGACCAATAACAGAAAATGCTTTATATATATATTAAGTGGATACTAAGCAATTTCAAGACTTAAAACCTGCCCAAGGCACATACGCTTCCATTCAGCAATTCCATTAGTGATTTTATACTACAGAAACACACAAGGATATTGAAGATAAATATATAAATTGTTGGCGCTAGTGAAAAACAGAAACACCTCAAATGTCCATCAAAAGATTAAATAAATTATACCTATACCAAAAAAAACACTATGTAACAGTTGAAAAGAAAAAGTTATCCCTATATATGCACAACAAAAGCGCTCTAAAATAAAAATTTAAGTGGGGGAAAGCTGAAGAATGGTATGTGTGATGTATGTGTATGTGTGTATATATATACATAAATATATATATCTATTTCTGTAATTAGAACAAAAAATAAAACACAGCAATCCTGATGAGGATTCCCAGGGACTTTAACTTCTACAATGTTTGAATATAAAAGGAAAAAAAGCATCTTTTTCAACAATGGAACTCTGGAAAAACTGATTGAGAATGGAAAAAGAAATACTTATATCCAAATGGTAGGAAAAGTATTTACAAACATCTTGCTGCCTGATCTTTCATTACTCCTGGACAAAGTAAGACCCTGGGCAAATCCTCAGTAAATCTACTCACTCAAACCAAAGAAGATCCTGTAGTTAAGATGAAATAAGGCTGCCTCGGAAATGACTGCCATCCCAGGTGGCAGCACCCTTCTGACCAGCCATCCAACAGACTTTCCAAGGAGGCCAGGACACAGTCTTTGGAGAAGGCTGTGTTACGGAACAATATGCCGCCTTTGGTGCCTCTGATTCCAAATTATCTTTATATACTAGGCGGCCATGGAAGGTACAAAGGCCTTGGCCAAGATCATCAGAGTGTAAGAATTAACGTCTCAACTTGTGGGACATTCATTGTCTCTTTGGGCACCTGGTACCATGCGTTTGGTGAGGATGAATCAAGAACCCTACATTTTCAACAGACAGAAGTCAATACTGTCTCTACCAAATACACAGAAATCTGCCAGCAGAAATCAACTGCTGTTGGTTAAATTCTCAAGTTAATCAGACTAGAAAGGAATGAAAAACTGAAGTTAAAAGAAAAAATAAAGTTTTAAGAGGAGAATGAAGATTCTTTTTTTAGAAATGATACTGATAAGTGACCACAAAAACACTTGTTCCTCAGTTGACAGCTGACCCTAATGGAAAACTCACATTAAGGTGAGAGACGTAGATATAACGCTGCTGCTGCTAAGTTGCTTCAGTCGTGTCCGACTCTGCGACCCCATAGACGGCAGCCCACCAGGCTCCCCGTCCCCAGGATTCTCCAGGCAAGAACACTGGAGTGGGTTGCCATTTCCTTCTCCAATGCATGAAAGTGAAAACTGAAAGTGAAGTCGCTCAGTCGTGTCTGACTCTTTGCGACCCCATGGACTGCAGCCCACCAGGCTCCTCCGTCCATGGGATTTTCCAGGCAAGAGTACTGGAGTGGGGTGCCATCGCCTTCTCTGAATGCTGATGCTAACAATAATTAAATAAAGACTGCCCTTTTATGTAGGGGTAAAAATTCAGCACTAGGTAACCTCAATTGTTTAATTTCACCATTGAACAGGAATTCCCTAAGCTATAAAACTATGCCATCAGTGGTAAAGAAAAATGTATTCTTGGCACAATTCTTAAGTAGAAGTATATCCTAGTCTTGTCTTTTTACGTATCTGAGGGAAGCTAAGGATCTGAATGCTGAGATGTCTCATAAAGGTTTTGATCTATACATATCATGCAGGGTGAAGTCTAAGAGGAAAAAGAAATTAAAAAGCCAATAATGAGGTAACAATCATCCTTCTACTTGAGAGCTTGATAATTATCAAACTCTAAAAGTGTTCCAAGTGAATATTTTAAATAACTCAAGTTTTCTTTAAGGAAGAATACTACCTCCCTCGAAAAAAAACCTACTTTATGTTTAAAGGGAAAATGTAAAAATACAAACACCACAAAGCCTGGTGTTTCTGCGATAAAAATCTGAGTAGGAATAAAAAACAAGTTTATTACATGAAAGGAGAACAAGTAATGGTCTTTATGAATCACTGTTAAACTTTGTCAGGTTAAAAATTCTGGGGTTGAGAGTCCCACTACTGTCCTTAAAAAAAAAAAACAAAAAAAAACTGCTTTGCAGCGAGAAGTTCTCTCAGTGTTTCAAAGAAATTGGTTTATGCAGCACAATTCCTTCTCTTACTGAGGGCGTATTGTTTTCAAATGTGACTGCAGACTGACTTCCTTGTCTCAGTCCTCGTCAGAGTCGTCTACCCATTTTAAAATCATAAATCCCTGGTTCCCTGATCCCTGGATTGGCTACTTCTGGGGTACGGAAAAGGAAGTAACAGGATGATGGGGAATCTTTTCATTAGTGTCTTAGAAAGAATGCTCAGAATCATGATGTAACTGTGGTAACAACGAAATCAGTCAATATCCTTGAAATCAACTTGGTCTAAAGATTCCCATCTTGACTTGAAATTTTTGATCTACAGCAAAACTCACTTAGCCTTTTCTGACCCACATTGTTACCTTCAACCCCACCATTATAAACTACCCTCTTCTTTTGGCAAAACTTCACAGTGTGTGTTCTGGAGTTGCTTAAAGAATGTGCAGGTTATCCCCCTTTTGGATCACTCACAGAATTATTAGGTCCAGCTGTGACATCCCTAAAGGGCTGCTCACATAAATAAATATTATACATCAACTCAACACCCCATCCTTGGTCCTGAGTTACCAGTAAAAAGGTGGGCCTTAAACTCATGAGAATTTTTTTTTTAATCTCTTCAAGGTCTTTTCAAATGTCTGCTAGTTAGTGTAAGGCAAGCTCTTTACTAACGTGCAGCTTATAACTCAGTTACCCTTTGTCAGCCAACCCTTTCTTCACGTAGTCTCCAAAAAGTCAACATCTGAATGACCTTGATTTCTGCCTTCTGATGTTCTAAATTCTCTCTCAAATGAGGATTTTTTAGTTTGTTTTTAACTCATTAAGTGATTTCCCTATTAATAAAAACTGTCATTTCCCTTTTGGCTGTTCATCTGAATGGTAACGGCAGAAAAGAAATATCCTAGGACTCTGCCAGGGAGCCCCAAAGGATGAAGGCTCGGTCATAACCCTCTGCCACCAGAGGCGCTGTTCACTTACCTGGAACACTTCCCCTTCACCTGAACCACCTGTCTCAAAACTGTAACTGAAGAGTCCAAGAGCACCAGGACCAGAGAGGCACAGGACGGGGCTTCCAGCAGCTCGGCAACCCCAAGGGCAGCCCCTCCCCCCAACCTGGTGCCATTGCTCACTTTAGCCTTACCTCGCTGGGTCTGGGTAAATTGGGTGCTCTCTGGATCCTGCTCCATCATAACGGGATAATGAAATGAGGGAAGACTCCAGCAGCCTCCTAGCAGAGATTAAAAAAATGGCAATAATCCCTGTCAATTACCAACTCAGAGGTCATTCATAAGGAAAAATGGGGGAGAGAGAGAAATAACATCCCCCTTTGTGGCTAGCTGACACCTCTTGTCTGGGCTCGCATCCTTCCTACCAGCACTTAGAGGCGTAAGGATATGAAGCACTCCAGAGCGCCCACACTGGATATGACCACTGTATGATCCTGAATACTGCTCTTCTGTGAGAAATGAACAAATGCTTTAGAGACATGATCTTATTTTCATCTGAAGTACCTCCAGCAGACAAACAGGAGGTTGGGATCAACATGAGAGAGGAAAAAGAGGCAAACCTAGAGATTACCATGGAATGCCAACATTTTACTTTGGCGTTCAGTTCCCCCATGTTATCCTTATCCACATCCCATTATCTTCTAGGCATTCTGCTCTGCCCACACCCTTCGTGTGAGTACCCTCTAGGGCTTTCTTGGTGGTTTAGTCACTAAGTCATGTCCAACTCTGATCCCATGGACTCTAAGTCCTCCAGGCTCCTCTGTCAGTGGAATTCTCCAGGCAAGAATACTGGACAGAGTTGCCATTTCCTTCTTAACAACTGATAAAAAAAATCTTCAATCATATCATCTAGCCCAGCCATCAGCACAATGATCCTATGTGTTAATTTACTGAGCATTTTTTTAGTGCCAGGCAATACTAAGCACTTGACATGCACTTCATTTAATCTCGCCGCAGCCTGGGAAGGTAAGCATTGCTACACAAAAAGGAGATCAGCGGGCCAGGGAGTTCGGTGTGCTGCATGGCTGGGCTGCGTGAGAGCGCCGGAACCCTAGGGAAGGCCTGCAAATGGCTACACACGAGTCCACTGCGAGTGCAAACTAGAGTGTGCATCCAGTATCTCTGGCTCTTTCTATTTTTCAAAGGGATGCCAGAAATTTGGACTTTTGCACGAAGTCTCCTGTTCAGTTTTACTAAAACATTTTTCCTTTCTGTATGGGAAGGGCCAGCGAAAACCCATCTGATGAACATGGCTCGGGGTCCCCCAGTTTGCCGTGTCTGCCACACTGCCTCCCAACTCCAGTGTGCCTTGGCGCCAATCAAGCTCCTGCCACGGGACACGTTTCCAAGGAAGAGGCCTCAGGAAGAAATGTACACTGCTCCCCTCCAGCAGCACCTTGCCTGGCTCTCCCAGGAGCGGGTCTCTGGCTCCCTGCCAGACTCTTATTTTTTTTTTATTTTTAAAATTTTTATTTTTACTTTATTTTGCTTTACAATACTGCATTGGTTTTGCCATACATTGACATGAATCAGCCACGGGTGTACATGAGTTCCCAATCCTGAACCCCCCTCCCACAGACTCTTCTTTAAAGCAGATCTGTAGGGTAAGGATAGCAGCTACCCATCTTCTCCAATTGAGTTAATTCAGTTTACTGTTATTAAAACCAGCTGGCTTTAGGTAGAGTAGTGTGCAGTCACTTTATCCCAGCGACTGGCTCACCGGAGTATTTTCCCTAACAGTCTGGGGAAGAGAGAACAGCAGAGGCCTGTCAGCCTGGCTTCCTACCTTTCCCACCCAGGACAGCCAAGTGTTATATCATGTTCTTGATCTACACAAGGTTTATCATCCCCCCGCTTAAGACAAGTCAAACAATCCCACCCTTGAAGGGACGGAACACAGTGAAACCAACGAGGAAGAGAAGAAAGCAATACAACACTTCTCTGTGGTCGAACCCTGAGTCTTCGATGGTATCACTGTTGACAGCAGCAGACATTCTGTGTTTCATCGACTGTAAGACATGCTTTCCCCCCCGACATTTTAACATGTCTGGAATAGGGATACATCTTATAATTGTGTGATACAGTTTAATTGGCAGGATTTTTTTCTTTCATAGGTGCACAGAAGATAACAGCATGTCTTTGAATCTTGAAATATGGGATGTTTCTGAGAGGAGGGGATAGTGAGAGGTACACAGACTGGAAAAAGAAGAAAAGTGGAATTTTGAGAAGTGTATCAATTTAGGCCATCATATAAGGTGGTGCTAGTGGTAAAGAACACCCCTGCCGAGGCAGGAGACACAAGAGACTCAGGTTCGATCCCTGGGTCAGGAAGATCCCCTAGGGGACGGCACAGCAACCCACTCCAGTATCCTTGCCTGGAGAATCCCGTGGACAGAGGAGGTTTGTGAGCTACAGTCTATAGGGTCGCAACGAGTTGGACACGACTGAAGCGACTTGGTATACACGCATGTTCACTACTAATAAATTTGTGCTATAGCAATTAGGTGGGAGCTGAAGAACAGAAGATCTGGGAGCAGCTGACTGCCTTGGAACACCCAGAAGCTTGTTCTATCCCAATGGGTTCTGGACTGAGTCCTGAGTATCACTGAGCCCTGTTGTGTTACCCTCCATAAGCAGAGGCCCTTTGACAAGGGGCATCATCCAGAGTAAACCAGTGTATATCCTTCTTTAAAATGACCCTGCCAAATTAGGACGCCAATGTTACCCCCTACTCTGCCAAGGCACTGACAGCATTCAGAGAATCAGATGAGTTTTTAGGCATGCTGTAAAGGAGATTCTTGAGCCAGAAGAGCTTAGGTTAGGTCATTTCAATTTTATTAGTTCTATTTTATAATCCCACAAACTCTACTCCACACCCTAAATTCCGATCTTAATTAGGAAGACTTCTTAAAACAGAGTTACACCAAAATGTCAAGTTTTGTCTCTGGGGAGTCCCTGATGAGGTTCTTTTGGAAGATATACCCCCTATACCTACTTACTAGAATCTGATGGCACCATTTGCTCCCAGGCAATACAGTGGACTGGCAAGTCATACATACACGGCATTTTAACTCTAATACACAAAATCAGGAGAGCCAATTACTATGAAGAGCACCCCCAAACATGTACCACTGATGAAACATTAAGCTCTCTACAGTTACAACACAAACACTATCTGAAGGATTAAAAAAGACTGTTACAATTGGTGTTGAATAAAGAAACAACTAGAGTGACTAGACAAGTAAATACCACCAACACTCCTAGGAAACTCAAAGAAAGATCTTTCTCTCCCACAGTTAGCTTCTTGCCAAGAACCATCAATGGGGAAATGACGCAAAAGAATGGGACAGAATGGCAGCTGAGTGCCTTCTGCTCTGGCCGCTACAAGTCTCACTTGACTTAATGGTTAATCAAGCAATTTAGTAATATAAAACCAGGTAGGACTTAGCAGGGCTCAGGCAAGTTGGTGGAAGTTTGAAGGTACCACTTCATTCTGACCTGTTAACTCCAGTTAGAGATGTTTTAAAGAGTCACTGAAGCTATGACAGAGGAAAAAAAAACTTTTCTTTACAAGTTTGCCTAGTTCATTCTCTAAGCCAGTGGTGTTCAAGTGAGGTACACCACGGGCTGTGCTATTTTGACCTACTGGAGAACAGGAAGAAAATATTAGAACATTTGATTTAAATGTATAACCATAATGTGTATCTCACACACACACACATACACACAAGCACAAGTGCTCAAAAGCCTTTTAGTAACACAAGTGTTCTTTTTAAGTCTAAAGGCCACTGTTCTATCAAACTACACACTCCTTTAATAAAATTCAATATTTAACACAATAATCACAAAATATTAATCATAAAATAATAATCATAAAATATTAAAACTAAACAAATAAAAGCATAATCATATTCATATATAGATACAGCAAAAGAGAGAAAATAATACAGAAAATGTGGTGAAATGTTAACATACAGTGAATGTGAGTGAAGAGTGTAACGGGAATTCTTTGCACTATTTTTGCAACTTTTCCACAAGTCTGAAATTATTTCAAAATTTAAAACATCAAATATACAAAATCTAAAAGTAAACCACTGAAAACTAAAGAGAAAACTACTCATTTGCAAAAGAATCACTCACTTCTTAAAAAGACTTTCTTCAAAATAGCAAATTGCCTCTAAAAAGCAGGTTTGGCAAACTACAGGCACTCGGCCAGCTGCCTGCTTTTATAAATAAAGTTTTATCCAAACACAGCCATAATCATTCATTCAAATATTGTCTGTGACTGCTTTGGAGCTAGGAAGGCAGAGTTGAGTAGTCTAGATAGGGATAGGCCTATAATAAGCCTCTAATACATACTGCCTAGCCCTTTACAGGGAAAAGGCAATGGCAACCCACTCCAGTACTCTTGCCTGGAAAATCCCATGGACGGAGGAGCCTGGTAGGCTACAGTCCATGGGGTCGCTAAGGGTCGGACACGACTGAGCAACTTCACTTTCAGTTTTCACTTTCATGCATTGGAGAAGGAAATGGCAACCCACTCCAGTGTTCTTGCCTGGAGAATCCCAGGGACAGGGGAGCCTGTTGGGCTGCCATCTACGGGGTCGCACAGAGTTGGACACGACTGAAGAGACCTAGTAGCAGCAGCAGCCCCTTACAGAAAAAAAAAAAAAATCTGGCCATTCATGCTCTAAAGAAAAAGGTGGAGTCACTATGGAAAGGAACAGAAAAACTTAAAATCAAAGTATTACACACTAGAGTAAGTCATCAAAAATTAACATTACGCCCTACTAAAATCATGTCAACAGGAAGACAATTTAAGCTACAAAATTCCTAACATTTTATATGAATACAACTATTTCTTCCTGACTCAATTAATACCCTGAATCTGTACAAAGGTTCCACAGATCAGCTGTATCCTTTGATGACTAAGAAAACAATAAAAAACAGTAGTAGAAGAAAGCTCTGGAAAAGAACAAAGTTGTTGTCAGGGCAGATGAGACGGGTCATCCAAAAGGAAAGAAACTTTCTTTCAAATTCACTAGATAATAGGATTGAGAAGCAGGAAGTCTGGGTAACTGTCTAGACAGAACAAACAAGCCAGGGACAACTCTTCCTTAATAAACAACTATATCCTAAAGATATGCTTCTAAACTGGTTGTCAGATCACACAGAAACTCAACAGACTAAAGCCAACAAACATGTACAGACTTCTCCAATACCAGAAACAATCAACTGCTAAAACTCTTACACACTGATAAGGACCACTGCTGCTGCTCAGTCGCTTCAGTCGTGTCCGACTCTGTGCGACCCCACAGACGGCAGCCCACCAGGCTCCCCCGTCCCTGGGATCCTCCAGGCAAGAACACTGGAGTGGGAAGAACACTGGAGTGGGTTGCCAATTCCTTCTCCAACGCATGAAAGTGAAAAGTGAAAGTGAAGTCGCTCCATCATGTCCGACTCTTAGCGACCCCACGGACTACAGCCCACCAGGCTCCTCCGTCCATGGGCTTTTCCAGGCAAGCGTACTGGAATGGGATGCCATCACCTTCTGCACAACTGCTCCTAGGAGCTACTAATAGGATGCCACTGGTGCCCCACACCTAATGAGTAATTTCCCAGTCTGGCTCTGGTGTGCGCGTGACATCTGCTAGTCCAGTTCAGGGGAACCAAGCTCAAAGGAGTAACTCCCTTCTGCTCAGGGAATAAACTCCAAATTCCTCAGTGCGGCACTCAAAGCTGTGCAGTCCAATTTCTCATTCCTTCTGAACATACTATAAGCTCTGGTCCAGTGGTTTTCCAACTTTTTGTCTCAGAGTTCCTTTGATCTCCAATGTTGTATAGTTTCAGGTATACAGCAAAGTGAATCAGTTATACATATATCCACTTTCTCTGATTCTTAACCCATATAAGTCATCACAGTATTGAGTCAAGTTCCCTGTGATACACAGTAGGACCTTATTAGTTATCTATTTTATATACAGTTAACACTCTTAAAAATTATTGAGGACCCCAAAGAGCTTTTGCTTATATGGGTTTTATTTACCAATATGTACTATATTTGATATTAAAGCTGAGAAAAATGGAATACAGAAGCACAAAGAGTGAAAAAGACAAAGAATATCTCAGCGTTGTTATAGATAGTTTTGACTTCAGGGACCCCAGGCCACACTTTGAGAACTACTACTCTAGCTATACTAAACACACCCCTCACTATTTCACCCCTGTTTTTAGTTTGGCCATTCCTTCTTTCTGGAAAGTTCTTTCCATCTCTGCCTATAAAAATCCTTCAAAGCTCAAATATCTGACTCCTCCAGTCAGAAGCTCCCCCTCGCTTCCCTCATCCCTCATTGCGGTTGAACCCTCTATCTTAAAAGGCCTGCCCCCTGTCACTTGGTGCTGCAGTTCCTTACGTCTTCTTGTTTCTACCACTGGACTATAAGCTACATGAAAGCAAGTACTGGATCCAAGTCATCTTTTTATCCCCATTAAATCTCACATCCTAATGAACACACAAAAGGAAGCTAGTAAATATCTAAGGAGAGTAAATCAGCAAGACTAGAAGATTTGGAAAAATAAGCAAGAAGACATGTCTGATTTGCCTGTCACTGACCCCGTGCCTTTCAGACAAGGTTTCTGGATGTCCAAAGCCTCACACAGAAATTCCTGAAGGAACTAGTTTCTCAGAAACTGCTGACATCAATCTTCACCCCTCGGGTCACTTCAGCCGCTCAGGTTAAAGTGCTGACATGCTTGTCCTGATAAACACGGTGCAGCCTGGTCCCTGGAAGGCTTATTAAATCATAAAGTCAGAGGCTGGCTACTTGCCTGGGAAACTACCACTGATGCTCCCAGACAGCTTATTGCCAAAGGAGAGCTTGCAGGGGAGAGAGGGCAGTGTTTTCAGGGGCAGTGAAGGGGTGGGAGGCCAAAGAAACTTGGACACACTACTGCCTTCTTCATGTCTGCATCCTGCTCTGCAAGTCCCAGATCTCTGCCTCAACGCATGCCAGGGCTGGGAGATGACAAGCCCTTATTCTTAGTAAAAAATAATTGTGTGTTCTGAAACGACACCTCTATTATGATTTCCAAATTGACATCTCTGCTTTACAGCGGAGGCATCCAAGCCTCCCCATTTCACACAGTGGCAATTATCATTTAAGTTATCCAACGATAGGCACTCATCTGATCCCTGTAGGGCCCGTGAGTGTTAGGGGGTGCGCTTACGGCACATGATGCAGCTGCCAGCAGGGCCCGCCAGGCGATTCCTGCCCCTGCTGTGGGGCAGACCAAGGCAAGGTGGCACTGCTAGAAGGCTAACCTTGGGGAGAAGACAGACACACGGCAGAAAGAGCCCACGGCGCCTGTTGTGCGGCTCAGCCTTGTTTTACCACCATCAAGGATAAACAATTCACAGGGCTCAAAATAAAGGCTTTTTACCAGAAAAGCTTGAAAACATCTTTACAAAACATTAACATATTCCTCAATGTCTCTCTGCAGTGAGCAATAGATGGCAAAACATCAGAGCACAGCATAGTCACAGACACCAAGAGGAAAGAAGCTGGAAACAATTCCTACGGGATGTGCAACCATGTGTCTAGCTGCACAAAAGTCTTGCTGAAAAGTCAGCTAGATCCCTCTGCAAACATCTGACCCTCTGCTGACCATGAGGCCCTGAGGTATTTTTACTTTTAAATAAGTTTCAATCTATATTGGAACATACTTGGTGGGTTATTTTTAAAACATTTGTAAAAAGATTGGTTACTGCTACACTGAGCTCCTGTGTACCCTCAATAGATCACACTATAGGCACGAAGCTTCCATTTACAATAAAAACTCACTTTTGTCAGCAACTGAACTCAAAGGTCCAAGGTCATCTACATGGGCATGTTTATGCTGTCCCCAATTCTTTCTTTGTGAGACTTGGGAGGTGGGCCCACATCAGACATTTTTAAACTAGGAATTTAGATCAGAGGCTTTTCACCAAAGGATAAGTAGGATCATATCACTGACAAGTTCCGCAGCTGGTTCCAATACTCACGTGCACGTGTACTAACAAGCAGCAGCCACGACGTGCAAGGGTGGACGTTAATTAAGAGGCGGTGTGTCCTACTTGACTGGTTTCCCCCCGAATCAAGAAGACATTTACAGAATTCAATAATCCTGGAATTCTCAGCTAATTTTATTCAGAATAACAGATAATTCCAAAAAAAAGTCTATCTTTAGACCTACTAATACTACAAAGGCTGCAGGATAGAATCACTGACGGCTTCAGTAACGGCAAACCTTGTGCGTTTCTTCTCAGAAGATTTTTCACATTCACATTCCTGATCTGAAATTTTAAAAACCCTTGATGAGGGTCGTTTGTTCCACTGACCTGGGTATACTGCAAACACTATACTCTATAATATGAAGTAAAACCTTAGGGTCAACATCAGGATGGCAAAGGGAAGTTAGTAAATGAAGCCTAACAAGAGAGTGAGAAAAAAAGGGCTGCACAGTGGGCGGGGGCATTTATCAACCAGAGGCCGAGAGGCAGCCTTCCTGGCGCATGTCTGTTCAAGTAATGAGGTTTCTGGAGTCTACAGAAATAGAAAAGAGGGCAGAGATTCCAGCTGGGCCCCCAAACAATCCAGTGTTAGCCCTGGAGCTAACCCGAAGCTCAGAGTACAATCACTTTTCTTATATCCTGGGTTCACACTGAACTGCTTCTCTTAGTGACATTCGATTTTCACTGATTCGCCTCTGGGAGTACACTACTTGCCCTTCCACCCTGATCCTGACTTCAGCAACCTTCCTGATTCCCTCTGGACTGAGCATCTGACTCCACTGGAATAATCTCTCTACCATTTCTCTGTCTAGACAACACGAAATTGTCATAAATGACATCTCAAGTACAATTAGGAGAAAAACTGCAATTTCCATTCTCCACCCCCGTTTTCCCAAAGAACTGCACATGCACATCAATCAGCTCTACCATGAAGATTAACTCCACGGAGCCTGGAAGCCATTTAATTCCCAACGTGCTAACTAGTATGCATCCCCCTCCCCTCCACTCTAAGCAGAAGATGTAAATTGCCTTCTTTCCACTAGCACTAATGGTTATAATCTCAGAGATGTAAATGCCTGCAGAATCGATACCTGTGTAAAAGTCCTTACAAACACTGGATCCACCTGCATTATTTTATTTAGCAGAATCAGACAAAAGCAAATAGACAAGGCGAAAAAGGAGAACGGCAGGACTCGAGAGTATCAGAACCAGGCAGCATGATTATAACAATTATAAAAATAAGGCAGTTTGAAGCCACCGCAAGCTCTTTGTGAAATACAGTATCAAAAAACAGCCAATGTCAAAGGACAGAAAATCATGAAATACCTTATCAATGATTTTCAGTGGGAGGGGGTGTCCCCCAGGGGACCTGTATCTAGAGACATTTTCGGAAGCTGAAACTGGATGGGGGGAGTACACTGGTACCTAGTGGGCAAAGGCCAGGGTGCTGCACACTAAGATGCAGGGACATTCCTCCCCAACTCCCCGACAAAGAATTAGGCGGCCTGAAATGTTGATAGAGCTGCTTTTGAGAAATCCTGTGATATATCTTAATACTCTGAGATTAATGAAGGGAAGCTCTGAATAACTAATATATGAGGCAAGTCAACGCTTCAGCTTTAGAAACAAATTGCAGTTTAACTCGTGATCTTGGGTCACTTATGAGCTGTGTGACCTCTGGCAAGTTCATTATCCTCAGCGTCCAAATTTAATGGGAAATGCCTATTTCACAAGGTTGTTATGATTAAGTAAGAACATTAGTAGCCAGTACACAGCCTAATAAATAGTGGGGTTTTTTTTCTTTCCCTGGATGACAATTTCCAAAAGTATCTGCAGGGAACACATGGCCAGGCAAGTCACTATTCCTAAAAAGTTGGTTTCCTAGAAAGACATGTGTTGAGGAAGGACCAGTTCTATAAAGGCATACACATGGGTATCTCAGCCCTAACAATCACATGAGCCTCATCCAAATAAACCAACAAGAGCAGTCAGTCAACCAACCACCAATTTGGCTGTTGGGCCATCCAACCACTGATTCAAACCACAAATAATTATTGAGTGTTTTGTTATTGGGTATCCAGTAGTCTATAAAATGGCCATGGTCTCTGGAGTGGCTAGTATCTGAAGAGGGACCAGAGAGCAATACTTCTTGGCATTCCTGCCCATGTGGTCTCCTCTCGCACTGAATGTAGACTAGCCTGTTATTTGCTTTAATCAAGAGAACGCAGAGAGTTCTGGGTCTAAGCCTTGAAGAGAACTGACGGCTTCCCTTTTCTCCCTCATGGAACCGTCACTTTTGGAAGCCCTAAGCTGCTACCTTAAAAGTCTGGCTACTCTGCTGGAGAGGCCACAAGGAAAGAGGAGTCCTTGAGAGGCCTGACTGTTCTAAATGCGCTTCCGGTTGACTTGAGAGAGACCGCAAGCAAGACCAGCAGAACTTCCCAACTGACCTCCCTTCTACCCAAAGAACAATGAAAGATATAAAACTGCTATTTTAAGTCACTAGGTTTTTTTGTTTTTTTTGGTTATGCATCAGTAGATGAAGGAACTAGGTTCTGATCTTCTAGAACTTTCAAACTAGCTACAACAGCAGCATAAAAAGTTAGCTTACAAGCCTAAATTAATTGTATTGGTACTCAAGGGAACTTCGGCTACCAAAACAGACACTAAATAAGACATTTGGAAACAGACCTTAAACAATAAAACTCAGGGCAAACTTTGGAGAAGGAAATGGCAACCCACTCCAGTGTTCTTGCCTGAAGAATCCCAGGAACGGGGGAGCCCGGTGGGCTGCCATCTATGGGGTCGCACAGAGTCGGACACGACTGAAGTGACTTAGCAGTGGCAGGGCAAACTTGCTCACTATGTCCAAAGCACGAGGTCTTGGTTCTGGTCAAAAGAGTCAACGTCAAAAGAAAAACTTTCTGCTCTTTTCTACCTGTCCCAGTCAGGCTCTCCTTTCTGAACACACTTCTGCCCTGGATGGCTCCCTCTCAATACAGAAGGAGCCCTTAGAACTTGGGAAATTAAGGCTGTTTGTACTCCCTCTCTTATCAAGAGGCAGAACCAGTTTCTTTTGGACGTATCATTATAATAGAGTGCAGGAAAAATGAAGATAATATTCCATTCCCCTGCTATGAACCAGACCACTTTCTGCATTATTGCACTTTCTAAAATAGAACCTCCTTGTGTCTGCTGCAAGTGACTGATGGGAGTAACTAGCACCAGCACTATCACAACACCATTCTTTATCCGCTCTTTATATGGCACCTCACTTTTTTATGTACTTGGTTTACTTCAATTTTATATGGTGAGATTTCACAAACACACCATGAAGGCTGAAGTCTTGGGGGGAAAAAAAAAGGATACTAACACAGAAAAGAAAATGACCTGTAGGAAACGTGTCATAGCAAAAGGAGTCTTGTTGTTGTTGTTGTTTAGGGACTTTTTTGTTTGTTTGTTTTTTGAGCAGAGTGATAACAGAGAAAAGAGAGGAGAGCTGGCATTTCTTGAGCATCTGATGCTTACCTCATTTAACCTGCATCACAGTTAACTTTAAAATTGAGGAAACTGAGGTTCAGAGAAGATCCTTAACCTCCTCAGGGTCACAGAATAGGGCCAGGATTTGAATCCAAGGTTGCTCAATTCAACTCCTTCTATTAGAATCCATTGCAAGAAAAGAAAAGAGGGGGAACGTAAGGAGATTACGAGTTAAAGCAACACTGCAACAAGGGACAGGAGGAAAAGGAAAAATAAAGGTGATAGATAATGCAAAGGAATTTTAGTACACTACAGAGATTTAGTGATAGTGGATGAGACGGTGGTTGTGATGGTAAGAGTTTCTAGATGGTCTAGGACTTTTCGGATGGTCCAGTGGTTAAGAATCCGCCTGTCAATGTAGGGGACATGGGTTCAGTCCATGGTCCGGGACAATTCCACATGCTGAGGAGCAACTAAGCCCGTGTGCCACAACTACTGAGCTGGCGCACAGCAACTACTGAAGCTCGTGTGCTCAAGGGCCCGTGAGCCCAAACTACCGAGCCTGCGTGCTTCCACAACGGAAGCCCGAGTGCCTAGAGCCTGGGCACTGCAACAAGGGAGGGCATCGCAATGAGAAGCCCTCACACTGCAACACAGAGGAGCTCCTGACCGTCACGACCAGAGAAAACCTGTGCAGCAACGGAGACCCAGTGCAGCCAAAAACAAACAAAGAAACAATTATAAAAATAAATTAATAAATAAATAGTAAGAGTTCCTAGATGGTCTAAAACTGTCCTCTAACTTGGTGCATATCAAAATCATCTGGAGAGCTTGTTAAAAACACAGACTGCATGCCTCCCACCCCCAGTTTCTGGTTCAGTAGGTCTGGAATGAGCCCAGAAACTCACATTTCTAACATCAGCAGGAGTTGCTGATGTTCCTGGTCTGAGGACCACACTTTGAGGACCACTGGCCAAAGATCACACAACAAATACATTCTCATATATGGACACCTCTCTCCCACCCCCAATCTTATCACATCCAAAATAGTACCATCTAACACAACTGTCAAATTTAGTTGCTCTGCTGCTGCTGCTAAGTCGCTTCAGTCGTGTCCGACTCTGTGTGACCCCACAGACGGCAGCCCACCAGGCTCCCCCGTCCCTGGGATTCTCCAGGCAAGAACACTGGAGTGGGTTGCCATTTCCTTCTCCAATGCATGAAAGTAAAAAGTGAAAGTGAAGTTGCTCAGTCATGCCTGACTCTTAGCTACCCCATGGACTGTAGCCCACTAGGCTCCTCCATCCATGGGATTTTCCAGGCAAGAGTACTGGAATGGGGGGCCACTGCCTTCTAGGAGGGTCTAAAAATTCAGCAACTCTTTGTAAATCAACTATGCTGCTACTAAGTTACTTCAGTCGTGTCCGACTCTGTGTGACCCCATAGATGGCAGCCCACTAGGCTCCTCTGTCCCTGGGATTCTCCAGGCAAGAATACTGGAGTGGGTTGCCATTTCCTTCTCCAATGCATGAAAGTAAAAAGTGAAAGTGAAGTCGCTCAGTCATGCCTGACTCTTAGCGACCCCATGGACTGCAGCCTACCAGGCTCCTCCATCCATGGGCTTTTCCAGGCAAGAGTACTAGAGTGGGTTGCCATCAACTATACTTCAATTAAAATTTTAAAAATTAAATAAAAAACAAAACAAAACAAAAAAATTCAGTAATTCTGTTAGGACGACAATTATAGCAATGGTCCTTTGCCTTCAAGGAGTAACAGAAAATGATCAGTCAAGCTTCTGTCAATTTTGTCTCAATTTTGAGAACTCACAAGAGGCAGTAGGAAAAGGAATCAGAAAAGCATGCAAAAAAGAAACAGTGCTGTACTTCTGGGAAAACACACTTCTGAAGTTAAAAAAAAAAGTTCCTTTTTGTTTTAATTTTAAAGATTTACATCTGCTAAAAGGCGTGCTGCGATTCATGGGGTTGCAAAGAGTCGGACACGACTGAGCGACTGAACTGAACTGAAAAGGAAAATTAAGAAAATACTCCTACTTATAATAGCATCAAAAAGAATAAAGTATGTAGGAATAAACTTAACCAAAGAGGTAGAAGATTTATACACTGAAAACTATAAAACACCACTGAAAAAAACTAATGAAACAACGGACATCTCCTGTTTATGGATTAGAAGACTTAATATTGTTTAAATGTGTATAATACCCAAAGCAATCTACAGATTCAATGAAATCTCTATCAAAATCCCAATGGCTTTTTTTTTGGCAGAAAGAGAAAAAAAAATCTTAAAATTCATATGGAATCTCAAAAAGAGTTCTAACTAGTCAAATAATCTTGTGAAAGAGGAACCTAGCTGGAAGCCTAACACTTCCTGGTTTCAAATCATACTGCAAAGCTACAGTAATTAAAACAGTATGGTACTGGCATAAAGATAGATATATAGACTAATGGAATAGAATAGAGAACCCAGATATAAACCCTTGTATATATGGTCAAATAATGTTTGACAATGAGGGCAAGAAGTCTTCACAAATGGTACTGAGAAAACTGTCTATCTACATGCAAAAGAATAAAGATGGACCCTTATTTTATGCCACAGGTAAAAATTAACTCAAAATGGACTAAAAACCTAAACATATGACCTAAAACTATAAAATTCACAGTTAGGGGGAAAGTTTTATGAGAAAATATAGGGGGAAAGTTTTATGACACTGGAATGGGCAATGACTTCCTAGATATGACACACAAAAAACCACTGGTAATAAAAGTAAAAACAGACAACTGGGCCTGCATCAAACTTTTAAAACGTAAGCGAAGGAAACAACAAAATAAAAAGTCAAATTACAGAACAGGACAAAATGTTCGTAAGCTATTTATCAGATAAAGGGTTAATATCCAGAATATATATAAAGAACTCCAATAAGTTAAAAACAACCAAAAACCCAATTTTAACAAATGGGCCATGGACTAGAATAGACATTTATCCAAAGAATATATACAAATGGTCAATAAGCATGAAAAGATGCTCAACATCATTTATCATCAGGGAAATAACCCTGCAAATAACCCGCAATGACATATCTTCTCATGAATATTAAGATGGAGCTCTCCAAAAACAAACAAACAAAAAAACCCCAAAAAACCCAAAACAGAAAATAACAATTCTGATGAGGATATGGAGAAATAGGAACTCTTGTACACTGTTGGTAGAACTGTAAAACTGTGCAGTTGCTGACACAGAGCACTGCAGTTCCTCAAAAAGTTGAGAATATAGCTACCATAAAACCCAGCAATATCACTTCTGAGTGTATATCCACAGGAACTGAAAGCAGAATCTCAAAAGAGACATCTGAACACTCATGTTCATTGTAGAATTATTCACATAGCCAAGGTGTGGAAGCAACCTAAAGGCCCACATGTAGATGAATGGATAAAGCAAATGTGGTATATATACACAACTGAGTACTGTTCAGCTGTTTAAATATGGTAAAACATGGAAGAACCTCGAAGACATTATGCTAAGTGAAATAAGCCAATCACAAAAAGAGAAACACTGCATGATTCCACTTATATGAGGATCTAAAGCAATCAAACTCATAGAAAAAGAAAACTGAACTGTGGTTGCCAGGGAATGGTGGCAGGGGGAAATGAGAACTGTTCAATGATCGTTTCACTCTTGCAGGGAGAAACATTTCTGGAGATCTGCTGTACAGCTCTGTGCGTAGACTTAACAAGACTGTACATTAAAAAATTAAGAGGGTAAACTTATGTGTGTTTTTTTTTAAATCACAGTAAGAAAAAAGACCCCCCAAATAGGTTACATTTGCCATCAGAACAAAGGAAAGAAGAGGTGAAGTGACCCAAGGAGACATCAGGGAGATAGAGGAAAACTGAGGAACGTGTATGAACATGTGGAGGGGAGGAAAAAAGTAGAAGAGGAAAAAGATTCAAACTCATACTCTGTGATGCAGCAAAGGAAAAGGACACAACGTCAACAAGCTGCAACTCTCCTTCCGTGACACCGCCACACTCTCCGCCTTTGACTCCTCTATTATTACATCTTCTACTCCTGCTCCTAACTCGATGTTAATTCTCTGGCGGGTTGACATCCAAATCAGCGACCTCGTCACTGAAACCCACGCCTGTCCAAGGCGCTCTGCTCACAGCGAGAGGTGCAGACAGTCTTGTCCAAGATTTTACACAAGTCCATCATTAAAGGACAGTTACTTTCATACTGCATAATCTGACATGACAGAGATCCGCACCCTCAACTGTGTCCCAGTCAGCAAATGAGCCTGGCACCCCCACTTTCCCTCTTTGGAAACAGAGGAGGAGTTTATTAATTGTTGCTATTAAAAAAAAGTCAGCACTTTCTCAGGTGAGGAGGTTGTCGGCATGTCAGCCTACAGCCAGCAGGGGCGCCCTAGGTGAGTGAATTAGGCAGGAGGGGTGGGGTAGAGGAGAGAGTCCTGCCACGTCCAGTGTCTCCCCCTGGTGGAGCTAAGTGGTAGGGAACTTAAGACTAGCTAATTAATGCAGTGGGAACCAACACAAAATTGGAATTAAGCAGGAAATGGAAATGGACGAGGTCCATTTTTGTGTTTTTTTTTACCTATAGAATCCAGAAATCTGGATTTATGTAGAAAAAAATGAAATTTTCAGTAATAGTGTAAGTGCCAAACAAATGTATCTGAAGGCTACTCTGCAATCTCTGGGCGAATGTTACAGACCCACCCACTAGAGCCAAATGTGCTCATGTGAACACACCGTCAGGTGCTTCCAAGAAGGAGCAGAAGATGTAACTGGAACTCCCCCCACCTCCACCCCATAAATATATAAGAAGCCCAAGAGGAGGGGGCGAAGCTACCTGCACAGCCCTAACGGGCTGGGACCGATTACAATAAGCAAAATACATCATGCAAACAGAACCCCGTACACATGGTGTTATTGTCTTCAGCAAAACCTCCAACGCATCCTTTAGGGCACTACTCTGCACAGATCCAGGAGAGAAGGGGCCCCGAAGCGGGTAAATGAGTACATGGGAGACCGCTCCAAATGGACTTTGCAGCACACATACAGATCCCACCGGAGTGCCTGCAGCACTCCAGCACTCCCAACTGGCAGAAGCGACTACACCTCTTCAAGTTCTCCATGTGCGTCTACAAAGCACATAGCCTTCCCTACACCACGCAGCCCAGGAGAAAGGAAAGGCGGGGGATAATTTACGTCAGCCCGACAGGTGCTGGTCCGACCTACAGTGGGCGAAGGGCTGTCTGGAGCCGACTCTGCCTGGACGACCTGGAGGCTCACACCCTCCCCAACACCAGGCAAGCCTCCTCACTCGCCAGCCATTCCCAAGATAGACAGGGAGCAAGGTTAGAAAACCTGGCTTCCGGGCAGAGAGCAGAGGAAACAAAGAAATTCTTCCTGCACTTAAGCCGTCAAAGAAATCTCGCAAGAGCAAGTACTTAGGACATCCAGTCCAAAGTACAGACAGAGGGAACAAGTGCGAGAGCCCACGACCTACCTCTTCCGGGACTCTCATTATCATAACGCCTTTTATTACCATAGCACCTGACTCTCTTCCATTCCAAGTCATGTTCACATAAGCAGGGATTGGCAAGCCACAGCCTGTCGGCCAAATCTGGCCTGCTGCCTGTTTTTGTACAGCCCATGTGCTAAGAATGGGTTTTATATTTTTAAATAGCTGAAAAACATCAAAGGAAGACTATTTCATGACATGTGAAAATTATATAAAAATCGCATTTGTGTCCATAAGTGAAGCTTTTGTTGGCACGGAGCCACACTCATTCACTTCCATACTGTCTGTGGCTACTTCTGTGCTACAATGGCAAAGTTCAGCATTTGCGGCAGAGACCATATGGCCTACGCAGAGCCTGAAATATTTACAAGCTTGCCCTTATAGAAAAAGGCCCAATCCCTGATATAGAAGACACAACCAGGGATCACTCAGAATTCAGAGGCTCAAATACAATGTGACTTGGTTGGGCAGATGAGCAGAGAAAGGGGAAAAGATTAACAGCAATTGCCACCATCTCTTCTACTCTATCCTCACCCTCAAACTGCCAAAGAGAGAAATGGGTTTTAACCATCCCTGAAAACAAATAAATATCTAAATGTTACCACCTCTTGATGGGCAACAGATACCCGGATTCTTTGGATCATTTAGCAAGGCCAGGAAGACTAGGTGACCCAGAGCCAGTGAGTCAAGTGAATGTCAAAGATGAAACCAAGGTTATGTCTCCGTCATACACGGCTGTTGGAGAAAAAAAGCACAGGAACACCTCCGGGTGGCAGATGTTTAGAATAAAAAAAACCACACAGAAGTCATTCTCAACTTGGAGGTTCAGACTCCTGAAAAACCCAGTGGTAGGATTTACTGCTAAGAAGTTTAAGACTTTATGGGAGAGGCAGGGCGGCGGGGGGGGGGGGCGGGGGCGGGGGCGGGGGCAGGGACCACAGGATTAAAAGCCCTATCTATGAATTTACGAATATCTACAAAATTATGTTCACTAAAACAGAAAATGTTATATGTTTTAAATTAGTAGTAATGAATAGAATTAATTTTCAACTGCCATTAACAATGTTCAACGCTTCAGCCTCAGCGACGGAGGCTCTGAAAATGCAGTCTTCTCTGGAGGCACCTGCACAAGGCCACAAAGACGCTGCAGCACTGCCTCTGTGCACAAAGCCAGAAACAACGCAGACTCCATCAACAGGGCACGTAATCAGGGGTGCATGCGACCCTGGGAATACTAGACCACTGTTATAAAGAATGCACCACATCCAGACACATCAACACGGGAAAATGTCCATGACACACTAAGTGACATATGTAAATGGCAGGACAGTAGACTTCGTATGATCCCGTTTTTCTAAATAAAGAAAAATGTGTTTTCATTTGCATAGAAAAAAATTCTGAAGTTAACACACAAGTTGTTAACAGTGGTTAGCACAGCAAAGGATATGTACTATAGATAGATAAATCACACGTTTCTGTTTGAATTGTTACAAACGAATTCGTATTTGTGAGAAAAAAAAAAAAAAAGCCAGGCATCTCACAATTTACATTTATGATCCCTTGCTCACTATAAAGCAACCAGGCTCTCCCTTTCTTAATAACATGCTGTCATGGTTGGGGGTGAGGCGTTGCAGATAATATGCCTGCCAAGAGGCTTTATTTCTTTATTTATTTGGCAACTCTCATCCAAACATTTAAGGTCCTTCTAATTCTGACACAATGACTGACTCCCACCTTCAGGTTTTCACCACAAAATACAGATACAAATTAATCCCAAAGTGTGTGCTGCTGGCCTAACTTTAACTTACCCTACTTAGCAGAGCCTCTTCAGTCTACTGTCAATCAGCAGCCACAGAGACCCTTTTAAAATATAAGATCATGCAACTCCACTTCCCAAGGCTTCCCAAATCTCCCAGAGTAAGATGTAAAATCCCTTAAATGGCTTAGAAGGCCCACATAATCTGGTCCCCATTACCTCTCTAACTTCATCTTCTATCACGCCATCCTTTGCTGTGCTCCAGCCAAGCGTTTCAGGGAATTTGACTTGTCCTTCTCTGCTGAGAACGTCCTTGGCCCCAGCTCCACAGAGGTTTCTCCCTTGCTTGCCTAAAGGAACAGGTGTCTGCTCCAATGTCACCTTACCAGACTTCCTCTGATGACCCCACTGAACACTGCAAACTTCCACCCTAGAAACCCCTACATTTGAAAATATTTTTCTCCATAGAATTTACCACCACCTGGTATACTAGCTATCTTATTTATGTGTTTACTCTCTCCCACTAGACTAAGAGACTCGATGCTGGTGTTTAAATAATATATAGTACAGCCCACAGGTACTTAGCAAATATTTGTCAGTTTATGAATGAATAAATTGACCAGAGTAATTATTTCACCAACCCAGGGTTATATAAAAAGACCCATGCTCCCTCATAGGAGCCTCCTCCTTGAGGGCCTGGGTTTATCTTCCCCTAGCTTCCCTTACTCTCTTAAAACTAAGCTGCTTAATTCCACCATCAGCTTTTTTGATTTCTCAAAACCTGGTTCTCTTTCCCCAGAAGGACCAAGTCAAGATTTCCCCATCCAGATGCTAACCTCCCTTGGTGAAGAATTCTCCTCTATTCATCATCCTCAAATCCTAAACTTCTGAGTAAGAACTCAAAAGTTAGGAAGGGCTTATTTTAATTTGACTATCAAAGACGACAAGTCCACCAAATTTTTAGGGGCATAATCAGAGGTAAAGTAAAACTCTTTCTTAATACTCTGCCCCAAGGAAACAACACAAAACCTAAAGTCATTTCAAAACTAAAAGAAAAAAGGATTCAGTTTAATAATGCTCAGACCCCCCCAAAACGGAATAAAAAAAAAAAAGATGAGAGAACCCATTTTCCTCAGTCCCCAAACATCCAACTTCTGAGCACACCCAGTGCAAGCTTTCCACAGAAAATGAAAAGAAACATAAAGCAAAAACAGGCAACAGAGCCTTCACATCTAATTTGGCTTATTCACATCTAATTTGAACTTGATCAAGATCAAGTATTCCATCTCTGAGACTGCAGAGAGTATTTAAGGAGAAAAACAACACAAGCACTGGCTGGCGGAGACACTAACATCACTGAGATGCCGCGCGATTCCAACACCACGGCTCAGGAGGGGCCTGAGTGCTGTACCGAGTGTGCAGCTGAGGAGGTGAGCACGGCCCGCCTGAAGGACAGCAGACCAGGTGCCAAAGACTGCCAAGAGGCCTCAGCACCGGCAACACACAGGCTGGAGACACGGCTCCGTGGCGCGACAGCAGAGAACAAATCCCAGGGCACCCGAGTCAAGTTACAGACGGTGTCTTCACCATGCACAACTCTGGTCACGCCACTTGGTTTATCCAACAAGCACTCACTGAGCCAACGACCCTCCAGGAGACTAAGGGTGTGATATAATGATTTTTTTCCCCTCCTTTAACTAAGAAAGCCAAAAAGGATATACACTGCATATTGAATCACAGAGGATGTAACTTTAATTCGACAACTTGAATTCCATTTATTGAGCACCTACTGTGTGCCGGATACTATCTAGGTACAGTAAGGGATAAGGCCCAATCACTGCCTTTAGGGAGCTTGCCGACATGCTTCTCTGTCATGGCCGTGACACTACAAGGAAGCTTCTATGTCCGGACACAAACAGCAAAGAGGAGAAAGAGATTATCTGGGGCAGTCAGAGAAGGTTTCCCAAAGGAAAAGAGGCCTCTGGGTTAGGCTCTGAATAAGCTGAGTCTGTTGTTGCTTGATTTTAGATATATGAAACCCTGCAGACTCAGGTCAGTGGTACAGAACTACTTGAGGTGAACCCCTGCATATGTTACAATCACACTGAGAAGCCTGGTACTTTCCTAATTTCTAGTCTGCCTCCTGCCTCTTGTGGACCCAGGACTAGCCCCATGAACATAGCCATTCATGTATTTCCCTCCATCAATGACATTCTGCTGCAGCTCCAAGGAGAATCTCCATGTGACTAGTGCTGAGAGACTAAGGGGTTAAGCACGTTGTTGACTCATGAAGCCTCAAGAGGTTTCAGGCTGCTCCGACAAAGCAATCAACTCACAAAAGTCTTAAAACAACAACAACAACAACAACACAGAAATCTAATGAAGACTTTCAACTCTAACCTTCTAGGGTCCGGGTCAAATTCTAAGCTTATAACCATGTCTTCCCCCAGTCTTCATCTATCATAAGAAAAAAGTACAGATCAAAAGACATCTGTTCTCAGAACACACAGAATTTTATAGTAAATATTTGAGACCTAAGACATCACCGATTCAATGGGTATGAGTTTGAGCAAACTCTGGGAGATAGTGAAGGACAGGGAAGACTGGCATGCTGCAGTCCATGGGGGTTGCAAAAAGTTGGACAGGACTGAGCAACTGAACAACAAAAGGCCTTGTTACCTATCTGGAGAAAAAATGCAGTAATTTCAGCTAGGAAAGATTTAGCCCAAATTTGATTCCCCAGTTGTTGAGATTTTAAAAGTGAACTTCCCTAATGGAATCATTTTAAAAGGAATAATGAGGACTTCCTGGCAGCTGAGTGGTTACAACTACTTCCAATGCAGTGGATGTCAGTTTGATCCTTGGTCAGGGAACTAATGTCCCACATGCTGTGCAGCCAAAAAAAGAAAAAAAAAATTGGGGTCTTCCCTGGTGGCTCAGCGGTAAAGAATTCTCCTGCCAATGCAGGAGACGTGGGTTCAATCCCTGATCTGAGAGGATCCCACATGCTGTGGAGCAACTGAGCCCGTAAGCCACAGCTAGGGAAGCCCAAGCACCCTAGGGCCAGAGCTCTGCAACTGAAGAAGCCACTGCAATGAGAAGCCCGCGCTGCAACGAGAGCGGCCCCTGCTCACCACAACGAGACGAGGCCCGCACAGCAACGAAGACCCACGCCGCCAAAGAGAAACAGATAAAGTTATATATATGTGAAAAGGGACTTCTTTGTGGTCCAGTGGCTAAGACTCCACACCCCCAATGCAGCTGGGGCCTGGGTCCAGTTCCTGCTCAAGAGACTGGATCCCATGTGCTGCAACTACGTATTTGCATACTGCAACTAAAGGTCCCAGGCTGAAGATGCCCAGTGCGGCAGCTAAGGCCCGGCACAGCCAGATAAATAAAACTATTTTTTAAATAAATAAAAATATATATTTTTAAATAAATAAAAGAACTAATCAACGCAGTTTTGTGGCAAGTAACTAAAACAGTGTTTCTCCCCTGGCCCTATAAACGTCACATTGATTACATTTACCCAGTGACAATAATTACAAATGAGCTATCAAAGCTCCAGTTTCTTACAAAGAAAAGTCCACTGAAGAGCCCCTCAGGCACTGATCTACAGGAGCAACAGAGGTTTTCACAGAGAAAACTGACGGTTAAAGCGTTCATTTCAAATGAAGAGGAGGAAAGAGTGCCTTCTTTAGGACCCAGGCGTTCTGACTCCCATCCTTGCTACAGGCACCTCTGTAAGTCACTTCCCCTCACCATATCTAAGTTTCCTCATCAATTAGAAAAAGAGAGAGACAGAGACAGAGGCTGGGCAACATAAACTCTACATTGCCTCCAGTTTTAAGGTGCCATTTAAAATAATTTTCTCTTTTCCTTAATACCAGCCTTTCACGACCACGGGGACTCCTGCTGCAAGGAGCCAGAGTACCCTCATTTTCTCCTGCTAGCTCAAAGGCAATCAGACCCCAAAAGAAGCTTCTCGTGGTGAAGCAAAGGGCCTACCATCCAAGTTATAAATTGTAATCTGGAGTCAAGACTATAGAAAGAGTCGCTTTCACTGCCCACAGGCAAAAGGAGATAAACTGTGAGCTGGTTATCACTGTTAAGTTTAACAGAGCTATACTGAAATACACACGCCTTTGCTTCATATTCTCACTATCTGAAAACACTATAGATTGTATCAGCGGAGGCAAGGATCAAAACATGCCTCCTTAGACTATCTCCTACTACAAAGCTGAAGAAGAAACCCCCTCCCTTCACGCAGACGTGCACACACAGCAATTACACCTTCTCGTCCCTGCCAGCCCAGCGGCAGCAACAGCCCAACAGTGACACCTGCTGGGGAAACTCCAGCAAGGGCCACTCAACAGCCAGAGGGCGTGGGCCCTCCGGGAGGCAGGAGGAGCTGCCGCTTCGATTATACCAAGATGCAAGCTCTCAGTTTATGAGGAAGTGGTGGCCCTTCTCTAATGGGTGTGCACTTAGAATCTTTTATAATATACCTCACTTTTGAGGAGGCTGTCAACCTTCATGGTACACACCTCATCTCATTCAAGCTCATCTGAAAAGAAGCAACTCCATAAATAATGTATCCAACCACTGTATTAATACATTATTTTACAACGAGAACCATGCATCTGTATATTTTGAATTTAAAAAGCATATATATAATTATTCACAGCAAGATGACAAGGGGTTTCATCTTCTGCAACATACATTTTCTAAATACTTGAACTCTTTTTATTTAAACCACAAATACATACTACCTCTTGTCTACAAAAAATTTTGATAGATCCTTAATAATAGTTTCAGGGTTTTAAATGGCATACATTATTAAGAAGTGACTATTCATATTTTAGTCACATGTGGTTACCTATGTAGTTCCTCAGATCACACTTGTCACATTTCAAACGCTCAACAGCCATATGTGGCTGGTAGATACTATACTAGCTGGCACAGACACACAACATTTTATTAGACAGCACTGCTCTAGAAACACATTGGAGTATTTTCAAACAAAATTATATGATGTCTGGATGGAAAGGAAGGGCAGGGGGTACAGACAAAAGTGTTGAAAATTTCTGGAGTCAGGTGATAAGTATATTATGGGAGCTCATTTATACTACTTTTCTTTCTTTTTGTATGTTTGAAGATTTCTGTAATCAAAAAATTAAAAGAAAGAAAACATAAAAATGGTTCATCTAAAAATGATCTTATCACTTTAAGAAATACACCATAGACAGCAGCTTGGAAAAATCTTTTTTATGCACACCAGAGTTCAAATTCCCATTCAGCAACCTACTGGGTGACCTTTAACAAGAAACTTGACTTCTCTGAGCCTCTCTTTCCTCAACTTAAAGATGGGAAATGTAATACCTGCTTTGCACAGAGTTACTCTAAAAATCAGAAATAATGCAAAGCTAAACACAGGACTAGGCTCTCAGCAATCGGTATCTCTAACTATTATCAAACGGTCGAGTGTGCTTTAAATGACTCAGGTATTTCTCAGCACAGCAACACATGAAGCGTGTTCTACTAGAACTAGAGTGAACAAAGGCTAACCACAAGCCCACTGGTGCCAGAGCACCAGGTACTCGTAGACTTTCAGAGCAGTAACTGAAGCCAGTCCTTTCTGGTTGCCTTTAAATGCACTCCCTGAATGCCTACTGCATGTCAGGTACTATGCTTGCTACCATCTCATGCACTCAGAAGCTCAGTTGTGCCTGACTCTGCGACCCCGTGGACCGCAGCCCACCAGGCTCCTCTGTTCACGGGATTTTCTAGGCAAGAACACTGGAGTGGGTTGACGTTTCCTTCTCCATCTTACCTCTTGACCAAAAAGAAGAACAGAGTCTCCGGTTCCTGATAGGGGACATTATACAAAGCAAAATATTACAAAGACGGCAACGTAGGAGATATTAATCCAGAACTGGCCTCAACCATACGGGCACAGTATCAGTCTGTCATTTCATCTATCTTTCCTATCATGACCAAGTCTCTCTGTGTTCTCAGATAGTACTGCCCTTAAGTAACTGCTTTTATCTAGAATTCACCACACTCTTCCCTTCCTCAGCATGTGCTATTCCCCTAAAATAAAAAGGTCTTTCCCTTTCCAGATCCTACCCTTCTTTCAAGGCTTGATTTCGCAACGCCTTCTTTGATGATACTTCCCTTTCTCTGAAATTAGACTACACAGAGTCTCAGTTCCATACAATGGAGCATTTGGCTCATTTACATTTTTTATATAATTACATGTAAATAAGTCTTGCCTCTACAACAACACTCTATACTGCCAATGGGCAAAGACCAGGTACTAAGCTTCTTTTGTATTCCTGACAGTGCCCAGCAGAGTGCTGGGGAAAAAAAAATTTAATTCAACAAGACTTATTAACTGGGCAACTCTCTAAAGCATCCTCCCAAAATAACAAGTACATGATGCGCACAATCCATATTCCCACCCTTGTTAGAAGCTTATGTCAGAGAAATTTCAGTTGCTTCCACAGAGGATGCAATGCAGAGAAATATGCTGCTTGAATCCAACAGGCATATTCTGGGAGTCGGTGATTACGCTAGATCTGACCTTTACAGAATTACAGAAAGAAGTCCCTAATAAATCAAGATAGATGCTCACGCAGCCATACACGGAACACGAGGTGGGCGATCAGCTACACCCACGCTGTGTCTTCCATGAAAGAGCTGCCTGGGCTGCCAAGCCAAGTATGGAGAGGCCTTCCTTCTATGAATCTCTTCTTCCCCACCTGCAGGTGATGTCCCTCTGGAAGATCTACTCAAAAAATCTTAAGTAACTTACTGTCCAACATATATATATATCTACAGGAAAAAAAATAGTCCTCAGTATATATCTATATACTATTTTCTTTCCCTTTTGTCAAGTTGCAGTGTTCCAAAAGATGAGGTTTAAGAATTTGTCCAAAGCAATACAAAGACCCAATACACTAATCTGTCCCAAGTACGGTTCTCTTTTACTACTAGAAATTTTTTTTCTCCCCTAGCCTCTCTGGGATATTGTGTTGTTTAACGACAACCAGCCCTGCACAGAGAATCCTTTAAGGAGGCCAAAAAGCAGAGTGGAGGAAGTTCATGGTTCTACCTCCTCACGCCTCTCTAACCTCACCCACAACTCTCCTTTAAGGCTACACATCACGTGAGCCGAGCCAGAGTCACAGGAGCGAGCAGAGTCACTGGACTCGGGCTGCCAGGCCTTATCCTCTTCCTGCCACCACAGCAAGCTTTTCCACGAAGATGCAATGGAAGCTCGGGAGATCAGAACCAGATGCGTGGGTCCCAGACGCTCCAGATCCAACCACCGAGACCCACAGGGCTGAAGGAAGAGGCACCAGGAGAAAAGGAAGGGACGCGGGAGGAGGCCGGGCAGCATCTGCTTACCTCCTGAGAGAATCCTCCTCGGCGCTCTCCTCCGGCAGGTCCTGATGCAAGGCCTCCTGTGACACAGTTCCAGGTCGGCTGGCCTGGGTGTAGATGCGTTCCCAGTGGCCCGTCTCCTGGTTGAAGGCCACCCCCACAGTCCTCTCCTCCTGCGGGCCAGCAGAGCTGCCCAACTCCAGCCTGCTGGAGCTGGCTGTCTGGCCCTCAGTCCGCTCGAGAGGAGGCAGCTGGCTGCCACCCGCAGCCATGCCCTCAAAGGTACCGGGGACCTGCCAGGAGGAGCTGGCCTCGCCAGAGGAGTAGTTAGGTGTGCTTCTTTCCCAGCGCAGGGTGTCGTTGTTGAAGGTCAGCAGATTGTGGCAAGCGCGGCACCGGTTCAGGTGGCCCCGGGACAGGTTGGAGTTGTTCTCGCTGCTGTGCGGGGTGGGCTGGTGGGACGGCCCTGGCCGCTCGGATTCAAGGTTATTGTTGAGCATTTCCTGGGCCTGCTGGGCCTGGGGGGCCTCCCCGCTGAGGCTCTGGTCCAGCTCCTGAAGCCGGTCATACTCCAGAAAGAAGCGTCTCAGGTCACACTGAAGCTCGTGGCGGATGCTGCCCGAGTTGTTTTGGCTGGAGCCGTTCCCTCCATCTGACTCAGCTGCCAACCCCGAGGCTGGAAAACCCCTCCCTTCTGTGGCTGAAGTGTACACAGAGGCTTGAGAGCCACCTTCCTGCTGTCGCAGCACAGAGAGCAGACTCACCGAAGAGGCGCTGGTCCTGGGCGGGGGCATGGACTCCGCCTCGGAGCGAGAGTTCAGACTGAGCACTGTCCGGGTCCACTCGGATCCTGTCAGCCCGGGGGCTATGTCCCGGTGGTACCTGGAAGGGTGGCCAGACAGGGGGCCTGCCAGGGAGCGCCGGGGGGGACCCAGGCTGAGGTTGCGGAGCGTGTTGCCGGCGGTGCTGCTCTGGACCGTGCTGAAGGCCGACGGCCGGCTCAGGAGGCCCGGGTCGTGCGGCGCGGGCGAGGCCTGCTCCGGGGGCTGGAAGGGCTCGGTCTGCACAAAAGAAAAGGAAGGGGTAGGAGCCCTGGCGGAGGCGGGGGGGACGCTGTCCTGGTGTGGCAAGAGGGGAGGGCCTCGAGTGCCCGAGCAGCGGCTGCAAAGGCACAGGATCCCAAGGTGCTGGCAGCACTCGGCCGTGGGGTGACTGACCCGCTGTCGGAGCCGGATGCAAGCGGAAGTCCTGGGGCGCTCCGTGGAGGGCTGAGGGGGAGGCGGTGGGGGTGAGGGGGTGGCAGGATCTTGCACTGTGCTTTGCTCTCCCACCTGGATGCCCGAGGAGCGGGAGGACAGCATGTGCAGGAAATTGTGGAGGAGAGGCGTCCGGCGCACTGGCTGTGATTGCAGGAGGGCCCGCTGACGGTAGTGCGACAGTTCTGTTCCGTCTATGGGGATCTCTGGCTCGTCATCACCCTGCAACGTGGACCAAGGCGGGGCGGGGGCAGAGCCAGGCAGTTAGGTAGAACTTCCAGGTAAATCCAGAGAAATTACTGATAATCATCCAAGGACAACACAAATTCTAGAGAGGCAACAATGCCACCCTTGAAGCACTGAGAACTAACTGGGTCCAGATTCGGAATCATCATATGGTATCAAATCATTCACTTGTAACTAGCAACATTTCTCAACGAGTTCAGCTGGCAACCCAATTCTCTTACACAGGCATTTCCACGACACGGAGGCTGTGAGGGGAAGCAAGATGTCAACCAGCCAAAGGCACCCGAACGACAAGTTATCCAACGCAGTCTGGTTACTTCTATTGGGACGATCACTCGGGGGTTTCGGGGGGACTCCCCCGTCAAGACCTACAGTTCTAACTCTGAATATGGTCTGCGGCTAGTTTTAAATCTTGACTGGAAAGAAACACTCGGACGTTGAAAATTAAAGTCCAATCCCATCAGAATCCGAGCACTACTTGAACAAACCACCCACAGGTTAGATGGAGCTGGACCTGCTGACTGACTTACCTGCTGATTAGAGGGGTTAACAATTGCTGTGAGTAAGGAGTGTCCAAGAGGATCAAATCTCACCAGACTGAAAACACAGAAGAAACGGACAGAGACATGGAGAGAGAAATTCTGTTAACTGAGGAAAGGAAACCCGGGAGCAAATTTCTAGCGATCGTTACTGACAACTGTGGGATTTACCCAGGCATCCACCTAATGCTAGAGACTTCCCAAACTTTCAGATTAAAATAATAAAGCTCGCTCCTTCTTGTTGCGTCCTCACACCTGCCAGAATAAGGGAATACATTTCACAAAAAATAATTTCAAGAACACCCCTGGGCTTCCATCCCAGGAAGCAGCTACATTAAGCACACAGCCGCTCCTGGCCAAGAGCCCATCATAATGGTAAAGCAGAGGACGCTTCCATACTCTGCCACAGGTTCGCGCCTCCCCTCGGACAGCTGCTACACTGGCGAGAAGCATGAGGGCTGGTGACAGGGACAGTCCCAGTGTCAAGCGACCCACCTGAGGCTAGAAAAGTAGTGAAGATCCAGTGGCGATACCAAGAGGCCCAAAGAGGACCGGTGCCTCGAGTTCAGTTCAGGTGGCATGTGCACTGACTTCAAAGGCTACGTATGTCAGTATTAGCAGACTTGATACCTCTCTACATCTCCACTTTCCATTTTGACTAACAGAAAACCAGGGGTGAGCAATTTACCCACCAAGCTCCTCACTGCCTGAACACCTTTTAAGGTTCAAAACAAACAAACAAACAAAAAAGCCTTTATCCCAAACCAGATAGCTTTGAACCTAAAAAAGATTCTAAAGGCCTTCATCTACAAAGACCTGAAGATGAGGCCAATAAGGAAGAGCTGAAATGAACAACATGCACAGCTTCCCAGCTGATTGGCCAACAGTTTAAAAAGTATGAAGAGCTACAGGGATAACACCCCTGGCCCTGAGCTGGGGATAATACAGAGATAACAATCTATCTTTTGGGGCAAAAGCACCCTTAAATGTTCTCCGCATGTTAAATCTATGCCAGATACTGCTGGTGCCCAGAGCGCTCACCGGACCCGTTCCATCTCGCTAGCTGTCTTCACCACGGCAAAGGGTTCCCGGCGACTCCAGTCCCAGAAGTGGATCTCGTTGGCAGTGGCAATCAGCAGAAGCTGAGCCGTGGGGTGGAAAGCCAGGGAGGCAATGGCATTGTTGCTATCTGTGAACCAGCTTTCACTGCCACCCTGTGAATGAACAAATCCCAGGCATTCTCAAGTTACAATCTGCCAGCGAACTAAGTCAATTTCAAAAAAAGGGTCCAGGTGGGGTAAAATGACTCCTTGTAGGGCCTACTTTAACTATGTCTTCTGAAAACCAGATACAAAACCAGTGATCTGGCAGTGTCACCAAATTTACTAGAAAAACATTATTGTCAATTCAGTTCTGTCATCTACAATCTATAAGCAATGAGCACCTGTTTCTATAGTCTGTGAAGACTCAAGGTTTGGTGCATGCCACAGTACACAACAGCCCATTAGCCAATCTCCAGGACGAGGAGCACACTGCTTTGACAATCGTGATCAGAATAACAGTACAATCCTTGATCTAAGAAAAGAGAAATCCATCCTGACGACGTCTCAGCAAGTCCTGTACCTTGTCACAACGGGCAGACAGTTAAACAGGGTGTTCATCTTGAAATGGAACATCCCTCTCATTAAGTAAGCAGTAACTACTAAGTACTCAGGGATGGTCCTGGAACATGGCCAGTCTCTCCTTCAGAGTCAAGAATGCAAGGGGAAATAAGTCTCTGCATCTAGAGTACCAAAGAAAAGGAAACGCTTACGTGTAAATCCCAGATCCGAACCTCCCCATCTAGGCAGCCGGAAGCGATGAGGCCTGAGATGGTGGGATGAAACGTGACGCACCATGGAGTGCGGCGGTGTCCAATCAGAGAGTGAACACACTTCCCCGTCTTCACCTCCGTGATATAGATGTTATGGTTTACGTGAGTGGAAGCCAAGAGAGTCCTAGGGAATCAACGAAGAGGAAGCCAGTGTACAGTACGTCGGACGGAAACTGATGCTCATTCCCCGTCCCAACATGGAAAACTGCACCTTGGGCTTTACTAACAACAGAAACATTCTCATCTGTCAAAGCTTCTGGCTTCTCCATTCTGTCCCCAAACGACACATAATCCCTTCAGAGAATACTTTTTCCAGCAGGGAAAATTATTATGCCATTAGTGGCCTATATCACACAGGCAAAGGATTGAGAAACTTTCCAAGTTTTGATCATCGATGTTCACAGGTTCCTTTGCTTATTCTCATTATTTTAATGATTAGCACTGGTCATCTATTTCCCACCATTCTGATAACACTGGCAAAGTTCTGTTCATTCAGTGCCTCAAAGAGTCTTCAGGGATTTCACTTGGATGAAGCTCAGCAAAATACACAGAAACCAATGCTACCGCAAGTCTCAGGTAAAGATTAGGTAAGAACTAGGTACCTGTCTGGGCTGAAGGCCAATAAAAAGGTGGAGCGTGGACTATCCGGCAGTTCCACTCTCTGAGAAATAAAACAAACAAAAGTTAAAACACATTACTTATAAACTATGGCTCACTCTATCTCAAAAGCACCATTCTACATAATTAGTATTTACAGTGTAAGCTGAAAAACTGGAGACAACGATCAAGCTACAAATTGAGAGAGAGAAATCTAAATTACCTTCGGGAAATTTAGCTGCAAAGGGAAAAGATATTTCTAGCCCATTAACACTTCCATATTTGTAAACACAAAAACACAACACCCCAAAACAACAAAAAACCTAAGTTAGATATATCGATTCTGCCACACAAAGTAGACGGTGTGCCAACTCTGTGTCACTCAGTCATTCTAAGGCCTCATTCTATTGTCACCCCTACAAGTCCTACGTGAAACATAACCAGTGTTCTTACCTTGCCCTCCCACTTCATACACCGGGTTTTATCTTCAACCAGCTCCTGCAGAAGTCGCTGAGCTCCAAAGGTCCGAGTGCCCCGTTCTCGCCCCCAGAGAATCCGGACAGCATTCTTCTCTGGAACGACCTTCATGGCGCTCAGTAAGCACTCTCACACCAGGCACGGGAAGAGGAGGAGCGAGCAACAGCTCCACACACCGAAGCAGCTAAGCTGAGGCCATTCAGATCCTTGTAAGCTGTCTTCATGGAAATCTAAGGTAAGACATTTAATGTCAAAGAGCATCTATTCTGCAATCAGAGGAAGTTCCCACCTCAAATACGACTCTAGCTTAGAGACGAAAGTACTATTCTCTTCATATGTAATGACACCTTCTCAGAAAAGCCGCTTCTTCCCTAACTTTTCGTCCAAGAATATCTCACCCTTAAATTCCTCTTCTATCCTCCATAGCTCAGCCTTATATCTAAAAAGCAGAACCGGACTTCTCTGGTGGTCCAGTGGCTAAGACTCCAGACTCCCAGCGCAGGGGGCTCAGGTCTGATCCCTGGTTGACGAACTAGATCCCTTATGGCACAACTAAGACCCAGTGCAGCCAAATAAACAAACAGACCTTTAAAAGAGTTATTCTTTTTATCAGGCAATCAAGAGCTTTTACTTCTAACCAAAAGGGCTAAAACCCTGTCAAAAACAAGACAAATCACAACATTTGTACTCCCTGCTGTTTGCCGCGCTGCCTGCCTAACTGCTGCTGCCGCTGCTGCTAAGTCACTTCAGTCGTGTCCGACTCTGTGCGACCCCACAGACGGCAGCCCACCAGGCTCCCCCGTCCCTGGGATTCTCCAGGCAAGAACACTGGAGTGGGTTGCCATTTCCTTCTCCAATGCATGAAAGTGAAAAGTGAAAGTGAAGTCGCTCAGTCGTATCCGACTTGTAGCGACCCCATGGACTGCAGCCTACCAGGCTCCTCTGTCCATGGGATTTTCCAGGCAAGAGTACTGGAGTGGGGTGCCATTGCCTTCTCTGGCCTAACTGCTAGGACCCCTCTGATCACTTGGGCAGCCTCCAAAGCAAAGGATGGGTTACTGATTTTAAAAGGTTATTACTTGAGGTACGGTTCTTATGTACTAGCTTCAGTTCTATCTCCTACCTAAAAGCAAGAGCACAGAACTACTTTGAGGTACCTTTCTCATTCTCTTTTTCTCATCTCCACTCAAGTTCCAGAGTAGAGCGTAGAGGAGCAAAAAGAAGAAAAAATTTCATTTCCTTTCTAATCATCCACTGCAAGCCTTAACAGCATAAAACTGTCACAAAATAAACACAAATTCCACTAAAATGTCAACTAGCAGCAAAACAAACACACATGAAAGTTAAAGAAGTTTGAAAATACATATATAATTTTTATTCATCGCAGCACTGTTTCTTCAACTCTGCTATGAAAAAAATCCAAATAGAAATGTTGAGAACACAGTAGAATAAATACATACTGCTCATTACTTAAGACTCAATAATTGTTAATATATTGTCAAATTTGCCTCATTTGTCTCCATGGATAGATATATAGAAGGGTCCCTTTTAGTTTTCCTGGAACCATTTCAGCAGGCATGGAGATAGTCTAACCCTATATACCTCACTGTGCATCTCCTGAGAATGAGGACATTTAGCTTCATGACTACAACACTATTCACCACCATTATCATTTGTGCCTTTAATACACCAAATACTCCACAAAGAGTCTTTAATAGTGGTTAAAAAAAAAAATCCAGAACCCAATCAAGGCTCAAGAAATGAATTTGGATGATGTCTCTTTAGCCTCTCTTATTCTAGAATGGCCTCCAAGTTCTATTCTGGTTGGTTCTGTGTATGGTTTGTTTACAACCCAAGCTTTCTAAACAGACCAGAACAGTTGACTTGTTGACTCGTAGTTGACCGTTACGTCTCACTTACGCATGATTATTTCCTCACAGTGCCGTTCAGCTTGCCTCTCTATCCCTAACACCTCCTGTGAACACTGACTCGATCGAGGCTGAGAGGCTTGGGAAAGGATGCTTCACAGGTGATGCTACCTACGGCCCTGGTAACGCAGCCCATCGTGCTCTCAGCTGCTCCACTCGGTGAGACCTGGTAAACTACATGCTCATCTGGCAAAACATGATCACCTGGCCGGGTCTGTAACAGCCAGAGCTCTTCATATTTCCTCCTTTACAGTAAAAGCAATCTGTGGCTAATGTTTGGCACCATGTGAATATGCTGTTCCTCTTCAACCTTGTGCTTAACAGTTCAGCAGTTACTGATGATTCCTTCATAAATTCTTATTTCAATTGGGGGCTGGAATATGTTGATTTTCCAATTCCATTCTTATTATTTCTACATTACTGGCATTCTTTTGGAAAGAATAACTGAAGTAGAGTAAACGCTTAATTTTTTCCCTTAATTACTACTTATTATCTGTAATAGTAAAAACTGGGGACAACCCAAGTGCCCATCTAAAGGGGACGAGATGACTTACTATAGTAAGGAAGATTCTCTGGGTAGTGATAACAAAAGATCTTTAAGATACATTGTTCAGAGGGGGAAAAGCAAGCAGCAGAATAATGAACATAGCAAGGCTACCTTTCGAAACAGAGGAGAAACTGATGGGCGTTTGTTACAGCCTGAAGGGGCAAGGAGGCCAGAGACACAGGTGGAGGCTGGCCTCTGAGCGCACCCATGTTACGGCATTCTCATTGCTTAATTACCTATTCAAAATTTATTTTTAAAATATTTGATGATGGGAAGAAAATGTTAAATGATAACGACAAAACATAAAATTTATATATACAGTGTGATCTCAACTTTGTTTTTTAAAAAAATCTTTAAGAATAACGATACAAAAAATTATAAAAAGCATTAACCATGGTTCTCTTTGGGTGGTAGGATTATAGGTGACTTCATCATCAGGAAAGGCACTGTTCATTTTTTAAATTTAAAAAGTAATAATTGCTTATTGTAAAAAGTCAAACAATAATAAACTCTTTACATTTTATGAAAGGGCTGCAATCTAAAAAGTACACAATAAGACGCATCCAAATACAGGAGTAAAAATACTTATTGTCTGTGCTGAAATGAGATTTCTCTTTGGAATATTAAAATAGAAAAAGTCGGAAGAAGCCTACAGAAAGATGTGACTCTGAGTTCCTAGTTGCATATGGCACAAAGTTCGTCAGGAGTGATTAAGGAACAAACTCCAGCCTATATCCTTGGAGTACAGTTCTCATTCGCCAGCAGCACACAAACATAAGGATGTACACACTGACTGTGTCAGCACGGTGCAGGCCAGCCTCCCACATAAACTGGGGATGAACTAACTAAAAGGAAATTACCTCCTTGGTGACTACGACAACTCATGGTTCAAAACCAAAAGTTTGGAAGTGAAACTGCCACAAAGCTGAATAATTACTAACCAGGAGGGTGGCAGAAATACAGTTCCCATCCATTCACTTTAATCCTTAACTGAGCCTGTAATTTTTCTTACAGCCAATCATTCTTTTACCTAACTTAGAGGTCTTCAGCAGAAATGAGTTCTGAGGGTTCCTAACAATGCTGTGCTTAGTTGCTCAGTCGGTCTGACTCTTTGCGACCCCATGGACTGTAGCCCGCCAGGCTCCTCTGTCCATGGGGATTCACCAGACAAGAATACCGGAGTGGGTTCCCATGCCCTCCTCCAGGGCATTTTCCCCACCCAGCGATCGAACCCAGGTCTCCCGCACTGCAGGCAGATTCTTTACCATCTGAGCAACCAGGAAAACCCAGGGTTGTCCTATGGTGCAACATTAAAACTACTTTGAGAGAAACGTATTTAAACCATTTATAATCTTAGAACATGTGGTGAAAACAGCAACAATCCAATTCCTAAAAAAAAAAAAAAAAAAAAAAATCTGACCTTCTGACCTCATGTAACTCAAGAGGAAGAAGAAACTACAGGTCACAGACACCGGTGATTCAGAAAACTGTGATGCAATCTTAAGTTCCTACACAAACCAGAAGGACAAGGGAAGAGCTGCTACAAATACCAGTTACCAAAAAAACTCAAAAACTAAAGCTCGGGATTACCGCAGAGCTTGTCTACCACTTCCCAGAGACCTAAACACACCAAAGGTTCAAAGAAGAGAAGTCTGAGGGACAGCAAGAAGTCGAAGGGGCTAAAACAACTTCACAGTCTCTCTTTTGTCGGGAAAAAAAAAATTGCTCTGTCTCTTTAAAAGGATAAGGGGCCTTTTCCTGATACACTCCTAATAGCCACCTGAGAAGCAATTCTGCTTTGTTCTCCATAAAGAACAGGAGCTGAAGCAAACTGCAGCTGGGCGGGCCTGTGGCTGAGGAAGTCCCAGTCGAGTGTGTTTTTCATTCCTCTCTTTAAAAAGGAGAAAGAAGCAAGTTTCCCAATCTGTCCCTTAAGCCAGATTGGGACAAAAGGTGCCAAGAATAGCTTTTGTGACACCGTTACACAGGCCCCCAAGTCAGTTCCCAACCACCGAAAGCTTTGTTCACGTACAACCAGAAAGACACGATTAGGATACGTATGGAACACAAATGCCAAGATCCGCCCACCCCCATTTCTAACCACTTTCCCTATAACATGACCCATCACTCTACAAAGATGGGGAGAAAACCAAGAAAACCTTGAAAGGTTTTCTCTGCTTAATTCTAGGACATAAATTATACTTAACAACCACTAATAAAAATCACCCAGAGGGGATTTCTCTGGTGGTCCAGCGGTTACAATTCCATTTCCAATGCTGGGGGCGTGAGTTCGATCCCTGGGTGGGGAACTAAGATCCCACACGCTACATGGCACGGCCCAAAAAAAAAAAAAAAAAAGTCACTAAGATTATGCACAACCCAGTGGAAGCTAAAGTTAGACTTACAGGTTCCTCCTGCAATTAAAAAAAATTATGTGTGGCTGTGCTGGGCCGCCAGTGCTGCGTGGGCTTTCCTGGTCTCGGCAATCGGGCACTGCTCTCTAGGAGCAACACACAGCCTCCCCACTGCGGTGGTTTCTCCTGCTGCAGAGCACTGGCTCGAGGGTGCTCGGGCTTCAGTGTGGCGGCACGTGGGCTCAGCAGTTGCGGCTCCCGGGCTCCAGAGCATAGGCTCAACAGTTGAGGCGCACAGGCTTAGTAGCTCTGCAGCCTGTGGGCTCTTCCTGGACCAGGGATTGAACTCATGTCTCCTGCACCGGTGGATTCTTTACCACTGGGCGATCAGGGAAGCCCCTTCCCCTTGCAATTTGATCACCTTATTATGCTAGCAATTTCACTCCCCCTTCTAGCAATATGACTTTGGACAAATTATTTAAACTCTTTGAGACTTGGCTGCCTCCTCTGTAAACAGGAATCAAGCTACTGGCCTCATCAAGTTGCTGTGAGGCTCTAAGAAAAGCATGGTAGAGCATTAAGACCCCTGCTGTTGCTGTCGTCATTATTACTGAATCCTCTTTGGGGTTCACCATGGTTTCCCTCACCAAACAGTGTGCCCAGCTATCAATAAAACCTGAGACCTGTGATGCCATGATTCCCAAGGGAAGCAGATTGCTAAGAAACATTTCAGAGGCTGTTACCAGACAACAAATTAAAGGAAAAGTATTTATTTCTGTGGCAAAACGTAATTAAATGAGATTTGGGCTACTTATACATAAAAAAGTGAATTAAAAAAAATAGATTCAGCGACTTTCAGCTGTATCTGTAAAACCTGGCCAATAATTCACACCCCAAATCCTCCCTACCAATAGCATTCCAAGGGTATGAATCAGAAAGTTATTAGGCTTGGAAGGGACTATGAGAATGCAGGCCAATGACCTCATTTATTTGAGTAACTGCATCTCTCCCCACTTCACTGTGCCCATGTAGGCAAAGGCTTAGAGTCAAATCAGCCATGTAACGCCAATGTATATCCAAAAAAATAATTCAGGATTCAACCCAAGGTTAACTCTTTAAAAGGAAAACAAAGAATCCTTTACTGAATCTAGAATCACCTGCATAAGTAAAGTTCTCCCAACAACTGGAAAATTAACTACAAAATGTCAGACCTTTAATTAGAGGCCTATAAGTATCCAAGTACTCTTTAGAAACTCCATGTGGGTGGAAATACACAGGGTTTTTCTAAAGGGTTTTCTAAAAAACTTCAAAAGCTAGCAGTTTTGTTTTCATCAATAGGACTTTCTACAGGGCATTTCAGGACACTTCTTAGGACGCCGTATATGGTCCAAGTCCAAAATGTAAGCACGGCAGCAGCCTGCCTCTACAGGCACATCCCTGCCTCTACACAGCTCCTGCCTGACTCTTGGAGTAGACTGGATGTGGGAGCGGGGCAGGGAATCGGGGGCAAAGCATCACAAACCGAGGACTGTAATCCAGGTAACAAATCCTGAAGGGAGACATATCTGGGGACATAAAAATTTCAACTATTACTTGAACTGTGTGCTAAAGGAGATCCTAGGATATACCAAAATGCTAACTGTGGCTTAAGTCTACATAGAGAAACTTTAATGTTTAATCTTTTTATCTATAATTTCTAAATAAGAGACAGTGTAGTAGATTTATATATGGGTCCTGATAGGCCAAGTGAACCCAGCTCTGTCACTTTCTCGGTGAAAGTGCTTGACACCGAGTCGTGTCAGACTCTCTGTGACCCCATGGACTGTATGTAGCTCGCCAGGCTCCTATGTCCATGGGATCCTCCAGACGAGAACACTGGAGTGGGCAGCCATTCCCTTCTCCAGGGGAATCTTCCCGACCCAGAGGCTGAACCTGGGTCTCCTGCATTGCAGGCAGAGTCTTCACCGGTTGAGCCACCAGGGAAGCCCATTTTCTCAGTACATGACAGTTTCTTGGAATAGTTACTTAACTTCCTTGTACTCCAGTTTCATCATCTGTAAAAGGCAGCATGTATACGATAGGATTACCACTAGGATTAAAAGACTTACCAAATGAAAAGTGCTTGCTATTATATAATTCCAGTGCTAGTACCAAATAATACCTTCTTTCTATAATGAAGAATTACAGAATGGCAATAAGAAAAATATATTTAAGGCCACAAAGTCCTATAAACAATCAGCCAGGGACCTCCCTGGCGGCCCACTGGTTAAGACTCGATGTCCCCAACGCAGGGGATGCTGGTTTGATTCCTGGTTCTGGTCAGGGAAGATCCCCCATGCTGTGTGGCGCAGCCAAAAATAAATGAATAAATAAGTATGCAATTCTAAGAAAAATAAAAATCAGCCAAATTAAAGAAAATTATTCTACAAATGGAGACTGCCACTGCAAAGGTCTCCAACTCATTCTGTATTAAAGATACCTTACTACTGTCACCTTTAAAAAGATAATTAGAAAATCTCAAGATAGTGGTTAAGACAATAACAACACTTTCATCATCTTATTCATCCCCACTGTCCTCAGCATAAGTAACTCACTTATAATCCTCAGATACACGAAGCCCTAAAAGGGCAAGTCACACTGTCAGCGGTGGGTTCAGGACCCAAACCCAGGCAGTCTGGCTCCAGTCTAGACGCTTCATTACTACTGCCTGGCGCAAAACCTCCTGTGAGGTCTCTCCTGTTCCATGCGCTGCTCTCACATATAGTAGGCCCTCCATCAATGTTTCACTGTCTCACTGTATCAACTGGAAATCAGCCTGCTTTGTATTTTTAATGTTCATTTCCCCAAAGGTCAAGAAATTGACGAATCATGCTGAGGGGAATTCCCTAGTGATCTAGTGGTTAGACTAGACCTCACTTTCACTCCCAAGGGCACAGGTTCAATCCCCAGTTGGGGAACTAAGATCTCACCAGCCACAGGGTATACCCAAAAAAAAAAGAAAAAAAAAAAATCATGTTGAAGAAAAATGAAAAGAAAAAATTCTCACTCCTTCCTTTACAGCAATTTATTTACATAGTTTCTGGGAGAAAAGGGGACTTTAAAACCTTCAACCAGAAATAAACTTTGATAAAGTACCAAATAAAACTACATCATGAAATTCAGTTACTATGTATTTACCCTACAAACCCACAAACTCCATCCAAGTAAGAAAAATTACCTATCAGGAAATAAGAGATCAATGCCACAGTAAATTTACTTTTGTAAGGCAACCAGAATAGAACATAAATCTCAAAAAACATAGTCAACAAAGAATGTGAGTGAACAAACTCTGTCATGTCTGTGCATTACACCTTCATCCAACATGAAGTATAACATCAACACATCTGGCTAAAGGAAACGCGGAGCCTGCGCACAGAGCCCCGTATCAGCCCCTTCTCATCCAGAGCAGACGCGTGCGCTAGTGGCCGCCCTGCACTGCCAGAGCTAGGATTCTCCACACCTGGGTCTGCCTGCCTGGGACAGATCCTCTCCAAGGACAGTCTCCATCAGTTTCTGGGGAGACCTGCTCCCATGCTGCCCTACCCATCAAGAAATAAGAACATATCCCTGAACCTGGGTGGACCGTGTGACTTGCGTTGACCACAGAATGTGGCAGAAGTGATGATATGCCAATTCCAGGCCTGGCAACATCCACTTTCACCCTTGGAAACCAATCACCAGGCTGCAAGGAAATTCAAGACATCACACTGGAGAGAGAGGCCATATAGAGAGGTCCTAGATGACAAGACATTACTCAGAGAGAGGCCACACTGAAGACTATCAAGGTCCCAGACCAATGAGCTGAAACTCTGTTGTCCTGTCTAAGCCAGCCCAGACACCAGCTGAAAACAGACAAGTGAGCGACCCCACAGATGTGACACAGAGCAGAAGAGCCAACCAGATGAGCCCTGCCCACACTCCTAACCCACAGGGCTGTGAGCAGCAACAGATCATCACCGTCCTAAGCCACAAATGTGGAGGTGGTGTGATACTACGGTTTATAGTAAGAAATACACATTTGGTCTTTGTCCTCACTTTTGCACAGATTTCCTAAAACCCTTGAAATTTCCTGAGTGAGAGAAATCTTCTGTCATTCATAAGGAGCTTCTTTTAAATTTATCGGTTGACTTAGGGTGGCACCCCTACAAAGCCTCAGGATAGGGCTGGTCACCAGAAAAACCAAGTGATTAGAGGAAAAAGAAAGGGGATTGGGGCTAGATTGGCCGGGAGATTAAGCACTATAAAAACTATTGAACAAGATTTGATGACCTTCCGGATCGGTGAACACATTCACATGCCAGGAGGGTGATGCACCCCAGTTCTATGAGGACAGAAGCTCCTACGTTTCAGACCCTTCCAGATCTTGCCCTGTGCTCCTCTTCATCTGGCTGTTCAAACTGAAGTGAAGGGAAGTCGCTCAGTCGTGTCCGACTCTTTGCGACCCCATGGACTGTAGCCCACCAGGCTCCTCCGTCCATGGGATTCACCAGGCAAGAATACTGGAGTGGGTTGCCATTTCCTTCTCCACGGGATCTTCCCAACCCAGGGATCGAACCCAGGTCTCCCACATTGCAGGCAGATGCTTTAACCTCTGAGCCACCAGGGAAGCCCAATAAACTGCTAAGTGTAAGCTTGAGTTCTGTGAATCACGCTGTCAAATTAGTCCAACTCAAGCAGGGGGTTACCTCCCACCTATAAGCCATCCATAAGAAGCACAGGTGACAACCTGGGCCTGCAATCAGCATCTGAAGTCCAGGTGGCACAGTTCTGTGGAACTTGCGGGATCAGATGCTATCTCCAGGCAGTGTGTCACAACCAGTTAAATCTGCAGAACACCTAGTCGCTGGCTGCTGAGATTTGGAGAAATGCTTTCCAGTTTTGGAAAAAACACCCACTGAGGTTGTTTTTCCATAGCAGCAGATAACTAAAACACTACCTACCTAATATCCAGTGCACCTAATTCCTTGTTAGGGCTCTTCCTCACTAGACTACAAACTCTAGGACATGTCTATCCCAGTCCAGTCTTAGCCCAGTGCCTAGTACAGAAGAGAGTGAATATGTGTGTATATTTATATCCAGCTATGAGGGAAGCCCAAAGCAAACTCTACACTGTCATAAAGAGCAACACCTAGGTGAAAAAAAAATGTGGTCAGTTATAGGTGGTGCTGATGGTTCAAGGTTATCAATTCAATTTCTACAAGTCAAATATCTCCAAAATGAGAAAACTATGTCCCATTAACTAATCTCAACCAGTCATTTTATCATGCACATGTCATGAATCAGGAGAAGGCCAGGCACCACAGTATGCACAGGTCAAATCTACCCCCACCACTCCCAGCTGGGGGGAAAGAGGGTGGGACCCAAACCTAAAAACTATATACCCCAGGGAGGACAGCAGTCTTTTGTAATTTCTATACTCATGTAACAATGCTTCTTTATACTCATATTTGAAACAGGGCACATTCATAACAAAATACAGAAGCAGTGGATTTTCTGAGAGCAGGGCTGGGAATATGTGCTACTGTATATCCCGAGCTTGAGAGTGCTGGATATATAAGTGATGTGATTTAATGGGTAAAGCTAAGGCTAAGAGGTAAGAAGCTTCAATGACTGATTTCTACCAGTGAGGTGTTACATAATCTTGGACAAATCACACTCTATGTATAAAAACTGAAAGTAACAACACCCTCTCCTCCTACCTTAAGGAAAAATATCTCTGGAATATCTCAGGAGTTACAAAAAGCTCAAGGCACGATTACAACTTTTCAAAGTAAAAGGCAAGTTAGGAACCAACAATAACCAGAATACACAATAACAGGACTTTGCACAAAGACGTCTGGCACACGCAGTTCTAAAAGTGCGAAGGAAACTGCACGGGCTATGAAACAAAGTCAGAGAGTACCTACCTCTAATTAACCGCCTCACATGCTGACAGCAACTAATTTGATGGCATTAAGACCTATACAATCAACATTAATACAAAGCCACTTTATAAGCAGCCAAAGACTAGAAATATTAATAAAATGCTAGTGGAGGGCTTCTCTGGTGATCCAGTGGTTAAGAATTCACCTTGCGATGCAGGGGCCATGGGTCCAATCCCTTGTCAGAGAATTAATATCCCACATGCCAAGAAGCAACTAAGCCCACCTGCTTCAACTACAGAGTCCGCCCACCGCAATGAAAGATCATGCATGACGCAACAAAGATTCCGCTTCCTGCAATCAAGACCCAACACAGCCAAATAAACTAAATAATTTTTTTTAATGTTAACAGAATCTGCACCTGTACTGCAGACATGCACAGCATTTATGTTCAGAATTACAAACACTCTAAAATACAACTGGTCTGCTTCTAGAAAGTTAGGCTAAGAGGTTACAGTGGATCAAATACCTGTACAAAGGTTGTCAGCCCAAATGTACCAAGAGATAAGCAAGCAATGTGACCTCTTTTTCTTACATCCACACCCCCCAACAAGCTTTTTAAATATATAAACTCAGTGTAAGGCAGACCACTAAGGGTATATCACAAAGAAGCTGACAACTTTCAAAATGCTTTGAAGATAGGAAACTAAATAAATTCAAGTGATTGTTATTATAATAAAGGGGAGGGAAAAAACACCAGCTTTTCCGCTACAGATTCTGCTGACTAGAGCTTCCAAAAGTAACTCACAAGGATGTAACCTAATGTCTGCAACACAGGAAAGTATGCTCAAAAACAAAATATGATCAAAACTGGAAACAGAAAGCTGTAAGACCCAAATTTGAGACTGACAATCTTCCTTATTCTCACCTCAGAAGAACAAAAAGAGAAGTTTTTAACCTGCAAACTCTTCTGGGGCAAAGAGGGAGCTGAAACCATAAGAACCCCTTCAGGTTCTTGGAAGAACACAGAAGAAATCACTGAACCAAGAAGAAACTGAAGCTCAACTTCTGAGTCACAAGCTATCAACAGGACCAGGAAGGCTCCTGCTAAGTGCACAAAAGTGGCAAGAGACTCCCTGCTAGCAAAAGAGAGAGAAAGACAAAAGAGAGCAGCTTTCGACGGAAGAAATTTCACGGAGACAAAGACAGCTTAACCCCAGAGTCAAGAACGGACCCCAGCTGCTTCAGGCACGCCGGCCTAACGGCTTTGGCAACAACATACCTCTCATCTACAAACCACATTAGGAGGCTGAAGTGGAGCCGCTTTAAAGTCACGAAGGATCACGTCTTTCTGTTTTCTGCGTAGTCTTTGAGGACAAGAGAGTCCAGCTCTCCTTCCTGGAGTGCCACATGGCCCCCAGTCGTTCCTGGACACCCCTGGAGCCGTGGCGACAGCACCGTAACAAAGCTTTAAGGACTGTAAATCAGGTGTCCTCACAAGCCCAGACAGACAGGATTACTCACCAGGCAGATGAGAAAATGTACACCTAGAGGAGATTGAGAAATTCATCCAGGTTTGCAAGATGAGTCCAGTAGGCAAAGCAGGATTTGAATTCAGGCTTTGCCTTCAGATAGTATCAGAGCTTGACTCCCAGCCCTTGGCTCAGCAGATACTGCGTTCAGTGTTCTCTAGTGTTAGAGTCAGCCCAGGTCAGGTTCTTGGCTGACTAGAACAGGGAAAGGAAAAATTTCCCTCAAGGCTTCAGGAAAAGGAGAAGTCAAATTATTAAACGCAGAGCTCTTATGCTAAAAGGTCCAAATGCCCTTCTACCTCGCCAATCACATTCCTCAGCCAATCAAAATAAGGCACTGGATTTTAAGAAACTAGTCGTCTTAAGCTCTGACTGGAAGTTGGATTGCATTTCCCCAAATTTCCAAACAAAAAACACTAAGGGGGACAAGAAAGATGCAAAAGCAATTACAGCCAGCCAGCAAGTGTTTACTGAATATCGAGGCGCTCAGCACTACTCTAGGCGCTGAGGAGCCTAGAGCCAGTGAGAGCATTCCTGCCCTCAAGGAGCTTATAAGATTATGTATGCAATAAAAAGTGACACTTTCAAGTACTGATAAATGCTAGGAAGAATATATAAATAGTAATGCTGTTTACAGGGGACAGATTAAAGGGAGGAAATCAAGAATTCAGAATCATTTCTATTTTTCTATTACTATGAGCCTGAGAAAATATGAATAAGGAGAAACGTTAACATATTTTCATTCAAATTAATACTACAATATAATCCAACATCACTTCCTATTTTTAAATAACTACATGCTGCTGCTGCTGCTGCTGCTGCTAAGTCGCTTTAGTCGTATCTGACTTTGTGCGACCCCATAGACGGCAAGCCCACCAGGCTCCCCCGTCCCTGGAATTCTCCAGGCAAGAACACTGGTGTGGGTTGCCATTTCCTTCTCTAATGCATGAAAGTGAAAAGTGAAAGTGAAGTCGCTCAGTCGTGTCTGACTCTTCACAACCCCATGGACTGCAGCCCACCAGGCTCCTCAGTCCATGGGATTTTCCAGGCAAGAGTACTGGAGCAGGGTGCCATCGCCTTCTCCGACATAACTACATATATAAGACTAAATTTGAAATAGCCTTCAAAGGAAGC
>NW_024070201.1:74123186-74328626 GCF_014754425.2 Oryx dammah
TACCTCAAAACTTACAGCAAACTTAAAGCCTTTACGCATATGGCAGTAAGATCCCAATATTTATCCAGCAATATTTATCATCCACTGACTGATAAAGATGAGTGGTAGAATACAACACATATTTAAAACAATACTTTTATGGAGCACTCACTGAATGTTTGCAGCATACCTGGCAGCACTAGCGAAGCATTTTTCTGCACATTCTCTCACTTACTTCTCACAGCGACACTAGGAAGATAGTATACTATCATTATCCCCATTTACAAATCACAAAACTGAGGCTTAGAAAGGTTAAATGATCTGCCCATGTGGAGGGGAGGTTCAAATTCAATCAGATGCCAAAGTAGACGCTCTAACCACTCTACTATACTGCTTCTATAGAACAAGCAATAAACCTCAGCTACAGAAAAAAAAACAACACCCTTTTCATGTCTTCACACCTATGTGACAGAGAGGTAATTCAGGAGATAGAGAGAGAAGGAATAAATCTGAATAACTCCAAGTCAGAACACAGGGCTGTAACCGTAATTCCACAAGATCCACAACTTAACCTCCCTATCTATAAAGAAGCGAACCTCACCTGTGCTAACCATTACTTGCCCCCTGGTAGGCTGTGTTAATTATTATTTGTAATATATACACAGATCATCCGTTGAAAGAGACAAGGAAAACTACAGCGTTATGATTATTACTGCCTTGATGCTAGAGCAAAACACCAGAAATTGATGTTGGTAAATTATGTGCACCAAGAATGCAGGGTTTGAGGGACTACCCTGGTGGTCCAGTGGCTGAGGCTCCACGCTCCCAGTGCCAGGGGCCAGGGTTTGATCCCTCGTCAGGGAACTAGACCCCACATGCTGCAACTGAAGAGTTTGCACACCACAACTAAAGATCTCACACCCCGCAAGGAAGACTGAAGATCCCGTGTGCTGCAATTAAGATCTGGTGCAGCCAGGATTAAAAAAAGAAAATGTAGAGTTCAGGAATAATTTAACTAGTTGTTTTACCTCTAATTTTCTTTCTTTTAAAAAAAATTTATTAAAGCAATACATACCATATGACCCAGCAATTGCACTTGGGCATTTATCCAGAGAACATACATTCGCACAAAAAAATTGTACACAAATGTTTATAGCAGCTTTATCTGTAATAGTCAAGAACTGGGGAAAAACTCAGAAGTTCTTCAGTGGGCAAGTCACTAAACGAAACTAAGGCATATCCAAACCTGGGAATACTACCCAGCAATTAAAAAGAAAGAAACTACTGATACTACACTGCACCGGAAAAAAAAAAACACAACGATCCCAAAGGCTACATTCTGAAAATTCCCTGGCTGTCCAATGGTTAGCGCCCAGTACTTTTCACTGCCTGGGCCAGGTTCAATTCCTGCCTAGAAAATAAGATCCCACAAGCCATGGAGCGGCCCCCCAGCAAAAAAAATTTAATTAAAAAAAAAAAAAGGTTACATATTATATGATTCTATTTACATGACATTCTTGAAACGGCAAAGGAAGACAGACTTGTGGGATTACAGGGCTGGGGGAGGGAGATACTGGCCACCTTCCCCAGAGGATATGTTTTCCAGATTCTCTGCACAAAAACTTTACTGCAACCTTCTCGACTGCACGGTCACCTCATGGTGACGTGGAGGTGGGAGTGACCACAAAAGGGCATTGAGACCCTGTGGGATGGAAACGTTTGGCATCTTGACTGTATCACTGGCAGCACCCTGGCTATTAGTGTACTATGGTTTTCGAAGATGCTACCATTGCCATTGGGGGAAAATGGGTACAGGGCACACGGGATCTACCTCACTATCGTTTCTTAAGACTGCCTGAAACCTAAAATTATCTGTAAACAAAGGCTAATCAGAAAAAAAGGAAAACAAAACAAAACAAAACAAAAGGTAACACACGCCTCTTGCAACAAGCAAAACAACAGTCTGTGGTCAACAGATTTTGTTTTCTGTATCAAAATGGGATCATATATACTATACGTTAACCTAAAGCCTACCTTCTTTACCTGTTACACAGGGACTCCCCTGGCAGGCCAGTGGCTGGGACTCTGTGTTTCCAATGTAGGGGGTATGGGTTCAATCCCTGATTGAGGAAATAAGATCCTACATGCCACATGGCCAACTTCTTTTTTTAATCACTATATCATAGAGAGCTGGGGGAAAAAAAGTCTTTAAGTGCCAAGCAGGATGGCAGGTATAGAATATTTTCTGATTGGGGCAAATGTTTCTAACGCTCGCCTGCTGTCGCTGAGTCAGGTGCCTTCAGCGAGAGCACAGTATAGAAGTGGCATTCTAAAGAGATCTGCAGAAATGCAAGGTCTGCAGCAGCTCTTCCAGGATCCTACCCCCTTCTCTGCCTCCTCCAAGTAACCATCCTTATGGGCCCACAGAGGAAGAAATGCTAAATGATTTCTTTTGAGCAAAAACTTGCAAGAGAGGATAATTCTCCCACATACTGAAGCCACAGCAAACAAGCTTCCCTGAAAATATATTCCCCCTTCAAGCAGAAGTGCAAAATATCTTGTTAATAACAGTGCAGACTACCACTATTAAGGGCTTCATGTTTTGCGTACTCCATCTCCAGAGCCCCTTGCTACCGCTTTGCCATTTTACAGACCAAAAGCTGGCTTGATGTGAAATTACTCGCCTGTGATCAAACAACCAGTACGTGGTGAAGATGGCATTCAAAGCTACAAGTGCTTTCCCCACTTTATCAGATGCTTTTCCATTTAGCATGTCTGGGGGCACTATATATGTGCCAGGACGTATTATAGGTGACAGTGACAGAGAGATAAAAAACCAACAAGTACAACACAGAAAAGGTCTCCAACATCAGAGTTCTCTGAAGGCAGCGGCAGTATCCTGGAACTGGAACTGCCATATTGAAACATGCCAAGTGTTATACAAAGTGCTGTGGGTTTGAAAAATCCAACCATCAGCCCCAAAGCAAGAGACACTCTCTCACATTAGCTTCCTTACAATTGTTCTTAGTTTCAGTTCCATTTGGATATTCTACCAGTCACATGTTTCTCTCTGTGATCCTTGGCAAAAGGTGAGCAGTGGCCTTCTATACAAAACACTGCCCCAGACATGCTCAGTATGAACGGAAGCTTGCCAGCTCAAATCAGCAGGAAGCTCCTTAATGCTGTAATGCTTTGAAATTTTGGCAATGGAAAGAAATGAATGTTTTTAATCAAATCATGGATGTACAGAGTTAAATATGACTTAGACATCACTTTGAATACAGAGTCTTAAAAAGGTATAAACCCACTTGCCCATTTTTATAAGACTCACAAGGGCAGCTCTCAGACAAAAAGCCCAGGTCTCTCAACTCACTGTATGGCATTCCTTTCTACTCTTTCTTCTTTATGGCCAATGAAAACAAACTTAGTGATGTTCAAGTTTTTCTTTTCATCAACGATAGATGCATTCATGAATCGTGTGCAGTTTAAAGATGAACTTTATCACAAACAGGAATGCTAGGCACCCCTGAGATATATATACACAGAGGTAAAGGAGAACCTTTACTTCTACCCCACCTACCCTTGATATGAAGAAGCTCTTCAGGCATTTGGGAGGGAGATGTTAATACACTAAAAAATTGCCATCACCCACATATGTCATCAGTATCTTAGCAATAGCTAGTACTGAGGGGATATCTATTGATACTATGAGCCAGGCACTCAAGAGTATTTACATGCTATTCCTTATCCTTACAAACACTCTCAAAAAAGGTGTTATATCGTTATATTGGTGCACACCAGGTTTAAAGAAGAAGAACCCCACAGCTGCCCAGGGGCCAGACTAGAATTTAAACTCTAGAGTCCATGCTCTTCTCCCACTCCATGCTCCCTAGGAATAGAATATCTGTCCTGTCTGTACATGTGGCTGTGACATCAAGTAGCCTCAAACGGCGACATTATTTCTTGAATGGCAATTGTGTAATTTAGCCATCTTTTCAATCTTCAGGTTGTCTTAACCAATTTTCTTTCACGATTCCTTGGTGGTCTTCCATGTTTTCTTCCTTTTTTAAGAAGCAAAATCCTTTGTCCAAATGATATCTTATGTGAAAACACTAAAATATAAAACAGATCAAACCAAATATAAAACATAAAATATAAAAATACCATATATATGTGCCAACCTGCTCCAGTATTCTTATCTCAGAAATTCCATGGACAGAGGAGCCTGGCAGGCTTCAGTCTGTGGGGTCCGTAAGAGTCAGACATGACTGAGCACACACACACACACAAATCCGTATGAGAACCAATGGAGCCGCACCACATGATTTTCTTAAGAGCCCTGAGATCCCTCATGAGGCATCACTTTTTCTTATCCTTTACAACAGAGATGTTGCCATCCACCTTATAGGTTTCTTATGACTACTAAGTGAAGGAACAAATATAAACTTCCCAGAATACGGTAAGTATTCAAAAGTTGGCTCCCCTCTCTTTTATCCTGCAGAGGTAATAGTTGTTGCCAATTCAAGAAAGCTCAATTTGATGGTATTTTCAGTAGCAGAGACATAAACAAGTAAATGCTCCCATAGCTCAACTAAAATAAATAACCTAGCAAACCTTTCATTAAAGAGACCAACGGTAATACTCCTTCCCAGCCAAGTTTCCAGTCAATGACCCATGGATCTCAGAGCACAACTGTCCTAGCAGACCTGAGATACCCTACAAGGCACCATAACGCAGACCCAAAGTGTCACACAAATGAGTTAGTGTTGTTCTAAGCACCTTAAATTTGGCACTTCCTGAGCTGAGCATATAAATTGGCAACTTAATACTGCATTTAATGAGTAATTTTATGCTTATGTTCTACAACAGAATCTAATGTTCATTTTGCCCATCTTCTGGCTCCTATTCCTCCAAGCACCACAAACCAAAAATGGGCCGATCTCATGGGCACCTTCACCCAGGCAACATTAACCTGTCCCTTCCTAAACTCGCCACTAAGAATCTATTGCCTTATCAATGAACCTATGTACAGGGCAGGAGGAGAGACACAGGCATAGAGAAGGGACTTGTGGACATGAGGGGGAGTGGGGGAGGGTGGGATGAAATGAAAGAGTTGCACTGAATTACATATGTTACGGTGTGTAAAAGTCACAATGTGTCAAACAGACAGCTAGTGGGAAGTTGCTACACAACACAGAGAGCTCAGCCCCAGTGCTCTATCTCACCCAGTGAGGCGGGATGTTGGGGGTGGGAGGGCGGCTCTAGAGGGAGGTGATATATGGGGATACTCATGGCTGGTTCACGCTGCTGACGGTCAGAAACCAACACAACATTGTAAAGCAATTATCCTCCAATTAAAAATACATTTTAAAAAAGAATCTATTATCTTAGTCTGCTACTGAAAATGTGCTCCCTTTTCTGTATGTGTAACAGGAGACTAAGTCCATTTTCACAGGAAAAAGGTTCTCAGTCCCAATCTAAGCCCAACAATTCTCAAATCATGCCAGCAACACTGCCTAATTAACCATCATACTTCTATTTCCTGGGGTTAACAGGGACCTCAGCAAGTCATCTTTGTCATTGCCCTCATTTCTTAACAAGCCCACACCGACATCATCCTAGAAAGATCTTTACAAAGTCTTTGGGAAAGATATTTCACAACCCTCCTTGGTTAACATTAAAGTATCTTGTAGTCAGGAAGTTCTTTCTAATTTGTAATCTATATCCTTTCTGTTGCAATTAAAACACATCTCCTCTTGTCTTGTCCACTATGGAAAGAGAACATCTGCTTAACACCACCTGAACAACATCCCTTCAAGAGATTATAAAATATAGGAAGCCTATTTCAAACAACTTCATGTAAATGCAACATGGCTTTAAATGGGTCACCTAGACAAAGAACATAATTAAGAGCCTTAAACTACCAGTTCCATCACTGACTTGCTCTGAAGATGATAGGAAGTTAAAACCATGCAGATGCTGTACCTCAATTATGCCATCAGTAAAATGCAAAGAATAAAACCAGTAACGGAGAACTCAGTTCCTGAAAAAGTTAAACATTCAAGAAAGAGAGTCTCAATCCCAATCTAAGCCAACAACTCACAAATCACATACTCTCTATAGAAACCACAGGTATTGGCTTTGATCCCTACATTTCAGAAAGAATCATTAACAATTACATCAGCATAGGGCTCTGCAATTCCACTCCCAGGTACATACCCAAAACAACTGAGAAAAGTACACACACATTTATGTTTACAGTAGCCCTATTCATAATATCCAAAGGTGGAACCAGTCCAAATGTCCGTTAACAGATGAATGGATCAACAAATTATGGGTGGGTGTGTGTGGGTGTGTGTGTGTGTGGGTGTGTGTGTGTACAGATTGCAGACTGCTGGATTTCAGGGGGAGAAAAAAATTTTAAAAACTGCTCAATTGGGAAGAGGATTTACTTTGGAATGATGGAAATGTTTTGAAACTAAACAGAGGTAGCGGTTGCAAAATATTATGCAAATGCCACTGAACTGTTCACTTTAAAATGGTTAATTTTGTGTTATGTGAATTTTACCTCGATAAATTATTTTAAAAGAAAAAAAAAAAAACTGCTAGGAGAACTAACGGGCACAATTACCATAAAATCCTTAGCCTTTCCCAGGAAAGTCATCATACAAAATTCTAGGTAGAATAGTAGCCAAAATGTTTAATATTACCTCAATATACCCAATTAGACTTTGAGTACAGAGTGTGTAAAAGGCAAACAAAGCAGAAACTGAAATAAAGTCTATAGTCATAATTACACAGCATCCTACATAGAAAGAAGAGTCAATAAACAGGTGAACGAATAAAGAGAAATAAAATAAATAACCAAGCATAGCAGCTAATTAGCTACGGAATGAGCTTTAAAAAACCAATAACACTGAAGTACAAAAGACCCACTAGGTAGGGAGTAAGACAGAAAGGCTAACGATAGCAGAGCTGAAAAGTACCTAAGCCTTAAACTCTGAGGCCACATATAAAGACCATGAGAATCGTTATCTCATCATTGCAAATCTCCTCATTCCCTCTCCCCTTTCTGCTTTAATACAACTTTTTTTGCAAGACACCAAGGTTAAAGCAGCCAAGGACACCAAAATGAAATGGGATGGTTCCTATGCTCCTGGACGTTCTAATGGTACTTCTTTTTGTTAAAGTCTTACTTTAAAAAAAAATTTATTCATTTATTTGACTGCATCACGCCTTAGATGTGGCATGAGGGATCTAGTTCCCTCACCAGGGATCAAACCCAGGCCCTTGGCATCGGGAGCCCGGAGTCCAACCACCAGGGAAGTCCCAAAGCCTTACTTCTTATGGGAAGACAGACATGCTAATCATCCAAGTACACCGACCATCTCCACTTCCTCCCTTTTCACTTCTTCAACGCTGTTCTTGCTATGATCATCAGTGATCTCTGTTTTGCTAAATCAAACAAAATACAGGGGGTCACTTCCTCTTTGAAACACGCTCCTCTCTCAGTTTCTGAGATTTTCTCCGAAATTCCTAGGAGCTTGGTGCTGAGAGATTTTCTAATCCTAGTCTTGGACACCTTTCGTCTGGGTAAATGCATCCATTTTCCTTGGCTGTAAATACTGCCTATATACCACGGGCATCCAGATTTATTTCCAGCACCACTTCTGAGCATTAGCTCAGTAACAGCTTACTTGATGTCTCCATTTGTATTATTTCACAGATAACCCACACTGAGCACGACTGAAATTGAGGCCTTCCCTCAATTTTCCTAATAGTTGGAATCTCTTCCTCCTCCTCTGCTTCCATCTCAGAACTAGCAATTTAATCTACCTAGATACTCACACCAGAAATCTGGGAATCACACCTGATACCTCTCTCTTCCCACATATCCAATCCATCATTAAGTCTTCCTGTTCTCATTCTAAAATGTCTACTGTATCTACCTTCCTCCATCTCCTATGCCTACAGCCTAATCCACACTATCACCATCTTTTGCCTGGACCACTACGTGTGCGCACGTGCTAAGCTGCTTCAGTCGCTTCCAACTCTTTGCAACCCCATGGACTGTACCCCGCCAGGCTCCTCTGTCCATGAGATTCTCCAGACTAGAATACTGGAGTGGACTGTCATGCCCTCCTCCAGGTTAGATCTTCCCAACCTAGAGAGCCAACCGGTGTCTCGGGTGTGTCCTGCATTGGCAGCTGGGTTCTTTGCCACTGGGAAGAACTACCACTAATTCTTTACCACTAGTGCCACATGGGAAGCCCCCGCTGCTGCTGCTGCTAAGTCGCTTCAGTCGTGTCCGACTCTGTGCGACCCCATAGACGGCAGCCCACCAGGCTCCCCTATCCCTGGGATTCTCCTGGCAAGAACACTGGAGTGGGGTGCCATTTCCTTGGGAAGCCCCTGGACCCCAACTTCCTCCTCTTCCAGATTTTCCACAGTTTCCAACTTTTTCCCTCAAAGATTTCCAAAAATTTCCACAATGTAGCCAGAATAAATTTTTAAAAATCATGTATTAGGTCACAACACTCATTCTTAAAACCTTCAAAGGCTTCCAATTACACTGAGGGGGAAATACAGCATCCATGACACAGTCCTGCCTAAGTCTCTCTCTTCTCCCTGTGCCCCCATTCTCCCTCCTGCTCACCGCATTCAAACCACACCAGGCGTCTTTCGGGCTCTCCAATGTGCCAAGGTCTTTCCCTCCCCAAGGCTTTCACCCACGCTATTCCCTTCCATCCTTCTCATGTCTGCCTAAACCTCACTTCTTCAGAAAAATCTCCCCCAAAGCTCCAATACTATTCATGCACCCCACCATAATCCTTTTTACTTTTCCATCATAAAACTCTGCACACTATATAATTATATATTTGCGTATTTTTTGTTTGCTGTCTCTCTCTCCCTCTGGATCACGCTCTCCATAAGGGCATAAACAATACGGTTTTTTTTTTCCCTCACTGTAGTCCTGGTATAGTAGCAGTAATTTAGAGACTTTGGAATTGTTTAAAGTAGTTTAGAATCAGAATAATTTAGGGATCAGGAGCAGGGGAGCCAGGCTACTTGGATTCAAATCCTGGTTCTGCCACTTACTTTCGAGCTCCATGACCTTGAGCAAACTGCCTAAGCTCTCTGTGCCACCATGTCCATATCTGTAAATGGAGAGAACCAAAGCCCCTGCGCCATCAAGCTGTCCTAAGAACGAAGAGAGTCAGTGATGCAGCACATTGAGTACAGCACCTGCTGCGAAGCGCTTCAGTGAGCGCGGGCTCTGACCACCACCACAGAGGCATTTGGGAGACACTCCCTGCATGAATGACCAGGAGAAGACTTCACTATCATCTTAACAGGCTTTTGTAAATGATACAGCAGGAATCTTATAGAGATTTGGAGATAAAGACATAAACAGTTAACGCAAAGACTGAAGAAACCCAAAGTTTGTAATGGCATAAAGGGATAAGAGTAATTTAAAAAAAACTAACTTGACTGGACGCTCAGTCTTCATAGCTAAGCAAAAACACAGTTCACTTTTCCAGAAATTTACCCAAGGAGACTTGGTAGCTTTGACTTTTCCCTAAAGCATCACCCTCTTCCACAACTTTAATCATTTTCTTCAAGATCCTTCAAGCACCAACCACAGTCCAAAATACATGGTAAAATTCATCTAACTTTACTAGATACTAGTATTAGTAGAAATATTAGATACTGATATTTTCTACCTGTTTTGCAAAGAAGTGTTTTTCTGTTCCTAAAATAGCTCTGGACTGCTTTGCTACATATATTACAAAATCCTCCAAGTTTTGCCATCTATCTTGTATCTGGAATCCTTTCAAACACTGTTGCTTTGGTGGTTTCCTCCTTTCAACAAAGGCTCATCCTCTTACTTTAAGTTATTCAGAAGGACGCTGAGGGGAAGGAGAGACAATTTATGTGCTTTGTCCCTTATTCCTAATTCTTATTCAAGCTTTCTCAAAAGACCCTAAACTTCAATCTCCGCATCACTATTATCTGTTCTGCTTTTGAGAAACATATAATCTTTAGCTTGCTGTAATGATATTGAAAACAATTTGACAGCTGGAGTATACAGTGAAATGTGCTATTCTAAATGCTTCACATATGTCAACGCAGTTAATTCTCACAACCACCGTATGATGTTCTACAGATGAGGAGACGCACAGAGAGGTTAAGTAACTTGCGCAAGTCACAGAGCTAGTAAGTACTGGCGCTGTGATTTGGACTCGGACTGCCTGCCTTCAGTCAGGACCACAATGCTATTATTCCAAGAGTTTGGCGAGACACATTTTTCCGCCTTGTTTCCATGGGTCAGCTAGACTGAAAACTCCGATTTTCTCCCCAAATCAAGGACACATGTGAATCCTCTCCAACTCGGCAAAATTTCAGATGTTTCATTATATCAATGGCATATATACCTACAGCAACGTAATTTTGGTTCATGGGAGAATATACGTTCTATCCTGGGAAGTAGAAATAAACAAACAATGAAATCATGAAATGTGAAATTTGCCTGAGTTAATTCTGCAGACATAAATATGATTCCAGTGAGTAGCTAAAAAAAATGTTTGCAAAATGCTTTTAATTTTTTGAAGGAAAAGTAATATAAAAAAATAAAAAATAAAAATAAAAAAAAAAGAAAAGTAATATATACACACTCAACAGCAGCCTACATTTTCCCTCTCCTAATTTCACAATTCTCCTAAGTCTCTCCCTTTGCGAGTGTGCCAAGTCGCTTCAGTTGTGTCCAATTCATATGTGACCCCATGGATTGTAGCCCACCAGGCTCCTCTGTCCGTGGGATTCTCCAGGTAAGAATACTGGAGTGGGTTGCCATACCCTCCTCCAGAGGATCTTCCTGACCCAGGCAGGGATAGAACCTGAGCCTCCTGTTGCTCCTGTATTACAGACAGATTCTTCACTGCTGAGTTATAAGAGAAAGCCCAAGTCTCTCCCTTTACATAAAGCTAAATACTTCAGTTTATTCCCTGCTATGAACATATGAAGGCCCGTACGCAGTTTTCAAATCCACTGAACTCAACTTTCAAAGAATAGCTTTCTCGGGGAAAAAAACTAATAAATGGAAACTATAAAAAGTAAAAATTAAATTCAGTAGTCAAGCATGCTGGATATTCATTAAGTCACGGTTATCCTTGACTAAGCCAAATCCAGTGTCATCATACGTTAAGTAAAAGACAAACATTACATACAGCAATCTACGAAGACTTCCATTGTAATGGCAACAGGAGAACTTTAATTCACTGAATCATGGTATGTTGTGACTGCAACTTTTTAGGGGACTTAGTGTCAACTCCCACAAATGCCCAGTGCATTCCTCATGCCTTCATCTCTCTCTCCCCCTCAGCCCTTGTCTGTTTCCTTTACAGCACAGCCTAAATTTCAATCTTTATCAGATACCTGGTCAATTCTGCTCCCCACTTGAATTAATTCCATCAGGTCAGGAACACTCATGTCTTACTTACTTTTGTACCCCAGCATCTAATGAGCTTTCCGTAATTATTTGTTAGATGAATAAAAGTCTGAAAAGGTAAGGCTTGAAACATACAGTTGCAATCAAGAAAGAGTTCCAAAAGGTCTGACTGGAGTATTTCATACCTCAGGACAAAAACACAGTACCACAACAACGCTCAGTGAAGAAAGGAGAAAGTTTAGGTGAAGAAGTGAAGATTATCAACCCTAAGAGCAAAGGAAGAGACAGAGAACAAGCCAGAAAAGACTACACTCATCCACAAACAAGCCAGGACTAACTGGAATAGAGGCAGTCACAGGCAACACCTAAAACTTCTCTCCCTCGCACTTCCAAGGACATGCTCCTTGACACAAACACATTAGTAAGCTTCTCCAGGGCACTTAATGTTTGTTGCTTCTATTTTCCATGACTGTTAGGCACAATGCTGCCTTCAAAGAAGCAAGCAGACCAAGAACCCAGACGACATCAAGTCATTGTTGCTGCAAGACAGCACAGACGTTAACATTGGAAGAGCACCTTATCTTTTCAAAGCAGCTTCGTGTATCTTCTTTTTATCAACAGAGGTTATTACAATAGCAGCATTATGTTTCCCATTCTTTCAATACAGACACATAAAAGCGCTCAAAGCCTTGAATTTGAGTCCTGCCTCTGCTACACATGTGCTGTGTGATCTGGGACAAATCATCTACTTCTCTGTGATCTGAGTACCCATGGGGAAAATAATATGTACCTTCAAGGACTGTTCTGAGCATTAAGTGAGATTAACACTTGCAAAGAACACGACACAGTAATGCTCAATAAAGGAAAGTAACCTTCCCTATGGCCTCCTTAAATAGTCCATACAAGATTTCTCAGCTAGTAACATGGTAAACCTAGGACTTAAACCCAGGCCACCTGATTCTTTAATCTGTTTTCTTCCAGCCACATCGCTTTGGCAGACTGCCGCATACTGCTGCTGCTGCTGCTAAGTCGCTTCAGTCGTGTCCGACTCTGTGCGACCCCATAGATGGCAGCCCATCAGGCTCCTCCATCCCTGGGATTCTCCAGGCAAGAACACTGGAGTGGGTAGCCATTTCCTTCTCCACTGCCGCATACTACTGACACATAAATATACTGACAATAACTGATCACAAAATTTTTATCTATCAGTAACTAATTTTAGCTTTGAGAAAAAGGGACCCAAAAAACCTGATCTAATTAACTTGGGGGGAGGAGGGGTTTGAAAATATAAAACATCAATTATATCCCCAAGCCGCAGCAGAGGTGGTACCACAGCACTTCCGTACAAACAAAAAAATATGACAAGAAACAGAAAGTTCTCTCTGGGTTTATGAGGAACAATTGGAGAAAGAAATGAGCATGACTATGATTAAAGGAACTTAAAAAACCTTAGTTTTTTTTTTTTTGGTAAACCAAACCACTGGGCAAAAAGATTTGCATCCCATTCCAAAATAATTTGATCAGGGCTGAGAAGTATCTTTAAAAAAGAGAACACAGTGTGCGAACAACAAACTGTTTCTTCCAAGTCTTTTAAGAGTTAGATAAATGGGAAGAGTGAGATTAAACCACCAATGTAAATTGTCAACATTCATGAAGGTCCTTGAAGACCATAAATGTTTGTTTTGGATTCAGTATTAATAAGCAGCATAAAGGAGGGTGATCAAAAGGATAAACGTTTCATAAGTAACCTAACACAACTTGAAAATATTTTGAAAATTATACAGTATAAAACTAAGCTATTATTCTGTTAATAAAAATAACCAACTGCTTTCAAGTGATATATATATATAACTAGTCTTTTTCAAGTGGTATACATAACTCCTTTCAGGATAAGTTCTAAAAGACATTCAAAGAAGTTCACATCTTTAGCAATCCCCAAGAACTTTCTTACGAAAAGAGAAGACAGAATAATTCAGCCACATTCGGAATTTGTAAATTCTGAAAAGAAAGGCCAGAAGAGAGCTTGACCTGACATTAGCAGAACACAAGATTTAACCCAGAAAGGTAAAAGTTGAGTGAACGTCTACCACAAAGCAGGGGGGAAGCTGATAAGAAGCTCTACCCCTTTCCACCACAACCAAATTCCTGGTCCTCTTCAACTCAACTTAAACCTCTGCTAATTATTTTCCACGGAAGCATAACAAAATACTCCTAACATTTCTTCCTGACACTTACAGCGAATTTCATTTCTTATTTAGCATTCATTAGGAGCCACTAACTCTAAATTCTATGCAGAACCTATCAATCTCCAGGGGAATATGTCCCTACCTTCTCGAAATTCTTTGTTGTCATTGTTCAGTAAATTGTGTCTCTTTTGCAACCCCATAGACTGTAGCCTGCCAGGCTCCTCAGTCCATGGGATTTCCCAGGGAAGAGTATGGGAGCGGTTTGCCATTTACTTCTCCAGACGTTCTTCCCGGATCAGGGATCGAACTGGGGAAGCCCTCTAAATTCTTTTCTCTGATATTAAATTCTCTTCTGTCATAGAAACTTTTTCAGAGAACACACATTAGCCTAACTTCCCAATATAGATTTTCCATAAAGACAGTCTAGTGACTCTTCATTAATCTCTTCCAGGGAGCACTCAGGATCTGGCAATTAGGAAATCATTCAAGATCAAGGGCCCTACATTTAAATCCTGCTGACCTCACTAAAATGATGATGATAATGATAATACAAAGAAAAAACAATAATCCTTCCAAAACTCATGTGAGAAGTCTAAATTTGTTAAAGTACATAGACTTGTATAGTCTCACTCCAAGGACTACAAATTTAGTCTCTTCTCCCTTAAGAAAACCCAACTCCTACTGATTCTAAATTTGTACTATGGAAATACTTATTCAACCTAGAATGACCTCTAGGTTGATTATTTTTTTCAACAAAGAAATTACACAAATTAGAATCAGGCCACTAAATCCAATGAAAATAAAACGAGGAAGAACATTTAGTCTCCAAAGTTTCCGGGCTAGGAGAGAAAAGGAAAAGATAATGGAGTTCCCATATTTAAACTTTCGATTTAAATGTCAATATTTGAATGATTTCTACACATAGCCTTTTAAACTTTAGTATATGCAGTAACTAAGTCACTAATGAAATACACAACACCGGCACAAAAGCGACTCCTTGGGTTTTATTTGGATTTTTCCTAGAAAGCAGTCTCTCAGGACAAATATCTGACTTCAAAATCTTGACCATCCTCTTCAGGACATTAGGTACTTAACACCACAGTTGAAAGACTTCCAGTGAGAAACAGGCTGAGAGGAAGGAGACAGAAAGTATCAATGCGAAAGCAAACGAGACAGCAAACAAAATTTTCTATTAAGAAACAAAAAGAAATTGTCATGACTCCTCCCGCTAAAATGATACAGACTTTCAAAGCAAAACCAGCCACAAGACTGCGTGTCCCTTTACTTCTGAAGTCTCCAGGGACGGAAGCTACCTATATTCCTCGGAAGGAGGGACTAGAGAGACGATCAAACGACAAATCACTATGTGGATAAAATGACGGGTTAAGTATGGGGCGGGGGGGCGAGGGGGACACACAGTGAACTGGTAAACAACGAAAGAATGAACTCACGGTGCATTTAAAGATCTGTGCTGGATACGGGGAAAGTCACGTCCCAGATCACCCTCAGTTTCCCTACCCCAAAAAAGGCGAGAACGTGACACCTGGCTCAGAGGAACCGAAGGACCCTGCGGCCTCAAGCCTCCACCTAGGCAAGGGTCCCTTCGAAGGCCGGACTCAGAGAGTGTCCCCCAGTACAACTGAGTCGTGACACCCGGAGCCTTTGGGGGGCGGGAGGCCAAAGCGCGCAAAGCTCTATCCGTTCCTGGAAAGCGGCTTCCCCCAAACACCGGGGGTACAGACACCCTCCCCGGACCCAACGAACCCTCCCTCCCGGGCCACTCCAGGAGGCAACCCCAGCATCCCTCCTTCCTTCCGGCTTCTCCCTCCGCTGCCCGCCGCCTCTCCGACCGCGCCCCCGAACGCCGCCGCCGTGTAGCTCCTCCTTTGCCCGAGTCTCCGCGGCCGACCGGCCCTCCCGCCCACCCACCCGCCGGCGCCAAGGTCTTCCGAACCCGGCAGCGGAAGGATGCCGGGCCGGGGCCTCCCAGGCTCCTCCTGGGCCTACCTGCGAGGCGGGCGGGGGCTCGGTTTGCAGCCCAACGGGTGGACTGAGCCGCGCACTAGAACGAGAGGCAAGAAGGAAGCGAGGGGTCCGCTCCGCCGACCGGCGGGAGAAAGCAGCCTGAGCGCGGGGGCCTCGCGAACGAGACAGCCTTCGACCCGGCGCCGCCGCCGCCGCCGCCGCTGCCGCTCGGGAGACATCAAGCGAGAAGACGGCGCAGGAGATCACCGAATAGACGAACGCCCCAGACCTCAAAGGAGGAGCGCCCAAGCAATCGTTCAGGGAACCGCAGTCGAGCGTCGAGAAGCAGCTTCGCTCCAACTCCCGGTCCGGCTCCTGTCCAAGGCATAAATAAACGAACCCAGATCATAAGCCGTGGAGTCGGAGTAGACTCGGCTTCTGCCATTTTCTGTGTCGAGTGCGGGCTAACTCGTTTAGAGAACCGGAATTTCTCTTGAGAATGTTGAAGAACAAGTCATAGTATAATAACACTTTGTTACTTAACTGTAATTCAGCGACTACCTTATGGACTCAACAGTATTTATCCCACCTGAGCCAACAGAGGCACAGAGAGAATCCAGGCTGGGGAACAAATAATCTCTATTCAAGCTCCAGTTAGCTCCCATAAGCATGGCAGAGAAAAGCTGGGAACGTTCAGGGTTGTGCAGTCTGATTTTAGGCAGGAAATATAATACACATACTGCTTTTATTTTATTGCAAAGGCCTAAAACCACAGGCGTGCTTCTTAATAATACATAATAACCAATAGTCTCTTGGGTTCTAAACTCAACCAAGTGTTATCGTCACAACTATGGCCTTTTTTTGAACTCTCTTAGTAGACAAACATGGTCAGCAAAAATATGGTAATATGTTCATCCCAAGCATAATTTAATAAATCATATAGATCTCCACAGTATGGATTACCAACCGTGAGCAATAATAGTTTATCTTACCCACAAGCTGGAATCAAGATTGCCGGGAGAAATATCAATAACCTCAGATATGCAGATGACACCACCCTTATGGCAGAAAGCAAAGAGGAACTAAAAAGCCTCTTGATGAAAGTGAAAGAGGAGAGCGAAAAAGTTGGCTTCAAGCTCAACATTCAGAAAACGAAGATCATGGCATCCGGTCCCATCACTTCATGGGAAATAGATGGGGAAACAGTGGAAACAGTGACAGACTTTATTTTGGGGGGCTCCAAAATCACTGCAGATGGTGATTGCAGCCATGAAATTCAAAGACGCTTGCTCCTTGGAAGAAAAGTTGTGATCAACCTAGATAGCATATTCAAAAGCAGAGACATTACTTTACCAACTAAGGTCTGTCTAGTCAAGGCTATGGTTTTTCCAGTAGTCATGTATGGATGTGAGAGTTGCACTGTGAAGAAGGCTGAGCGCCGAAGAATTGATGCCTTTGAACTGTGGTGTTGGAGAAGACTCTTGAGAGTCCCTTGGACGGCAAGGAGATCCAACCAGTCCATTCTGAAGGAGATCAGCCCTGGGTGTTCTTTGGAAGGAATGATGCTGAAGCTGAAACTCCAGTACTTTGGCCACCTCATGTGAAGAGCTGACTCATTGGAAAAGACTCTGCTGCTGGGAGGGATTGGGGGCAGGAGGAGAAGGGGACGACAGAGGATGAGATGGCTGGATGGCATCACTGACTTCGATGGACGTGAATCTGAGTGAACTCCGGGAGTTGGTGATAGACAGGGAGGCCTGGAACTGAACTGAAAACAAAAGAATGTGATCAACTTCCAAAACAAAAATTTTTAATTTATTCATATTCCCATGAAGTCCTTGGATATATCCTATAATCAGTTCAGTTCAGTCACTCAGTCATGTCCGACTCTTTGCGACCCCATGAATTGCAGCACGCCAGGCCTCCCTGTCCATCGTCAACTCCTGGAGTTCACTGAGTTGCGTCCATCAAGTCAGTGATGCCATCCAGCCATCTCATCCTTGGTCGTCCCCTTCTCCTCCTGCCCCCAATCCCTCCCAGCATCAAAGTCTTCTCCAATGAGTCAACTCTTTGCATGAGGTGGCCAAAGTACTGGAGTTTCAGCTTTAGCATCATTCCTTCCAAAGAAATCCCAGGGCTGATCTCCTTCAGAATGGACTGGTTGGATCTCCTTGCAGTCCAGGGACTCTCAAGAGTCTTCTCCAACACCACAGTTCAAAAGCATCAATTCTTCGGTGCTCAGCCTTCTTCACAGTGCAACTCTCACATCCATACATGACTACTGGAAAAACCATAGCCTTGACTAGATGGACCTTAGTCAGCAAAGTAATGTCTCTGCTTTTGAATATGCTATCTAGGTTGGTCATAACTCTTCCAAGGAGTAAGCGTCTTTGAATTTCATGGCTGCAATCACCATCTGCAGTGATTTTGGAGCCCCCCAAAATAAAGTCTGTCACTGTTTCCACTGTTTCCATATCTATTTCCCATGAAGTGATGGGACCGGATGCCATGATCTTCATTTTCTGAATGTTGAGCTTGAAGCCAACTCTTTCACTCTCCACTTTCACTTTCATCAAGAGGCTTTTTAGTTCTTCTTCACTTTCTGCATTAAGGGTGGTGTCATCTGCATATCTGAGGTTATTGATATTTCTCCCAGCAATCTTGATTCCAGCTTGTGTTTCTTCCAGTCCAGCGTTTCTCATGATGTACTCTGCATAGAAGTTAAATAAGCAGGGTGACAATATACAGCCTTGACGTACTCCTTTTCCTATTTGGAACCAGTCTGTTGTTCCATGTCCAGTTCTAACTGTTGCTTCCTGACCTGCATACAGATTTCTCAAGAGGCAGGTCAGGTGGTCTGGTATTCCCATCTCTTTCAGAATTTTCCACAGTTTATTGTGATCCACACAGTCAAAGGCTTTGGCATAGTCAATAAAGCAGAAATAGATGTTTTTCTGGAACTCTCTTGCTTTTTCCATGATCCAGTGGATGTTGGCAATTTGATCTCTGGTTCCTCTGCCTTTTCTAAAACCAGCTTGAACATCAGGAAGTTCACGGTTCACGTATTGCTGAAGCCTGGCTTGGAGAATTTTGAGCATTACTTTACTAGTGTGTGAGATGAGTGCAATTGTGCGGTAGTTTGAGCATTCTTTGGCATTGCCTTTCTTTGGGATTGGAATGAAAACTGACCTTTTCCAGTTCTGTGGCCACTGCTGAGTTTTCCAAATTTGCTGGCATATTGAGTGCAGCACTTTCACAGCATCATCTTTCAGGATTTGAAATAGCTCTACTGGAATTCCATCACCTCCACTAGCTTTGTTTGTAGTGATGCTTTCTAAGGCCCACTTGACTTCACATTCCAAGATGTCTGGCTCTAGATGAGTGATCACACCATCGTGATTATCTGGGTCATGAAGATCCTTTTTGTACAGTTCTTCTGTGTATTCTTGCCATCTCTTCTTAATATCTTCTGCTTCTGTTAGGTCCATACCATAATAATTTTTTCTATTTATTCTTTCGATCTCACCATGTGGCTTGAGGGATTTTAGTTCCTCAGTCTGGGATTGAACCCAAGTCATGGTGGTAAAAGTGCGGAGTCCTAACCACTAGAGGGCCAGGGAATTCCTCTACATAATGTTTGTTTAATTTAAGCAGAGGTACAATAGCATTATTGTTTTGCATTGTATCATTTCCCTATTAAAGCCTTTAATAGTTGTTAAACGATTGCACAATATTCTGTTGAGAAGATTTACTGACCATGTTCCCCATTTTGAATATGTATGTTACTTCCAAACATTTTCCCTGTAATTGCATCTCCTGCAAAGAGGCAGCTATAATCTTATTATTTATGATTAGGACCTACTACACATAAACAAAAAGAGCAAGGAAACAAGGCAGAGGTTTATTTCTCTGTCATGTAAAAGAAATCCAGAGATGCACAGCCTATAGTAAGGTGCGGCTGCTCAGCATCAGGGATCAGGCTTCTATCTTATTGCTGTGACATCTTCAATAAGTGGTTTTCATCTTAGGTCCAAGACAGCTGCTCAAGCTCTAGTTATCATGTCTACATTCCAAGCAGCAGGAAGCTCAAAGAGGAAAGGCATGTCTCCTAGCCATAAGGACATATCTTGAAAATAGCACAGAACATTTCCACTTACATTCCACTGGCCAAAATAGAGTCACATAGCCACACCTAACTAGGAATTTGTCTTTACCCTGGGAAGCCATGTACCCATGAAAAGTCAGGGACAAGAAGACCCTGGAGAAGAAAATGACAACCCACTCCAGTATTCTTGCCTGGAAAATCCTATGGACAGAGGACCCTGGTGTTACAGTCCATAGGGTCACAAAGAGTTGGACTCGACTTAGCAACTAAACAATAAGCAGTCTCTGCCAAGTTCCTGGAGCAAGTTGAGTAGCAGGCAAACTAACCTTGTTTTGCTGTTGTCTCAGGGCTGGGCTTCTACTCCTAGAATACATGCTTTAGAGAAGCTTCTTTCTTGGAGAGGCTTGTGGGGCTTAAGTATCTAAAGCTACAGCCCACACTCAAACTAGACCTATGCAATGACTTTATTTTGAAACTTTGATTTCAATGAGGAAAACTAAACAAACTAGTTTCAAGGCGATAGGAAGCTTTTGGTTTTTTGAATCTGGAGACTTATTTTGGGAAAAACACTTGAAGGCTATGCAAATATAAATCTAAACTCCACATCTGAAAATGCAGATGTTTGAGAAGCTGAGGTTAGACTGCTCTGTGAAACCAGGGAAAACGGTTTTTATTCTGCAGGCAGAGTTGCATCTTTACAGAAAAATTTCATTAGAGAAACTGCTTCAAGTGTGACAATAAACCATTACTTATTCTTATCAAGTCTATTGGGCCAGAAGAGAAGATAACAAAAGAGCCGGGGCTGAAACCCTCAAACCTACAGAAATCTTCTCACACTGGAGGGAGACCTGAAAAAAGCAGCCAGATCATCCTGGGATATATAACACAGACACCTTCAACTTGGTGTTAAAAAACTCAACGACTCCTTGTTATGTTGACTGTTCATTATTGTATCCTGGTAGGAGTCTTCTGGAGGAGTCAACCCCTTCAAAGTAAGAGGAGGCTTCCGTTGAAGTAGGGTGACCAACTGTCCCAGTTTGCTAAGGACTAAAGAGTTTCCCAGGACACAACAGTTTCAGCGCTAAAATACAGACAACAGAGGGCAAACCAAGAGAGTTGGCCACCCTAATAATAACAAAGCCGCTGTCAACCATGTGGAAAAATTTGGAAAGACTAAACCAGGCATGAGGACTGGGACTTACTGACCTGGGGGAATTGCTTGTGATAAAGGGTGAAGGGAAGGGACAGGAGAGAAGGGGAGGAGACTGTTCCTTATGTTGCTCTGGGCTCTGAGAAATTTAACACACTGGGTGGTAGGAATCAAGTCTGAAGCTAGGGTGAGAGAACTCTGCAGCAGTACCATGAGTCATCTTATTAGGAAGCCCAGGAAGAGGAGGCTTCCCAGGTGGCTCAGTAGTAAAGAATCCACCTGCCAAACAGGAGACACAGGTTAGATTCCTGGGTCAAAATAATGAGCCAGTCAGAGGCTCTGCTGTTCCATCCTATCTTGTTCTTTTGTCCTCTGGTCTCGGCACCTTGGGATAATGTACACACTGCAAGCTGGACAGTAAAGGTAGAAGCAGTGTAGCGATGGAGGAGCTGCCAGGGAACAGGGGAGTTCCCCGAACAGCAACTGACCATTCACAAAACAGTAGCAGGCTTTTCCTTCTCTGGGATTATCTATATAGGATCAATTTCTAGTAGTGGCATTAGTCAATGGATTGAAACATATGCACATTTTAAGACTCTAGAATGGCACCAAGCTCAGTCCTTCTGTAAAGACAGCTGTATACGTAAAGGCTAAATAGTCTCAACAGTATGAAACTGAATGTTTTGCTGGACAAACATGGAGATTCCTTTCCAAAGGACTTTGAAATTTACCATCCTATGATTTCAAGGTCTAGTTTGCTTTTACCATATAATATCAGGGGATCTCATATCTCCTATTTGTTTATCACGAAGTGGGATCTTAGATGGTAGCCACATTAAAAAAAAAAAAGCCTGTGAATTTTATGTGTTAGATACCTGGAGTGTCCCCAATCTTCAACTTATATTTTCTCTTCCTTTCTGCACTGCCATTCTTACTTAATGCTGAGTCCATGTTCTCTTATACTCACAATTTTGTAAAATCTAGGTGGGATCTAGGGAGCAAAAGAGCCCTGAGGATATGTGCATGCACAGGGGTTAAAACCCCTGCTTTCTTATTTTCTTGACTTCCTCTTAACTTCCCGTCCATTTGCTAGGGAAATCAGCAGTTAAGCTTAGCTCTTGAGTTTTCAGTTTATTATTTCAGGTAGGGATATAATCATAGTATGTCTATTCTCTATCTAGCCTCTATTTTACTCCTCTTCATCTCTTATACTGTTTCATATCTGATCCTATTAAGATTGTGACTTCTTTCTTTGTTCCTAAATTAGATGAACTTGCTATAGATCCTTTATAGTCCAGGAAAGGAGCTCCAACTCTGCTCACTTCATTTTAAACTAAGAATATGTTTATGTTCCCTCATTTGTATCATTTGGAACTGGTAAACCGATGGTGACCCAATATTGTAGTTTTTCCTTAGTATAACCTGAGACTTCTGCTGTTTTGGAACAGCTAAGGGCAAATCTGGAAGACTCTCAGCCTGGCCAGATGGAATCTTCTATGGGAAGATGAAGCTTACATAAGGGAAAAATCCTTGACTCTTTCCCAAAGCTATACCACGAAGATACTATATATCCACAATAAGGCCCTCAACAGAAGACTTTTCAGGCACTTATAAAAAGCTCCTATGAGCAAAGCCTTGGTAATGTGGAAATACAGATCCGGATCCCTCCCCGAGATCATTTTGGGTAAAGTATAACCTGGCCTAGAGAAATCCAGATCCAAAGGAGATTAAAGGAATAGATTTGAACAGTTACTCAGTAGAATTATTAGGTAATGAAATGCTCCTGGGGAAAAACACTGCCAGCCAATCTGTGCGACCCCATAGACGGCAAGCCCACCAGGCTCCCCCATCCCTGGGATTCTCCAGGCAAGAACACTGGAGTGGGGTGCCATTTCCTTCTCCAGTGCATGAAAGTGAAAAGAGAAAGTGAAGTTGCTCGGTCGTGTCATCATGGCCGACTCTTAGCAACCCCATGGACTGCAGCCCACCAGGCTCCTCTGCCCATGGGATTTTCCAGGCGAGCACTGGAGTGGCTGCCACTGCCTTCTCCGTTGGTCTGTTTAGCACAAAGAAAGCACTTTTGGTGTGCAAGTAACAGACTTGAAAGTGCTAATGAAATCACCCCTAGACTGTTCTTCCCATGGAAGCTTCCTGTCACCAGCTGATGAGTTAAGTTGTAAAAACCCCAATTTTCCTTTAATGTAGGTTTTGAAGGCTAAAAGGCTAGGCACTTTTCAAGATTACACTCCACCTTGCCACTTAACATGCACAGGTGGCAGTAAGTCTTTCCTCTTGCAATATTCATAATGGAACCGAAACTTTATAGGGAAAAATACCCATCTCAGGAAACTTGGAAAGACAGAGTTAAAACATTGCCTTATGAGGGAGACAAAGCAAGCCTGGGTCACAAGCTAAAACTTCACAAAGAAAAAAAAAAACACATAACCAGGCACCTCTATTGCATAATGAATAGAATTAAAGTTTCCAGTCTCCTCTTCCTTGTCCACTCCCAGCTCAACGATATCAGTATACTTGTCAAGTTCCACCTCCTGCCAAATGGACCCACTCTTTATAGAGTAGGATGGTGATGGGAAATAGCATTTGGAGTAGAAATAAACAGCAGATAATAATCCATAATTGTTTTTAATCTTGAGGCTGAGTCACCCTCGATTTATTTCCAAATTTCTTCTGTCATCAGCTGTTCATTTCTTTACTCTGAAAATCACCAGATTAACACTGCCAGAGGCAGGTAGGAAAAGATCCAACAGGACAATTCAGAGCGATCACATGGTGAGTGCCTGAGAAACCAGGAACAAAACAAATCTCAAGAAGTTTCTTTTTTGTCCCAGCAAAGGCACCAATGTGTGAACCTAATTCACACTTTCATTATTCCAATTGGGTTATTTATATATCAGTATAATTTTAGAATAAGACTTGGTCGGGGATTATTTATTTCCTGAGAAATTCTGTCCATCACTTTGCACACAAGATAATTCAAGTAGATCTAACTTCAAAATTAATTTCAAATCAAGAAATTATATCCCTTTTACCTCTCTTTTTTTAATACTTTATTCCCTAAACTTTCCTTCTGAACAAGGAATTTCAAAGCAGAATGGCCAAACGGACATTCTAACATCCTGACCATAAGAAATGTGATCCATTTAGATGGGGACTGTCTAAACCTGGGTAAGTCTCTTTTGCCCGTCAGTCTATCAGTCTTTAGATCCTCTGTGAAAGTGTAAGCTTTCTGTTTTATCTATATTTGACTTCTCTTTTTTAAGCTGATTGAATTCCTAAACCCACTTAGCCTTTAGCACCTACTCAGGGTTGGAAGTAGGAGATTGGAGTCCAGATGTTCTCCCTGGGAGCTAGGTCCAAGTCAGCTCAATTACCGCAGACAGATTAAGATGGAGGTTTCAGACTGTCCCTCACATCCTCTTAAAAATGCACTGCAAACTCAGATTAGAAGCCATTTACTGATGTCAGAAGACCATTCCCCAGCTGAAAATCACTCTTCACACTTGCTTCATATTATGTCTACATAGGTAGGAAATTAGAAAAGCTAAAATATGATCCAAATAATTCAGGACAAATATCGCTTTCTTTTGAAATCTCTAGATAACTGCAACAAACAAAGCGTTCTGTCTGGCTAGATGCTGTTTTCCTCATTGATTCTGTAAGCATGATATAAATGTCTACAACCAAGGAACTTTCAAATGAGTGAATGGTGCTAACCTGGTGTTCAGTGCATAGCAGGGAACTGTTGGTCTTGGGGGTTTCTGTTTAGTTAATAAATTTGCAAACGAATCAAGATATTCTGGTGTTGACCCAACCCTTCTAAAACACGCAGATTATACGTCAGTCTGTGACAGGTGTCCACACACTCAGTCATGCTAGACGATGGGACCGTGGAGGGGTACTGAGAGGGGAAGTTTGTCAGAGCTCCTGGAAAGCCTCCCTCCTCCCCACCTTCCACATTAGCTGAAGTGAGTGAGCACCAGCTCTTGACGGATGCGATCAGCCTCCAGGTCCAAGGACTCCATGTGCTCATACTCCTCGGGGGGCTGTTCCACCGGGCCGGTCACTGGAGAGGACCACACATCCATCCCGTGCTCCAGGGAGATGTTGTGGAGGACGCAGCAGGCCAGGATGATGTGGCTGGACTTCTCTGGGGAGTACTGCAGTGCCCCCTTGGATCCATCCAGGCAGCGGAAGCGGGAGCAGAGCGTTCGGAAGGTCTTCTCAATCACACTGTGAGTTGCGGAATGGGCCATGTTATAGCGATATTCAGCTGGAGTCTCAGGAATGTGAAGTGGGGTCATGAGCCAGGTGCGGAGAAAGAAGGAACTGTCACCTGTGGGGAAGGCCCAAAGAAATCACAGACGTTTATAACTGGAATACAAACAAAAAAAGAAAAGCCAGGTGCATATACAGAGAATGGACAAAAATATGTAACTGTTTCTGGAGCCGAAGCAGAGCAGGGAAACAGAGAGGGAAATGCTGTGGCATAGAGAAAGCATGCCCACGTCATGAGCAGGAAGCCAGGCGTCTTGGCTGGGAATACCCTCGGCTAAAACCAACAGGGAAAAAAAGCTGACATAGCTAAAGAAAGCAAAGTCTGATAGAATGTGGGATGGAGGTGAAAGCACTAGAGAAAATGAAATTCTTGAATATTCTTTTTTTCGCCGTGATATGTGGCTTATGAGATCCTAGTTCCCCAACCAGGGATTGAACCTGGGCCCCCAGCAGCAGAAGCACAGAGTCCTAACCACTGGACTGCCAGGCAATTCCAGGATTTTCTAAATTCAGAGATATTGTTCTTTAATAAAAAGTTAGTAGAAACTATCACATAGCAAGCCAATCTTTAAAATCTCCAGGGACGTCCCTGGTGGTCCTGTGACTAAGACTCTGCACTCCCAATGCAGGGGGCCCGGGTTCAATCCTTGGTCAGGGAACTAGATCCCACATGCCACAACTAAGAGTTTGTATGCCACAGCTAAAGATCCCCCGAGCCACAACCAAGACCCAGAGCAGCCAAATAAATAAATATTTAAAAATAAAATAAAACCTCTAAAGAGCAAGAGTGCAAGAGAGAAACAGGAAGTTCTGCCAGAAGACCTCAAAACATTTGTGAGGAAGAAAATCTCTAACTTTACCATTAAAATGTCAGGTGTGAAGGCACTACCAGGGGATTTCAGAGGATTTTATAGACAATAATCATTCATTCTTCCAGTGCTCAGAAGAATAAAAGTGCCAGCAGAGATGTTCTGCCAACCTAGAAATCACACGCATTAGAACCACACCTTTGTAACAGAGGAACTGGTAGAATTTCACATTAACAAGGAAAGCATAAATATAATGATGCAAATAGTAACAGTCAGAGATAGGGAGGTAAAATCAGAAGTCAATTAAAATAACATATACAAGGTATTTCCTTTAAATGACTTCTGTATCAATGATCCCGGGAAGCACTAAAAACAAAACTGGTGCACAGCGTCCCATTACAATAGCACAATGTTTCTACAATGTTTACTTCTCTTGAGTCACTAAATTTGGAAGGTGAAATGTCTCAGATAGAAGAACAAACCCTTAGAAATTTGAGACAAATAGACCTAAGAAATACCAGCTTGCATACTTGTTGTGTTCCTCACCCACCATCAATTTCAGTAAATAGTTATGGACTGTTCAGAGAGTGCTAGGCACTGTTCCAAATATATAGAACTCCTCTCTTTTAGGAGCTTACATTTCCAAGAACTGGGTTAACTTTAAATGCAGCTTTTTAACTAAAAACATTACTGAGATATTGACATGTAACACTATTAGTTTTAGGTAGACTGGATTAACTTTAATTTTTTAAATTTATTTGTGGCTGCCCTGGGTCCTCATTGCCGTGCACTGGCTTTCTCTGGACGTGGTGAGCAGAGGCTCCTCTCTAGTTGTGGCGTATGAGCTTCTCATTGCAGTGGCTTCTCTTGTTGCGAAGCCCTGGCTCTAGGCACGCGGGCTTCAGGAGCTGTGGTTTCCCGGCTCTAGAGCATCAGCTCAATAGTTGTGTCACGCGGGTTTAGTTGCTCTGTGGCATGTGGAATTTCCCCAGATTAGGGATCAAATCCTGCATTGGCAGCTGGATTCTTTACCACTGAGACACCAGGGAAGCCCCTGGATTAACTTTAAGTATCTGAGATATCAAATATTTTCAAATTGTATATTTGGCTGACTTTTTTCCTCCTAAGTACAACCTTCTTTAATTGAACTTGTCCCTACCAAATACTGTATATAAGAAACTGATGTTGTAAGTCATAATGAAAATAATATCTATGACACTGAATACCTACTATGTAGTAGGCAACGTATTATCTCTTTTCCAATCCCAGCTCTGCCAGGCAGATATTATTGAACTCATTTTATAAATGAGAAAATAAAAATATATGTCGGCCATCCTATGATCTGTCAGGCACAGGAAGAGGAAGGAGCTGGTCAACTAAATGCTAATGCCAGGGGCAGAGTCACTAAAACAATGGTATAATGCTGCAAGAGACAATTAAAAAACATTTAAGATGGATGTCGAGGGACTTGCCTGGCAGTCAGTGGTTAGGACTCTGTTTCCAAGGCTGGGGGAATGTGGGTTTGATCCCTGGTCAGGGCATTATGATCCCACATGCCTCGTGGACAACAAATAAATAAATAAATAAAAAGATGAATGTGAACACACAGACATGCTAAATATTTGTTAAATGTCACTCTAGGAAACAGTATGAGCTTTAATTGGGTAAACATACAAGACCAGCTAGTTAGTGGTGACCTTTTATAAAACACCCCATCACCATTAACTGGTTATAATCCAGAAAGACAGACACTCAGGAGGGGATTAGGATCAGAATTGCTAAACAGATTATAATTGCTTATATGATCAGTCATCCAAGAGACATTCTGGCAGAGCTTACCCGAAGCTGCTTAACAGGACTAGGTCAAGAGCTGAAGGAATAACTCGGGCTGAACTGTGTGTAGGAGCAGGTACCTTTAGAGAGGAAGAATTAGCTGATGCCCTCTGAAGGGGCAGACAAGGATGAGGACGTGAAGGGATGACACCCAAGGTGAAAATATGCTCAACAAACAAACAAACAAAACCCAAGGGAGAATCACAGCTAGTTCTAGGTTTAGCAAATCTAGAACAGCTCTACAAATCTCATGGTGTACTTAAGATACAATCAGTCATCTTATCTCTCTTTCTTTTTTCAACATCTCGTCATTCCTCGGAATCCTGACAGTTTTCCCTACACGTGAGACCAGTGTTTTCCAACCATCTATTCATTACAAATAATTTGGACGACCTGTTAAAAATGATGATCGGATTCTTTTCTTGAAGAATCTCATTTCTGAAGTCTGAAGTGGGTCCCTTTATTTTAAACAAATTTCCCAGATAGAGGACTTCCCTGGTGGTCCAGTGGTTAAGAACTCACCTTGCAATGCAGGGGATAAGGGTTCAATCCTTGGTCAGAGAACTAAGATCCCACATGCTGAGGGGCCACCTGTACACTGTTACAATGCAGCTGGTACTCTGCAGACCATGCTCCACCACTAGAGAAGAGCCCATGTGCCCCGTGCCTCAACTAAGACCTGATGCAGCCAAAAATAAATAAACACATTTTCTAAATTCCCCAGATAACTCTTTTTGATCTGGAAAAATTGTGAAACACTACACTATTTCTCATGTTTTCAAACTAGCTTGCCTGTTACAGCTCATGGAGGCTTTTCAAAGGGTCTGTGCTAGAACTGAGGATACAAAAGGAATTAATTTCCACAGCATCAGCTTCTGTGGGTGTACTTCCCTGGCATCGTTAGTGTCTAGCATGTGGCCGGGTACCAAAACTGGCCTTAATAGACATTTGTTAAGTGTGGTTGCAATGTTTCCATCTCTCCCACTTGCACTCTTTCTGTCAAGAGGGTAATCAGAAAAATACATAAAAATTTGTCCAAATTTTTACTTATTTTCAACTATGTCCTGTAAGCAACTGAAAAACTACTTTAAAGCCTGAACCTGGGGTCCCCAATTGTGAAGGAAAAGAAAATCAGTAATTGGTACATGACCTTGAAGTCTTAGTGAAAAGACCACTTGCCAAATAGAGTAACTCCTCATATGATTCATTCTAAAAAAAATAAACACAAATGTTTATTTGTGTTTATGTGTTCGGTGCCTTAATTTCCTCTTCTGTGAAAATGCTGACATTAGCATATAACTCCTTAGAAGTTTTTATAAGGATTAAGTGAGATAATCCAAAGCAAAGTACTTACAAGATCGCCTAACTTGGAAGTGCTCAGTCATTTCTAGCTGGCTTTAGAGTTAGGGTACCCAGGTGATGTCACAAGAAATCAGCTTGGAACCCAAGTACTTCCCCAGCTGTGGAAGAAGAAGCTGGAAGAGACATTTGCAGTCTTTCCTTCTCTTCCAGGTATGAGTTGTATGAAAATAGAATTTAAAAATTCAGAGTAGGCAAAAGGCGGGATTAAGACAAACATCCAGTAGGGTAATGAGAAGGTGATGCACTGGCAACAGTGTGTAGAAGCAACAGCTGAAGAAACTCAGTTGAGTTCCCAGCTGTCTCCCGTGGTGCCCTGGCAGCTCCAAACCAGCCAGTGTGGCAGCAGTCTCTCTTCACCTGGAAGGGGGGAAGGGTTCTTTTTCTTTTTTTGACCACCTTGTCAGGCGTGTGGGATTTTATTTCTCCGACCAGGGATCAAACCTGAATCCCACGCATTGAAAGCACAGAATCTTAACCACTGGACTTCTGGGAAAGTCCCAAGGAAAGGTTTTTCTTTAACTGTCAGTAAGCACATTAAAGAAAAAAAAATTCCTGAGCATCTATTACATGTGAAACACTGTGTAATGAGCATGTGCAGTGCAGACTGGCCTTAACAAACCAGGTTAAGATTCATGGTTTTGAAAGAGAGGTCTTCTGATGCTTAATGTGCTCCTCCATCTCTCACATATGTTGTATACAAGATAACCCATCTTGTTGCTCACATAAAGAGCAGTGCTTTAAAAATAAAACAAAAAGAAAGCTGCCAGGCTTGAAGGTTTCATCACTGCTAACTAACTGTATTCCTCTCAGCTCTACTGTCACATTGGTTTGCACTGCTTCGTACTGAATGGGTTCTTGTTCTACTCAGATCATTAAGCCTGGCTTTCCGAGGGCACTTAGGCAGGCAGGTCTATGAAGCGAGTTTCCATAAGAACTGTGTAAATGCACTGTCTACTGTCATTTTCATATAGACATCATGGTGACAGTCACCGATGGCAAAAAGAATACATTTGCACAATACTTCAGAGTGAACTTCCATATATATTCCCTAATCTTAACAATAGATATTACTGCCCTTAGCATTACTTTCACTATTTTACAGATGATAAAAATGAAGGCTCTGGGACTTCCCTGGTGGTCCACGGGTTAAGACTCCATGCTCCCAATGCATGAGACCCAGGTTCAATCCCTGGTCAGGCAACTAGATCCCACACGCCTCAACAAAGATTCCATGTACTACAACTGAGTGGTGCAGCCAAATAAATTCTAAAAAGTTAAGGCTCAATTGTATGAAGGTACTCTATTTAACCAGATCTGTACTGCTAAGTACTTTGGCTTTATTTAAGGGGAATTTTTGTTGTTGTTGTTGTTGCTACTGTTGTTTGTGACTACAAAATACTGTTGTTATGCAAGTTCCTGAGTGTAATTTTATTTTACATATTTCCAAATATGTACCTCCAAGATAAGTTCTTAGAAGAACTGAGTCAAATCATATGTTTTTAAATGTTAGTGTCTTTTGGGACTTCCCTGGTGGTCCAGTGGTTAAGAATACACCTTCCAGTGCTGGGAACTCAGGCTCGATCCCTGGTCCAGAAACTAAGATCTCATGTGCCGAGGGGCAACTAAGCCCACATGCAGCAACTCCAGAGAAGGCCCTGAACCTAGAGAAGCCCTCGCACTGCAAGGAAGAGCCTGTGTGCCCCAACTAAGACCCCAGACAGCCAAATAAATAGATAAATATTTTTTAATGTTAATAAGTGTCTTTTAAATGTTGATTTAAAAAAAATTAGGGCTCAGAGAGTTCTCATCCGAGGTCGTGTTGAAAAGAGAACAGGACTGAGACTCAGATCTATAGACCTCCATATTTCATTCTACTGTCCCAAGTATCTTTTCACTATCTACAGAATGAAGCATTTATACCTCAGACTTACCAAGAAGCCAGCTCTCTTTGTGCATCCCAGCTTCAAACTGACTGCTGAGAGAAGACTGCTGTAGCACAACACAGTCTTGGAGGCTTCCTGGCCAGCTTGTCTCCACAGTCATCAGTGCCCCTCTGATGTCACACACCATCAGGCAGTTTAAAGAATGAAGACCTTTACGGTTCACATAGGAAAGGTCTTCAGCATTTGGTGCTTTGATTGCTACATGCATACAGTCAATGACCCCTATGACCCCTGGTATCCCTGCCAACCCGTAGAATTCTTCCTTCAGAGCCTGCACAGAGGATTCATCAGCTGGAAAGTGGATGAACTGCGAAGCTCTTTCCACAAGTGCTTCGGTGACGTTGGCAACACATCGACTCATAGATGCCTGACTGATTCCAATAGCGTCTCCCATCCGAGTCTGGAAGGAACCTGAGGTATAGAAGCCCAGTGCTGCAAGGATCTGTGTCTCTGGGCTAATAGCCCTGGATCTCTGAGTAGGTCTAGAAAGGCTCGCCCCCAAGAGCTCCACCAAGTAATAAATGAACTGTCGTGGAAACCCATACATGGACATCAAGTATTCATCCGTCACATCATCCAGCTTAAAGCGGTCCAATGTCCGGTGACCTCGGCCATATAGCAAGAGATCACAGTCAAGTACTGTTATTGGTATAGCCATGATACATGTAAATGTTTCTTTCCCTCTGCTACTTTTCCTGAACTCTTTCCATTGAAGATGCTGATGAAAGAAAGTATTTAAGGAAGTGTCAGAATTCAACGGCTAACCGTCATTTAAGTGCCTGTGGTATTTATAATCTTCTCTCTGTAAAGGTTAAACAAAACAAAACAAAAAAAGCAAGACATTAGAAACTCACCGAAGACTTTAAAGTGATTCAAAGACCACAACAGATTCTTTTCTCCAATTTCCATTTTGTTCAAGCAAAAGGTGCTGTAACTGTTAACTCTGGGTTTTTCTCCATTAACTCACGACCGCAGGATGGGCTTGCTTTGGCTTGGAGAATGGGAGTTGAGTATCGGTGGCTTATTTAGTGCCTGCCTGGTACTTGAACTGCTTTCCTCCTAGCTCAGTTGGTAAAGAATCTGCCTGCAACGCAGGAGACCCAGGTTAAATTCCTGGGTTGGGAAGATCCTCTGGAGAAGGAACTGGCAACCCACTCCAGTATTCTTGCCTGGAGAATCCTATGGACAGAGAAGCCTGGCAGGCTACAGTCCATGGGGTCGCAAGAGTCGACATGACTTAGCAACTAAACCACCACAACTTGAACTGGGAAGAGCAAAAGGTTAATGGAGGTGATGGCATAATTATTCACAAAGTAAGTAAGAGGTCTGCTCCTAAGTAGACAGGCCACGAAGCAGTTAACAGACGTCATAAGTACTCAGGACAGAGATTAGTCACGGCGGGATTCATGACCCAAACCCTTCTGGCTCCACAGCATAAGTAAGGGGTAAAGAGACGGGGCTTCAAACCCGTCTAACAGGGAAGAAGGGGCAAAAAAAAAAAAAAAAACCCGCGACCCAGGCTGGTCGAGGGAAATTACGTGCTCTTAACAAAAGGCTTTCCCCTCACCCCAAGAAACCCAAATCATGAGGCTGAGAGCTAGGAAGCAGAGATCAGGCAGGTGGGAAGGAAGGCGCAGAAGAGGAGGCTGGGAGAGCGAGGGGCTGACAGGCAACTCCACCTCAAAGGCTTTGAAAAGCTGACTTAGAAGTGGATACGGAAGTGTGATGGTCCCGGCCCAAGTCAGCCGAGGCCGCTCACCCACCTCTCCGCGGCTGCCCGGTTACCCGTCACACTCCCCACCCACCCAGCCGGGCCCGGCCCGCCTCCGGAACCTGCGGCCGAAGACGAGCCGCCACGGCGCTCAGTACAGGCCCCGCCCCCTCCGCGTCAGCGCCCGCCCCGAGCCGCGTCCTCTCTGCTGCCGCCGCCGCGACCTGCGATTCGCTAACGCACATTCCACACACGGCCCAAACTTGCGCGGTTCTTCCAACCCCTCTTCCTCCCGCCGCTGTTGACGCCTTTCTTCTCTGAGACGCTTGAAGAGACTGGGGAGTCAGACTTGTATGGTAAGGAAACCAGTTTTTACGGGCACATCAAAGAGGAAGAAGATTAAGTAGGGCATCCACGTTGTAGCGAAAGTGCGACTGATGTTAGGCAGCTGTACTTCCCCCGTAGCCCTCTTCCTCCCCCGGCCGTCACCGAAGCGGATGAAAACAAACACTAACGATGGCGGCACTGGGGAGCGACCGGCGGCTGGGCTTAAGGCAGGACTGATCGCTTGAGCTGTGAGGGAAGCCTTGAAGAGAGCCTGGTAGACGTGAGTGCGACGACTCGCGCAGTGTTGGGGACGAAACTCCCGGGGCCTGCCGAGCCACGAGGCTTCCGAGGTGTGAGGTATTATCTGCGACCCGTGCTGTCACTGCAGCTCCGGAGCGCGGAGCCCTCAGCCAGGAGACGCAGCTGGCCGGCCCCAGGCCCCGGCCTCCGTAATGAGAGCCCCGAGCCACTCTCTGTGTCGCAGCTTCACAGGTACTAACTTGGGGAGGGAATACCCCCCCCCCGGGTCTCTCAGCGCCCCCGGGTGGGAGGCTCTGGATCTGCGGCCTGTCGGGTACCTCCTGGCGAAGCCGAAGCCTGCTAGCTGTAGGTCAGTCCCCTGAGCTTTCCTTGGGAAATCGGGTCAGTGTAGGCCCAGTTGGCCCTTGATCATTCCCAGCCCTTACCAAGAACCCCAGAGCTTTTGACTACTTTCTCAGTTCTTTGGGTTAAATCGTAAAGCTTTTCTGGAGGGAATTTGCGGGGCCACACCTCTGTGGTTGGGTGCCAGTATGAAAAAGATAGGTTTTCAGTCAATCAAGATTTGTTGAGTGCCAAATATGTACTCCGCGTGTAGGTGAGGGAGACTGTTGACTAGTGAAAAAAGGGACCCAAGGTTCACGACTCTCTTACTGGCAGTGGAACGACCTGTGGAAACCTGCGATCCATTCTCATTAAATAAATCTCTGGGTAAGTGGCCAAGCACCTTCCTGGGATTCATCACTAACTTATCTCAGTTTTCACCTTCCCAGTCAGTTATTTACCAAGTTTTCCTGATCAATTCATGTAGCGTTTCATTTTAGTATTTCTTCCTCTTCTGGCTATCCCACAGCCAGAGAGAAAGGGGTGGACGGTGGGGCGGTGGGATTGGGGGGGGAGATAGGAATGAACGAATATGTGAAGAACAAAAGTACCTATTTTCTCAGTGTAATTAGTAATAAGTTTAAAAGTCATCTCCTAAGGTGATAGAATTTATTGAACACGTCAATGGGAGATGTGCAATAATATAATAAGCAACAGATCCTTTCTTTACACTAAATTGACTCCAGGTTATTGTGCATTGTTTTATGTGTTAGTCCGTTTCAAAAAATATGTGAATATTGTGGCTCCAACTCAATTATAAGTTTTTCTTTGTTTCTTTCAACTCCATTTTTCAGCTGAGCAGAAGTCATGTTAAATGCTTGTGGAATGGAATCCTGAGTTAGTATTTTACCTAGTGGATGATGAATAAGTGTTAAAGCAAGTGTCATATATTCTGATCTGTATAGTAGAATGTGTGTGGTTAATTCTCTTGCTGTTTTCAAATTGTACCCCTTTGGATCTAAAGTTAAGACTGCTGTGGCAACTTTTGAGATTTATATTTCATGAAAGTTGCAATTACTGTACTTACACCTAACAGTTCGTATTGTATATTTGTATTTTTTTTCCTTGGGTTGTTATCAAGATATGCAAAAACTACAGGTCTGCAGCTATTAAATAATCCAAATTATATATATTTTTATTTAAGGCCTAGGAATCAGCTGGACACAGTTCAGTCTGACTATATACACATCCTGGGGTTGTACTGTATGGAGGTACAGGGCAATAATCTCTTTTTTTCCATTGTCTTACCTGCTTGCATCTACCCAACTGCCTTAGCTTATGACCTCCATGACCCAGAACAGGGAGTCCATAGTCTAAACGCAAAAAGAAGCCTAAGACATTAATATTGAGCTTCCAAAGACCTGATTATACATGAGTGAGTTTTCAAAGATAATTTTGACTAATCAGAAAATGCAACCGCTATAGAACTTATTGCTCTCACTTGATAAGGTTCATTATCAATGTTCTGCAGTTTCATTTTGTTCCAGTTGTAGTGGAAGTTACTTATTTTGGATTTTTCATCTAGAGGGAATTTATTTAATCTTAGTGATACCTGGAAATCCCCAAAACTTTATTTTTAAATATTTATTTTACTTTTTAAACACTTTTTACTTTATTATAGAAGAGATGAAAATGACATTATAACACTATGGTTGGAGCACTGCTTAGATTCCAGAGAATGAAGAGTTCACCTAAAAAATTCCTCACTGTTATGACCCTTTATTATTCAGCTTAAGTGTTTTTCTTTTTTAATGAAAAAAGGTACAGAAACTCACTGATAAGAAATACAAGCTATTCAGGTAATATTTGAATTACCATATTTTTTAAGACTCTTTTGACTTGTTTGTTGACTTGAGAGTCTTAAAATATGTATACTAAAAGTTTATTCTTGGAAAAAGCTTACCTAAACTTTATGTGTGGATGATTTAGAAGTAATTTCCAGTTTTTGGTGATGAGTTGAATAAGGTGAATTTCCACAGGACACCATCTTTTCTTGCATGGATTTAATAGAGGAGAGGGTTCATGGGGTTTTGATCTTTGCCTCCTCTTTGTCAAATCATAGATAGCAATAAAAACGGCAAGTAGTCACTCATGGTATAAAGGCAGTGTAGCCAAGGAGAATACAAAGAAGACTAGCTAGTCCTCTGTGACCAAGGGGAATAGAGAAAGTTTTCTTGGGAATTCTCTAGCAGTCCAGTGGTTAGGACTCTGAACTTCCCCTGTAGGAGCCATGGGTTCTGTCCCTAGTCGGGGAACTAAGATCCCTCATGCCACGCAGCAAACAAACAAACAAAAAAAAGAAACTTAAAAATTTAGGTTTTAAATCTTAAAAAGTATTTTAAATCCCTTAAAAGGACTTAAAATTAGTTTTAAATTGTTTTTAACTGTAGAGTAAATGTGGACCAGTTTACTAGTGAAATCCCTGAAATGCCAGAGTAGGTGGCACCAGAAATTTGTTTTTGCCTTGGTCGTGTCCCCCATATGCCCTTGGTTACAAGCGATGGGATAAGAGGATAAGAGGAAAGTTCCCTGGTGGTCCAGTGGTTAAGACTGAGCTTCCACTGCAGGGGGCATGGGTTTCATCCCTGGTCAGGAGACTAAGATCCTACATGCCCTGACACAGCCAAACAAATTAATAAGAGAAAGGATAAGATTGTGAATCACCATTACATAGAAAAACAACTGAATTAACATGGAATAGTTAATCTGTCAATTGTATCTTAGTAAAAGTAAAGGCAAATAAAGAATTTATAAGCAACCTAGATGTCCACCGACAGATGAATGGATCAAGTAGCTATGGTACATATATACAATGCAGTATTACTCAGCCATAAAAAGGAATTAATCTGAGTTAGTTCTAGTGAAGTGAATGAACCTGGAGCCTGTTAAACAGAGTGAAGTAAGTCAGAAAAACAAATATCATGTATTAATGTATATATATGGAATGTAGAAAAATGGTACTGATGAACCTGTTTGCAGGGCAGAAAGAGCGGCTCAGACATCGAGAACAAACTTATGAATACAGCAAGGGGAGGACCCAGATGAATTGAGAGAGTAAACTAGATAGATAATGGAAAGTTGCTGTATAACACAGAGAGCTTAGCCTGGTGCTCTGTGACAACCTAGAGGGGTGGGATGCGGTGGGAGGTGGGAGGGGACATCTGTATACCTATGGCTGATTCATGTTGTTTTATGGCAGAAACCAACACAACATTGTAAAGCAATTATCCTCCAGTTAAAAATAAATAAATGATCCTCCAATTATAAATAAATAACATTTAAAAATATTATGTAAATTGAAAAAAGGAATTTAGAGAAGTGATAACCCAGTATTCTTGTTTTGGAAAATACTGCTTTCACATTTGACATTTGATTCATACAAATATAAAAGAAAGAAAGTTAAAAATCGTATTATACCCTCAGGCTTAAGGTTTGTCTCCAGCCTCACCTTCCTTCTGTGTTGCCCACAGCTACTAGGTCATTAGAAGATATTAAGTTGAGAAATACTTGTAGAGGTTTAGAAGTCTTGTTTTAAGTATAAGCTTAAGGGGGTTTTTACCCTTTAATCTATTTCTGTTGGATTTTTCAAGAAATCAGATATTGGCCTTATTTATTGTTTAGACTAGTTTTTAAGTTGTTCATAATTAATCAGACACAGCTTTTATCTTTATTCCCACCTCCCATTTTCTGTTGGTTTATTTTACTCTGGTTTCTTAAATTGGATACTTACTTGAGGCTTTTGTTTTCTTAGTTATAGATGCATTTAAGGCTATAAATTTTCTTCTGACTTCTTTGTCTCATTTGTTGTCAAATATTCTTCATTTTGTTAATTTCGAGATCATTTGTAACTGGTTTTTATTTCAATATTTATTATAAGAAGATTCCTAATGTATAGATAGTTAACTTTTTATTATGTTTATAGTTTGCTTGGAAAGAAAATTTTTTAGATGGTCAAGAACATGATCAATTTATGCTGTCCCTTGAACTGAGATCCCTCATGCCACACTGTGTGGCCTAAAAAAAAAAAAATGTTTTTAATAAAATAAAAACAAAAAGTCTATGTTAAAAATTAGAAAACAGAAATTATTTTTTCAGTGATCAGTGTTAACTTTTCCCAGTTTTAAGGGCTAGAGATATTATCTGGGATCATTTTTGTATGTTGTCTTGCCAAATTATTCAGCTGTTGCTTTGAAATTATTTGCCTCTTCCTTTCTTTATTGACTACCTCACCTTAATGCAGTGTTACCACCACTCATCTGGATTACTGGAATGTCTTCCTAGATGGTCTTCATCTCCCCTTCTCTGTAGTCAGATTAATGTCCTTAAATTGTTACCTGTAGAAGAATTTCCATTGACTCCTTCCTGATACACTGTTAGTCTCTTTTGCCCACTTTTATGTCTCCCTACAATCTGGACTGATTGTACTTACCTAATTCATTTTGCTTTACCTCTTTACATGAAAATTCTCAGCTATATAGTTCCTAATTTGCTTCTCCCTCTTTGTTTTTCCTCTCCCATCTGGGATTCCAGTTACACATATGTTAGACCTTTCCCTGTGTCCTCAGTATCTCAGATAACCTCACATATTTGGTACCTACTGTCATGATATAACTAAACACCTTAAATAGTACCCTTTCACACTCAAAAGTATCCCCAGATTGTGGTCACTCCTTATCTCTCATACATTCTCTCATACACTTTTCCATATTTCCCATCCTTTTGTCTCTCTATGCTTTGTTTTGGATATTTTCTTTCAGTCTATATTTCCTTTCAATATTTCTGTCTTCTGCTGATCTGATCTGCTGTTAGACTCAACCACTGAGTTCTTAAATTAGCGTTTTATTTTTTAGTTCTAGAGTTTCTGTTTGGTTCTTTTTATAGATTTTTGTTCTATGTCCAAATTCTCAATTTTGTCCTTCATTTAATTGAACATATTGCATAGTAATTTTGAGGTCTTTGTTGATAACTGTTAATGTTTCTGAATGTCTTTTGGATTTTGGTCATTTGTGTTTGTCTCCATGAGTGCCTAATTTACTTTAACATATGCCAGAAATTGTATATGAAAAATTATAGAGATAATTTTGGGCTAGGATAACATAATTTTCTTTCAGCAAGAAATTACCTTTGCTTTTGTCAGAGGCTAAGGGCCCACCTTATTCGACACTGTTGAAGCTGAATGATGTTTAAAATTTTTCACATACAAATGAACTACAGCTATGTGCAACTATTATCAATGATGCTCACAAATATAATATTAATAGTAAATGAAATAAATCAGACACAACCATTTATATGAAATTCTGAAACAGTCTGTGATGACTGAGTCAGAACAGTGGCTTCTGTTGGGAGGTGATGGCTGAATGGAGACCCTGGGGGAGTCTGGGTGCTGGTGTTGTACTGTGCGCCTTATCTGTGTGCCAGTTGCACTGGTGGGATTGCCTTGTGGAAATTTATCAGGTTGCAATCTAATGTATGTGCACTTCTCTGAGTGTATGTTTTCAGTTAAAAAGCTTACTTTAGTGAAAAAATTTTCATAATAAAACTTAAACAAATTAGCTTGAAAACATACAAATTACAGCTACATTGGTTTTCTGAGAGAAGAACTACTATCCACTGTTTTTGGAAATTAAAAAAAAAAATACAGCAACAAGAGCCTTTTTATTGGGCTATTTATTATGGGTTAAAAGGGAAAAGAGTAACAAGGAAATACAAGAGAATCATATGTTAACACAAAAACTTGCCCATGAGTGTTCTTAGCAGTATTGTTCATAATAGCCAAAAAGAGGAAGCAACTTAAATCCCCATCACTTGATGAGTCAGTCAGCACAATGTAATCTGTCCATTCAGTGGAATATTCAGTTCAGTTCAGTTCAGTCGCTCAGTCGTGTCTGACTCTTTGCGACCCCATGAATCACAGCACGCCAGGCCTCCCTGTCCATCACCAACTCCCGGAGTTCACTCAAACTCACATCCATTGAGTCGGTAATGCCACCCAGCCATCTCATCCTCTGTCGTCCCCTTCTCCTCCTGCCCCCAATCCCTCCCAGCATCAGGGTCTTTTCCAGTGAGCCAGCTCTTCACATGAGGTGGCCAAAGTACTGGAGTTTCAGCTTTAGCATCATTCCTTCCAAAGAACACCCAGGACTGATCCCCTTTAGAATGGATTGGTTGGATCTCCTTGCAGTCCAAGGGACTCTCAAGAGTCTTCTCCAAAACCACAGTTCAAAAGCATCAACTCTTTGGTGCTCAGCCTTCTCCACAGTCCAACTCTCACATCCATACATGACCACTGGAAAAACCATAGCCTTGACTAGACGGGCAATTAAGCCATAAAAAGGAATGATGTGCTGACACATGCTCCAGTATAGAGTGAACCTTGAAAATATGCTCAGTGAAGGAAGCAAGTCACATTTCCTTTATGAGAAAATTCCAGAATAAGCAAGTCCCTTGGCATAAAGTCTATTAGTGGTTGCCAAGGAGAATGAGAAGGGGAATGACAGATAACAAATGTGGGATTCTTTTCAGTGTGATAAAAATGTGGGGATGGTTGCACATCCTTATGAATATACTAAAAAACACCGAATTGTAAACTATAAAACAGTGAATTTTATGGTGTGTGAGTTATAACTGTTAAGAAAAGCTATGTAAAGTGATCCTTTAAAAAATTTTGACCCACCACCTTTCCCAGCATTCTAAATCAACATGTTTAACAAGTTCACAAGTAAGCATATTTTCTCCTAGGGTGCCAGATCTCCTACCTCCGATGTGTAGGCTCTTACATTGTCTTGTTCTTTTGAGTTCTTGGTGTTTTATTTCCATGGGCAATCTGTAAGTGTTTAAATTCTGAAATCATCTAGCTAAAAGTTGGAAGGAAGGGGTTATAAGTGGCCTGGCTGTCAACAGTCCAAATCTGTGAAAGTTTCTCTCAAGGCTCCTTCAAACTTTCTTCTGCCTGTTTCTAGGGGTTTTGGTGGTTCTAAACAACTTTTTAGGTTAGTTTCTTGGCTTTTTGTTTCCTTACTATTCATGTAGGTGATGTAAATTTTGGATCTTATATCTTTGTACCTTACTCACTTATTCTTTTGAAGTTTTAGAGTGACTTCCCTACCTCCCAACCTTGCCCTGATAGATGGCAAACCTGCTTATTGCTTCTTGAGGGTCCTTCTTGGAGAAGGCAGTGGCACCCCACTCCAGTACTCTTGCCTGGAAAATCCCATGGACGGAAGAGCCTGGTAGGCTACAGTCCATGGGGTCGCTAAGGGTCGGACACGACTATAGCGACTTAGCAGCAGCAGCTGGGTTCTTCTGGCCTCTGATCAAGGAGCACTTGACTCTGGGGTTTTATGCAGGTTTCTACCTGCTTACAAGCTTGAGTTATGATGCCCATCGGCTGCAGTCGTGTTCTCATGTCTTCATTACAAGAACCTGAGCTTGCTCCCCATAGGCCTCAGCTCCCTGTCATCAGTTTTCCCTTATATTTATGGCTTTAACTCACCTTTTCTCTGGATGCTGCAATTTTTCAATCTTTCTGGTTTAGCTGGGTATCAAGACCTTTTTTATTTTCATATTTTATCCGCATTTTTATGTGCTTGTAGTGGCAGGTAGTGGGGGCGACTGATAACATCAGTTCAGTCCATATTGCTGTCAGACCTCCTCCTCAAAGATTTTAAGCTCATGTCTGTCATAGTACAGTGCATTAAACTCTATGTCTCATTTACTCTCAAGGCAAGGATATCCCGTGATGAGATCTTAGAAGTACAGCTAGAGCAGTCATTCAGATGTCTGAAAAATTGTATTTGCAATAGGTCTACAAGGAGATATAAAACTTTTATGCTGGGTGATAATTAGTTAAGATCTTTACCCTACTATAGCCCATTTGATGAGAATGAATTTTGTTTCTGAATTTAAAATTTTGAAAAATGAATACAGAAAAATAGTAAAAATATAGCTGAGCTTTCATATACTCTTCAGCTTGGTTCACGTCCAGTTCTCTCTTGGCCACACTGCTTTACTTTTCTCTGTCAGTGTTACATAGTATATAACACAGTAATACACAATTTCTTTTCTTCCCTGGGTTCTTGAGAAAAGTTACTTGTATCTATTTAGAGTAAGAACATGACCAAAGTGTAATTGTATCAAATTCAAGAAATTTAATATTGATGCAATGCCCTTAGTAGTATATAGTCAGTATTCAAATGTTGCCAAATAGTTTTCATACTGTCCATTATAGCAAGTTAAAAAAAAAAAAAGTCCTGGATCAAGCATTGCGTTTAGTTGTCATACCTCTTCTATTGCCTTTATTCTATAACAGTTCTTCAGACTTTTTCTCATGTTAAGATTGACAGTTTTTGAAGAGTAAAAGCGCCTTATTGTGTAAAAGTTCTTGTCTTGCAATATAAGCTCATCTGGTTGCTCCCTTGTGGTTAGGTTTGGGTTATACAGTTAACTAGAAAAGCTCCATAAGTGTCATGCTGTTCTGACTACATCACGTCAAGAGACTGTAATGACAGTTTTTCAGTTGTTGGTATGTTTCTCTGATTCCTTTATTAAGGTTATGTTCACTGATGACTCTGTAATTAATAGTCACCCACATGAAGACTGTTAATACACCATTTGCCAACAAACGCATTTTCATGCCATGGATTTATCACCCCTGGTGATTTGCTTGAACCAGTTAGTCCTGCAGTGGTTGCAAAATGGGTGATTTTTCTAATAATTTTTATTTCTTATACATTTACTAATTGGCAGTTTACAGGGAAGAAGTATCTTTTTGCCCCCATTTATTATAGAATTGCCTCTGAAACCAGTGTTGGAGAAAATATGAAAATTTTTGCTATATAATAATGACTGGCAAGAAAAGATTATCTCTGCTCTTTCACAATGTTAGTTGAAGAAGTAAATGTAAAATTGTCAGTTTTAACTTCAGTGTTCCCTATACTTACATACTGTATGATAAACATGAGTTTAAAAACACTTGATGGTACAGTGTTATTTAAATACTTATCAATCTTGAAAATGTTTTTGCTAAGCGTTTGTCAGCAAAAAAAAAGATTTTTTTGTTAAAGGCAAAAGTATCCTGTTATCTCTGTAATAGTTTTGAAGTTACTATTCTGTAGAGTATTGTGAATAGAAATAGGCATTAAAGAAATGTGAAAGCAGTATTGATAATATGCCAGGAGATGTTACTCAAAACAATGGAATTTGCTTAATAACATTCATCCATAAATCAAGGAAACTTTAACTCTTTAATTAGAGTGGTTCAATATATAAATTTGTTTAAAAAGAAAAAAAGCTAAAGTTGTCTAAGAGAATTAGAAGATAAGCTACAGGGCCTTCCCTGGTGGTCCACTGGATCCAGCTGCCAGTGCAGGGGACCTGGTTCGATCCCTGGTCTGAGAAGATCCCACATGTTGCAAATCAGCTAAGCCCCTGAGCCACCACTACTGAGCCTGCTCTCTAGAGCCCACGAGCCACCACTGCTGAGCCCACGTGGTGCACCTGCTGAAGCCCTCGTGCGCAGAGCCTGTGCTCTGCAGGAAGGGGAGCCATCACAGTGAGAAGCCTGTACACCGGAATGAAGCGTAGCCCCTGCTCACTGCAACTAGAAAAAGCCCATGTGCAAAAACTAAGACCCAGGACAGTCAAAAAATCAAATAAATAAATCTTTTTTTAAAAAGAAGAAGCTACAGAATGGGAGAAAATATTTGCAAAAGACATATCTTTTAAGATAACAATGAGTTACCATCTTACACCTATTCAGTTCAGTTCAGTCTCTCAGTCGTGTCCGACTCTTTGCGACCCCATGAATCACAGCACGCCAGGCCTCCCTGTCCATCACCAACTCCCGGAGTTCACTCAAACTCATGTCCATTGAGTCAGTGATGCCATCCAGCCATCTCATCCTCTGTTGGCCCCTTCTCCTCCTGCCCCCAATGCCTCCTAGCATCAGGGTCTTTTCCAATGAGTCAACTCTTCGCGTGAGGTGACGGTACTGGAGTTTCAGCTTTAGCATCAGTCCTTCCAATGAACACCCAGGGCTGATCTCCTTCAGAATGGATTGGTTGGATCTCCTTGCAGTCCAAGGGACTCTCAAGAGTCTTCTCCAACACCACACAGTTCAAAAGCATCAATTCTTCGGCACTCAACTTTCTTCACAGTCCAACTCTCAACATCCATACATGACCACTGGAAAAACCATAGCCTTGACTAGATGGACCTTTGTTGGCAAAGTAATGTCTCTGCTTTTCAATATGCTATCTAGGTTGGTCATAACTTTCCTTCCAAGGAGTAAGCATCTTTTAATTTCATGGCTGCAGTCACCATCTGCAGTGATTTTGGAGCCCCCCAAAATAAAGTCTGACACTGTTTCCACTGTTTCCCCATCTATTTCCCATGAAGTGGTGGAACCAGATGCCATGATCTTAGTTTTCTGAATGTTGAGCTTTAAGCCAACTTTTTCACTCTCACTTTCATCAAGAGGCTTTTGAGTTCCTCTTCACTTTCTGCCATAAGGGTGGTGTCATCTGCATATCTGAGGTTATTGATATTTCTCCTGGCAATCTTGATTCCAGTTTGTGCTTCTTCCAGCCCAGTGTTTCTCATGATGTACTCTGCATATAAGTTAAATAAACAGAGCAACAATATACAGCCTTGACGTACTGCTTTTCCTATTAGAATGGCCAAAATCCAAAAACTCTGACAGCACCAAATGCTGGAGAGATCATGGAGCAATAGGAATTCTCTTTGCTGGTTGGAATGCAAAATGGTTTAGCCACTTTGGAAGACCATTTGATGGTTTCTTACAAAATAAACATACTCTTACCATATTATCCAACAGTTGCATGCCCATTCCTTACTGAAAGGAGTTGAAAACTTGTTTTCAGTGGGACATTGGGGCTTCTTTGGAGAAATTCTTCTTTGGAGAAATTCCCTCAGAGGGAAAATATATTGTAACAATTTTTCTGTTTGTAGGTCCCTCAACTAGAGTCATGGGTCTTGACTGTATTAGGACTCCCCACTCCTACCTATCATGTTGTGATTCCTCCTTTCTGTCTTTAGTTGTGGAAGATCTTTTCTGGTAGATTCTGGTCTTTTTCCTCAATAATTACTCTATAAATAATTGTAATTTTGGTGCTCATGAGAGGAGGTGAGCTCAGTCTTCCTACTCCAGTACCTTAGTGTTAGTCGTTCAGTTGTGCCCGACTCTTTGCGATCCCATGGACTGCAGCCCACCAGGCTCCTCTGTCCATGAGATTTTCCAGGCAAGGATACTGGAGTGGGTTGCCATTTCCTCCAGGGGATCTTCCCAACCCAGGGATCGGACCCTAGTCTCCTGCACTGCAGGCAGATTCTTTACCGACTGAGCTAGAAGGGAAGGCCTTAGGACCTCCCAAACGCCAGTTTTCTGACATTAGGAACGGCACTTAGAGGGTTTAGAGTGGGCTCTAACTGCTGCTTCTGGGACTTTCAATCCTGTGTTCACCCCTGTCTGCCACCCTACTTTAGGAGCTATCTGGTGACTAATTCCTTAGCCTTGCTCAGGTTATTTAGTTCAGATGAGCTTTCTTTGCTTAGGGTTTCTCCTGCTGCTGGCTTGGATATCAGCTATGCTTGGCTTATTCAGTTACCTGTTTGTCCTACTTTCCTGGACTTTGATGCTGTTATCTCTTGTCTGTGTGTATGCTTTTTAAGTTCCTCACTCTTTGTTTTTTAGAAGTGAGTAGAACAAAATAGAAGCATCAAAACCTGTATCGTTAACCCGTCTGTTTGCCTCTCCCCAGTATTTTGTTGACATCTTTCATTGTTATTTCCTTTTTTGGCTTTATAGCTTTTGTATTTCTGTACTTTCAATTCAGGATTGGTAAAATAGTGAGAGGAATGGTTTCTATCTGTTTATTTTAAATATTTATTATTTATAAAACATTTATTTCAAATGCTAAAATTAGCATTTCAGTGTGAACGTAAGTAAAAGATCTGGAAAACCTGTCTACCCAGATAAGTGTGCTTTTCCCTTAGCTGATTATATCATTTACAGTTAAGCCATGTTGTAGAATCTCTGTCTAGTATTTGGATGTTGGTGCTTATCAATATCCATTGCATAACAGTGGGAACTTTATTTATTTAATGGCATCTTTGTGTGTGTGTTAAAATACAAGTCACCTAAGATTTACCATCTTAACCATTAGTGAGTGTGCAGTTCAGCAGTGTTAAATATGTTTACACAGTTGCTTACCCTTCTCTGCTTTACATCCTCATAACATTTCATCTTGTGAAGCAAAGTTGACCTACTACACAGTAACTCCCCATTCTGTCTTCCCCCAGCTCCTAGAAACCACCATTATACTTTCTGTCTCTGCAGTTTTGACTTTTAAGTACTTCATATCAGTGGAATCCTACAATATTTGTCTTTTTGTGACTGACTGATTTCACTCAGCACGGTGTCCTCAAGGTTCATGCATGTTGTAGCTTGGTCAAATTTTCCTTCCTTTTTATGGCTGACTAATATTTCATTGTACATATATACCACATTTTGCTTATCCATTATATTTTCAGGTAGTTGTTTAAAGACATTAGTATGGTAAAAGTCTGCACCTGTTCTAAACACCATGGGAAGCTGACAGAGTTATTGGTTGTAACAGACTTCTGTTAATGAAATGAAAATGATATATAGAGAATGTTGCTAAATTGAAATTGTTAATCAAGGTCCAGTTAATAGTTTTTGTTATTTGTTGAATGTCTTAAGCCTTAATTAAATGAGGTATTTGCAAGTCTGGGAAAATAGGTGTTGATGAAGCTTGAAGGGACAGCAGTATTTGTAGGAGCTTTATGATTCATAAAGGACTTCCCTGGTGGCTCAGACGGTAAAGCTGCTGCCCACAATGCGGGAGACCCAGGTTCAATCCCTGGGTCGGGAACATTTCCTGGAGAAGGAAATGGTAACCCACTCCAGTATTCTTGCCTGGGAAATCCCATGGACGGAGAACCCTGGTAGGTATTTTGCTTAAAACTACAGGCCATGGTGTCGCAAAGAGTCGGACATGACTGGGTGACTTCACTTTCACTTTATGATTCATAAGTATACTTTTGATCTAATTAACGCATTTCAGGAAAGGTGACACCTGATAAATTTAATCAAATATATGTGGGTGGGAACCACATAGAACTTCTTGTAAATATCCAAAATTATACATAGTAATTCGGTTATGTCCCTAAGGTGAAAAAAAATTTAACAAAGAAGATATTGAGTAAATCTGATGAATTTACTTTTTTAGCATATTAACAAGAAAGGGAAAAGAAATTTGAATGTTTACAGAAGAGTTTGCTACATAATTGAGAGACTAGACTTAAGAGGCAAAATGACCTTGACTTAAACTGAGTGGTAACCTGAAAGCCTTCCCCTTTGTGGATCACAGTCTTGTCATGGCATAGGGGCTTGTGTAACTCAATGAAGCTATGAGCCATCCCATGCAAAGCCAACACTCAAGACAGATGAATCATAGTGAAGGGATCTGACAAAACGTGGTCTACTGGAGGAGGAAATGGCAACCCACTCCAGTATCCTTGCCTTGAGAACCCCATTAACATTATGAAAAGGCACAAAGATATGACACCGCAAGATGAGCCCCCTAGGTCGGAAGGTGTCCGGTATGCTACTGGGGAAGAGTGGCAGGCAGTTGCTTAAAGCTCTAGTAAGAATGAGGTGGCTGGGCCAAAGCAGAAACGTCACTCAGTCGTGGATGTGTCTGGCAGTGAAAGTAAAGTCCGATGCTATGAAGAACAGTATCGCATAGGAACCTGGAATGTTAGGTCCATGAATCAAGGTAAATTGGACATAGTCAAGCAGGAGATGGCAAGACTGAACATCAGTATCTTAGGAATCAGTGAACTAAAATGGACGATAATGGGTAAATTTAATTTAGATGACCATTATATCTACTACTGTGGGCAAGAATCCCTTAGAAGAAATGGAGTAGCCCTCACAGTCAACGAAAGAGTCCACAGTACTCTTTGATGAACAATGTCCACAAACAACAAAAGAATCCAAAGTACTTGGGTGCACTCTGAAAAACTACAGAATGATCTTGGTTCGTTTCCAAAGCAAACCATTCAACATCATAGTTATCCAGGTCTGTGCCCCAACCACTGATGCCAAAAAAGTTGAAATTTACCAGTTCTATGAAGACCTACAAGACCTTCTAGAACTAACATGAAAAAAAGATGTCCTTTTCATCATAAGGAATTGGAATGCAGAAGTAGGAAGTCAGGAGATACCTGGAGTAACTGGCAAGTTTGGCCTTGGAGTACAAAATAAAGCAGGGTAAAGGCTAACAGAGTTTTGTCAAGAGAACACGGTGGTCAAAGGAGACACCATTTCAACAACCGAAGAGATGATTCTACACTTGGACGTCACCAGATGGTCAATACCAAAATCAGATTGATTATGTTCTTTACAGATGAAGAGGGGAGAGCTCTATACAGTCAAGAAAAGCAAGACTGTGAGCTGATTGTGGCTTAGATCATGAGCTCCTTATTGCAAAGTTCAGGCTTAAATTGAAGAAAGTAGGGGAAACCATTAGGCCATTCAGGTATGATCAAAATCAAATCCCTTGTGATTATACTATGGAGGTGATGAATAGATTCAAAGGATTAGATCTGGTAGACAGAGTGTCTAAGGAACTGTGGACAGAGGTTCATGACGTTGTACAGGAGGCAGTGACCAAAACCATCCCAAAGAAAAAGAAATGCAAGGAGGCAAAGTGGTTGTCTGAGGAGGCTTTACAGATATTAGGTTGGTACAAAAGTAAATACAGTTTTGGACCATGAATTTTAAATCATTATAACAAGCCCCAACACATACTTATTAATCAAAATAGGAACCATTACAATCAGCACATTTTTGCCAATAAGTTTGTTCATTTCTATAGCATAAAAATATGTGCTTTAGGATTCGACGAACTCTTGGAAAGCATTTCCTACCTCCTGCTGGTTATGGAAGTATTTTCCTTGCAAAAAGTTGTTGAGATACTTGAAGAAGTGGTAATCAGTTTGCAAGAGGTCAAGTAACTATGGCGGATGAGGTAAAACTGCATAGCCCAATTCGCTCAACTTTTGAAGTCTTGGTTGCGCGACGTGCGGTCGGGTGTTGTCTTGCAGAAGAATAGGGCCTGTTCTGTTGACCAGCACTGGGTGCAGGTGTTGCTGTTTTGGGGGCACCTCATTGATTTGCTGAGCGTACATCTCAGATGTAATGGTTTTGCTGGGATTCAGAAAGCTGTAGTGGATCAGACGGACAGCAGACCACCAAACAGTGGCCATGACTGTTTTGGTGCAAGTTCGGCCTTGGAAAGTGCTTTGGAGTTTATCAGTCCATCCACTGAGCTGGTCATCGCTGGTTGCTGTATAAAATCCACTTTTTGTCACACATCATAATCTGATCAAGAAATTGTTGTTGCATAGAATAAGAGAAGACGACACTTCAAAACATTAGTTTTTGTTTTTGTTTTTGTTTTCAGTTAAGTCATGAGGTACCACTTATCGAGCTTTTTCACCTTTCCAGTTTGCTTCAAATGCCAAATGACTATAGAATGGTCAATGTTGAGTTCTTCAGCAACTTCTCGTGCAGTTGTCAGAGGATCAGCTTCAACGATTGCCCTCAGTTGGTCGTTGTCAACGTCCAGTGGCCAGCCACTACACTCCTCATCTTCAAGGCTCTCATCTCCTTTGCAAAATTTCTTGAACCACCACTGCACTGTATGTCCCTTAGCAGTTCCTGGACCTAACGCATTGTTGATGTTGTGAGATGTCTCTGTTGCTTTACTACCCATTTTTAACTCAAATAAAAAAGTCACTCAAATTTGCTTTTTGTCTAAACATCATTTCTATAATCTAAAATAAACATAAATAGCAAGTAATGTCATTAGCAAAAACATATAAAGCAAGAAATGAGTGTTATAATGATGTATAACATAGCCACCTTTATTTAAAAATATATTTCAGTATCAAATGGAAAATTTCAACAATGCAAAACCGAAATTACTTTTGCCACCAACCTAATAGGAAAAAAGAAGCTGAAGGCAAGGGAGAAAGGAAAAGATACAACCAACTGAATGCTGAGTTCCAGAGAATAGTAAGGAGAGATTAGATGGCCTTCTTCAATGAACAATGCAAAGAAATAGAGGAAAACAATAAAATGGAAAAGACTAGAGATCTCTTCAAGAAAATTGAAGATATCTAGGGAAGATTTCCTGCAAGGATGGTCATGATAAAGGACAGAAATGATGTGGACCTAACAAGCAGAAGAAGTTAAGAAGAGGTGGCAAGAATACACAGAGGAACTATACAAAAAAGATCTTAATGACCTGGGTAACCATGGTGGTGTGGTCACTCACCTAGAGCTTGACATCTTGGAGCGTGGAGTCAAGTGGGCCTTAGGAAGGATTACTACAAACAAAGCTAGTGGAGGTGATGGAATTCTAGCTGAGCTACTTAAAGTCATATAAGATGATGCTATTAAAGTGTGGCCTTCAGTATGTTAGCAAATTTGGAAAATTCACCAGTGGCCATGGGACCGGAAAAGGTCAGTGCTCATTCCATTCCCAAAGACAGGCAATGCCAAAGGATATTCAGACTACTATACAGTTGCACTCATTTCACATGCTTGCAAGATTGTGCTCAAAATCCTTCAAGCTATGTTTCAGTTCACTTCAGTTGTGTCTGGCTCTTTGCAGCCCCATGGACTGCAGCATGCCAGGCTTCCCTGTCTATCACCAACTCCCAGAGCTTGCTCAAACACACGTGCATTGAGTTGATGATGCCATCCAACCATCTCATCCTCTGTCATCCCCTTCCCCTCCTGCATTCAGTCTTTCCCAGCATCAGGGTCTTTTCCCAATTAGTCAGTTCTTTGCATCAGGTGGCCAAAGTATTGGAGTTTCAGCTTCAACATCAGTCTTTCCAATGAATATTCAGGGTTGATTTCCTTTAGGATTGACTGGTTGCTCTCCTTGCAGTCAAGTGATTCTCAAGAGTCTTCTCCAACACCACAGTTCAAAAGCATCAATTCTTTGGTGCTGAGCTTTGTTATGGTCCAACTCTGATTCCTGAAAAAACCATAGCTTAGACTAGACAGACCTTTGTCAACAAAGTAATGTTTCTGCTTTTTAATATGCTGTCTAGGTTGGTCATAGCTTTTCTTCCGAGGAGTAAACATCTTTTAATTTCATGGCTGCAGTCACTATCTGCAGTGATTTTGGAGCCTAAGAAGATAAAGTCTGTCACTATTTCCATTGTTTCCCCGTCTATTTGCCATGAAGTGATAGGACCAGAAGCCATGATCTTCATTTTTTTAATGTTGAGTTTTAAGCAAGGTTTTTGACTCTCCTCTTTCACTTTCATCAAGAAGCTCTTCAGTTCCTCTTCGCTTTCTGCCATAAGGGTGGTGTCTGCATTTCTGAGGTTATTGATATTTCTCCCGGCAATCTTGATTCCAGCTTGTGCTTCCTCCAGCCTAGCATTTCACACAATGTACTCTGCATATAAGTTAAATAAGCAGAGCAACAATATACAGCCTTGACATACTCCTTTCCCAATTTTGAACCAGTCTGTTGTTCCATGTCCATTTCTAACTGTTGCTTCTTGACATGCATACAGATTTATCAGGTTTCAGCAGTAGATGAACTGAGAACTTTCAGGTGTATAAGTTGGGTTTAGAAAAGGCAGAGAAACCAGAGATCAAATTGCCAGTATTCACTGGATCATGGAGAAAGCAAGGGAATTCCAGAAAAACACCAGAAAATTCTTAAAAAGATGGGAATACTGGACCACCTTACCTGTCTCCTGAGAAATCTGTATGCAGGTCAAGAAGCAACAATTAGAACTGGACATGGAACAATAGATTGGTTCAAACTTGGGAAAGAAGTATGATGAGGCTGTATATTGTCACCCTGCTTGTTTAACTTACATGCGGTGTACATTGTGTGAAATGCTGGTCTGGATGAATCACAAGCTGAAATCAAGATTGCTAGGAGAAATATCAGCAACCTCAGATACGCACATGATATCACTCTAATGGCAGAAAGTGAAGAGGAACTAAGGAGCCTCTTGGTAAGGATGAAAGAGTGGAAAAGCTGGCTTGAAACTCAACATTAAAACACTAAGGTCATGGCATCTGGTCCCATCACTTCATGGCAAATAGAAAGGGAAAAAGTGGAAACCCTGACAGATTTTCTTTTCTTGGGCTCCACAATAACTGTGGACAGTGACTACAGTCATGAAATTAAAAGACACTTGCTCCTTGGAAGGAAAACTGTGACAAACCTAGGTACTGTATTAAAAAGCAGAGATATCACTTTACTGACAAAAGTCCATATAGTCAGAGCTATGCTTTTTCCATTAGTCATGTATGGATGTGATAGTTGGACCATAAAGAAGGTTGAGGGCTGAAGAATTGATGCTTTCGAATTGTGGTTATGGAGAAGACTCTAGAGAGTCCCTTGGACTACGAGAAGATCAAACCAGTCAATCCTAAAGGAAATCAACCCTGAGTATTCATTGGAAGGACTGATGCTTAAGCTCTAATACCTTAGCCACCTGTTTTGAAGAGCCAACTCATTGGATAAAGACCCTGATGCTGGGAAGGATTGAAAGCATCAGGAGAAGGGGCAGCAGAGGCTGAGATGGTTGGATGGCATCTCGTGACTCAATGGACAGGAGTTTGAGCCAACTCTGGGAGATGGTGAAGGACAGGGAAGCCTTTTGTGCTACAGCCCATGGGATTGCAAAGAGTTGGATATGACTTAGTTACTGAACAACAGCAACAAACCTACAAGCCCTACTTTGGCTTAGTCCTCTAGAAGCTGATGTATTTTCTTAGGCTTCCCAGGTGGCACTAGTGGTAAAGAACCTGCCTGCCAATGCAGGAGAGTAAGAGAGACAGATTTGATCCCTGGGTCGGGAACATCCCTTGGAGAAGGGCATGGCAACCCACTCCAATATTCTTTCTTGGAGAATCCCATGGACAGAGGAGCCTGGCGGGCTATGATCCATAGAGTCACAAAGGGTCAGACAAGACTGAAGCAACTTAGAGCGTATTTTTCTTAAAACTTGTCTCATCGGAGGTCTTAATGTAGATAGTCATTTTGGCAATTATAACATGTTGGTAACAATGACTAATATCGGTACTTGTCTGTAAAGAAAAGAAAGTCAAAAAAAGAGAAAGAAAGAAAAAAGTCAAATACATGCCTTGTCAGCCAAGAAGAAGACCCTCTCTAGCCTCTTGGTGTCAGAATTCCAACATGCTTGCCCCCAAAGTGGAGAAAGCTATATGAAGCTAATATTGGATTGATAGAATTTTAGTGTCCCCAAAATGGTCTCCTTTTAAGAAAGCCAATATGTCAATCACTTGATGCTTCCTTTCTTAATAAATTGCATTTGTGTATATAAACTGTCTCCTGTACCTGAAGTCCCCCCAGACCTTGACTGACCTAATAAAATTTGTTTCTTTTGAGCATGTACATCCAAGCACTAGACCCTGGGCCAGGATGATCATTTATTTGCTAGTTTCAGTGACCAACATCTTTCCTGAAAGTGCCAGCAGGCTTCCAATTACCTTTCAAAAATCACTTCCCTATTTTCTCTACTGATTTTGCATGTAGTATCTTAAAGGTCAGACTGAGGAGTTTGGCCAAAATTCTGGCACATAGGAGCAATATGACAACATAATGCTTTATTAGTCTAACCATTGAGTGGTTTACCTGAGGTTTACCATATAATCTAGAAGGTTGGGGAAGAAACTTTTCCTGTACCCTCTTAGTCAGTAGGTCGCGGTGTGTGCAGATTAAACTAACAAACAAGATTAGCAAGAGAAAAGATAGACTTTATTAAAGCCTGCACAATTTATACCACAGGAGTGCTCAATGATAAATAGTTCAAAGAAGTAGTAAAATTTTTGAATTTCTATGCCTAACTTAGTAGAAGAAAGAGAGGGGGAAAAAAGGCTTTTATGGGAAGAACAAGTTTCTTTAGGAAACACAAATGTTGAGGAGAACAAATGGGAGATAAGAAAGTTGGTGATAATATTTCCTTGTGTGGGTGCAAATGGTCTTTCCATCTTTTTCATGACCATGAAACTCCCCCAGATGGGGCATTTATATTAGGTTTACTCTTGATCTCTCTCCTGGGAGTAGATGCCAACCTGAAATGAGAATTTATGGCAGTCCTCATTTCTTAGAAGTTGCTGCTTTTAGTCAGATAAGGGAAGCGCTGAAAAGGTTTTCTACATCTGTTGAATCTCAAATGTCTTTAGCTTAAAATAATCTTTATGCCAAAGTAGCATATTTTAGAATGGTATAGCCTGATCCTCTTCAAAGGTAAAGTGAGATCTGGTATCTCTTCCAGATAAGAAATGAGGCTTGAATTAAGGTGGTTATCTATGGAAATGAAAATGCCACAAATATAAAGGATTTTATATAAGCAAAAGTTTGAAGGATTTAGTAGTTGGTTAGCATAGTAAAGAGCAGGGAGAAAAGTTCAACTGTGGGTCTCTCTTTAATGTTCGTACCAAATTTCCCTTTATAATCCTGGGAGCACTCAGAGAAGGAATTTTGCTAGAGCAAAGCAAAGGTAAACCACCTATTGTATATTGTAGAGGATGAATTAACATCCTTGGTATCTAGGCCTAAGGAGACAATAAGTGCTGGTGTCTTTCTCTCTGTGGAGACAACCCGCCCCCCCTTTAATTCTAGTTCTTGGATAATCCTCTTAGTGCTTCCAGTGGTACAAAAAGTTGCAAGAATCATGCCATTGTAGCGTTTGCATCGGTAGGTTCTCTGATAGTCGGAACACGTCCCCACTTTAGGGCAGCACAGCCCTCCAGCACTATGCTTACCTCAGGTCTGTGGCTGGGTTGCTTCAGGGCCTTGAGCTGTTTAAAGCTTTAAAAGATCTTTTTATTTTTACTTTAATGTTTGTTTAAGTGGGTAAAAGGCCTGAATTCCCACTTTGTAAAATAGGAGGATATCCAAATGTCTAACAAACAATTGAAAAAACGTGCCAGTAGGGGAAAGGCAGTCATAATTTAGGCATTAAATCAGTCATTCAGGGCAGATTAAATGAGATACCACCACACTTCTACCAGGATGGCTAAGAGGAAAGAACCAGCAGTTCCAAGTGGTGCTATAGCTGTGGATCCACAGGAGCCCAGGGCATTTGTGGTGGTGATATAAATTGGTACAAACCCTGGAAAACCGTTTGGCAGTAATTGTCAAAGCTAAACACAGGCATACCTTGGATGTATTGTGGTTTGGTTCCAGATCACTGTGATAAAGTGAATTATATGAATTTTTTTGGTTTCCGTGTGCATATAAAAGTTGTGTTTAAACTATAAACTATTAAGAGTAAAATCACATTATGTCTTTAAAACACAACATGCAGGAATCTCCCTGGCAGCCCAGTGACCCCAATGCAGGGGCACGGGTTAATCCCTGGTTGGGGAACTAAGATCCCACATGCCCCACAGTATGGCCTTAGAAAAAGAACAACAACAAATGTACAAAACTTCATTTAAGAATACTTCAGGGCTCCCCTGGTGGCTCACTGGTAAAGAATATACCTGCAAGTGCAGGAGACACGTGTTCAATCCTTGATGCGGGAAGACCCCGCAGGCTGCAGAGCGACTAAGCCTGTGCGCTACAGCTGTTGAGCCTGTGCTCTTAAGCCCGGGAGCCACAACTCCTGAGCCCATGTGCTGCAACTGCTGGAGCCTGTACCGCCCAGAGCCTGTCCTCCGCAACGAGAGAAGCCATCACACCGCAACTAGAGAGCAGCCCCCACTTTGCTGCAACTAGAGAAAAGCCCATACGCAACAAAGACCCAGCACGGCCGGAAGAAAGAATGTTGCTAAAAAATGATGCTAACCATCACCTGAGCCTTCAGTGAATTGTAATCCTTTTGCTGGTGGAAGTTTCAAAATCTTTGAAGAATTACTAAAATATGACACCAAGGCACAAAATAAAATGGCGCTGATAGACTTGTTCAACACAAGGTTGACACAGACCTTGAATTTGTTTAAAAAGGGGGAAGCAGCATCTGTGAAGCACAGTGAAATGAGGTGCAGTTAAACAAGGTATGCCTGCTGACCCAAACTCAGCACTCCCAGCTTTACGTCTGACCCCAGCGAGGGTTTTTATTCACCAGAAATGGCATACACGAGTATAACAGCTAAAAGCAGGAGACAACCCAGATGTTCATCAGCAGAATTCATAGATGGTGATATATTCATAACATGGAGTGCTAATAGCAATGCAAAAGAATAAACTGCTGCGTGCAGCATTACGAATGAGTCTTACTGAATATAGAAAGCTACACAACAGAAGAGTTAATACTATTTGATTCCATTTATAGGAAATTCAAAACAGACAAAGCTAATCTATGGTGATAGAGGTTAGAATAATGATTACTTCTCTGTGGGTTTATTGACCAAGGGGACACAAAAGGAGCCTCTGGCTTATAGGAGATGTTCTATAACTCCATCTGGTTGTCATCGTATGAGTGTTCACATATGAAATATTTATTGAGCTGTATACCTAAGATTTGTGCATTTCACTGATGTAAGTTCACACCTCAGTAAAGAATCTTATTTCTTATATATCAGTCGTGTCCGACTCTTTGCGACCCGTGGACTTTAGCCCACCAAGCTCCTCCGTCCATGGGATTCTCCAGGCAAGAATACTGGAGTGGGTTGCCATTTCCTTCTCCAGGGGATGTTCCCGACCCAGGGATCGAATCCAGGTCTCCCACATTGCAGGCAGATGCTTTAACCTCTGCACCACCCAACTTGTACTCATGATTTCCCATTTCAACTCTATCCTTTTCTTAAAACTAGCTTTCCCTCTGTCTTTTTTGTTAACTGAAACCCGCTTAAACTTTTTACACTCAGTCCTTAAATCCTGTCAGCTCTTCCTTTAAAATACCTCCCATCCATATTTCCAAATCATGTCTCTATTAGACTTTTAGCCCTGACCACAAGCCTGAATTATTGCCAAGGACCTAATTGATTTCCCTGCTCTCCGTACTCAAAACTATTCTACAATATGCCAGCAGTGCTATCTTTCTAAGGCACTGTTTGGATTGTGTTGCTTCCTCTTCTCAAAAGCCTCGAGGGTACTCCCCTTTCTGGCACCAGTCTTTAGCACTGTATTTGAGACTCTGGTGGTCTGGCCTAAATCAGCCATACCCAATCGCTGGAAAATTGGAGTACTTAATAGTTCCAAACCCACTTTTCTCCTGTGGCTTATATGCCTTTGTTCATAGTCTTCTCTCCCCTAAATGCTTTCTTCTTCATACCAGCCCCTTCTCATCCCACCCCCACCCTACTCCCACCGAAAATTAAATTGATTTAGTGGTCTTTTGAAGGAACTGTTGGGCTTCCCAGGTGGCGCTAGTGGTAAGGAACCCGCCTGCCAATGCAGGAGGCATAAGAGATGCGGGTTTGATCCCTGGATTGGTTGAAGGAATGTTAACTTCTTTTATGTTTTAATGAAGTTTTTGCCTCATTAAAACTTAGTCTTCAGTATGCTGGGTAATAAAACTTTTTTAATGAATAAGTTTAAAAGCTCAAAGTTCCATATTCAGGTAAAATGGCTTGTCTCATCTTTTTTCTAGGTCTATAGATTTAGCTCTTTGTGTGGAGTTTATTTTCCTCAAAAGATATAGTATCTTCTGTTCTTCATGTTGGTGTCTTTAGTCGAGGGGAGGGGCGGTTTTACCTCCTGCATGACTATTCATAAGCTAGTAGACAATGCCATCTCTGTATGCTTTGTTTCAGCAGTCCCTTTTAAAACACAGTCACATTATTCAACACTTTTTTTTTTCTCCTGTTTTAGATTCCTATAGGCAATGGAAACTGATCTTAATTCCCAGGACAGAAAGGACCTGGACAAGTTCATTAAGTTTTTTGCCCTCAAGGTAATACATCCGTTCTCTTGAGCCTAGAACTGTTCAAAATAACTTCCATGCCTCTCCCTTTTTGGAAATACAGCATAACAGCTTGCAGCTTGCCCATTTTAAGGGATACTTCTGTCTGTTGTAAACCAAACTGTGAAATTTGGGGGCGGTACTGGGGGTGTAACTAAAAAGCTTCCAATTTTCCAAAGCTACTTGTTAAAAAAAATAACTTTTTTTTTGCAAGCCTGTTTGCAGAAATGTCAAACTTATTATGCCAGGTTATTGGCACAGTGTGTTCCCTTGGGGTGAGAACAAAGACTGGACTAGAATGGACAGCAGTTGGTGCATCTTTCCCTAAGCATTAACTGCCTCTGAAATCTCTCACTTTCCGCCTATTGTCCCCTTCTGTGTAAATGAAAAATTAAAACTGAATTTTGAGTGCTATAGAAGGCATCTTTCCCTAATCTAAAAATCATTTCCACCTCTGTCTCTCCTTCCTCTCAACCATTGCTATGTAAGAACAAGCCATGCAGTAGATTCTGGTTGTAAAATTAGCCGGAAGACTTTTGCCATATGGGCCAAGTCACATGAATAATTGTGGATTCCTTGGTTTAAATCTACTATGATTACATAAGTGTATGGCAGTGAATATTTAAACCTACGATTGGACTTGTTTCTTTATGAAAGTCAGAGCCACCGTGTGCAGCTTTCCTTCTGCCATGTGAGTATATTACAGATTTCAAGCCTCAGACCTTGATTTCTCTTAATTGGTTGACACCAGGTTCTCAGGAATATTTACAGTATTATTTTTGTGCCATTTTTTTTCTGTTCTTGATGGTTTTAAATCTTACCCTTTCCTGAAGTATAGTTATGATCATTGGCACCTTTTTAACCCTGCATTGAGAGGGTTTTAATCTTGATTAGGAGCCAAATCAGTTTGTTGAAACTTTTCACCTTTGATTTTTTTGTTTGTTTGGTTTTTTTTTTTAGACTGTCCAAGTGATCGTCCAGGCTCGACTGGGAGAGAAGATTTGTACTCGTTCATCTTCTTCCCCAACGGGTTCAGACTGGGTAAAATTCCTATTCTTTGCTGAGAGATATACTATGGTGTTTCTCACAAGGAATCATGGTGTAGTAATAATAATATTTCTAGTATTACTAAGTCATAACATTAAAATGCCTAATTCCATTTGATCCATTCACTTGGAAAATATGTTCTTCATTGAATGTTAGTCCTGGATATTTTTTAGTTTTCCTCTGTGATGAGTGAAAATGAGTGAAAACTTATCAACCTGAGTTTTGGGTCCTTGATGCAAGATATCTCTTAAGGGGAAAGGGGAAGTCAATGACTGTCCTTTATCAAGGGCAAGGCCTACGTTACTCAGTATCCAGTCTTACTACTTTGATTCCATAATGTTCCTTGTGAGGGTTTAACACAAAGTTCTCCTTGTATTCTAGTTCAATTTAGCAATCAAAGACATCCCAGAGGTCACACATGAAGCAAAGAAGGCCCTGGCAGGGCAGCTGCCTGCTGTTGGGAGGTCTATGTGTGTGGAGATCTCACTCAAGACTTCTGAGGTAAGGTTGTGGCCAGCACAGGGTCTTAACTCAGCACCCAAAGCACTCTACACTCTGGTTCCAACCCGGCCTTGTTCCTACGCTTTCCCTCTCTGATCGTCTCATGGTTCTCCGAGGAGGTCATGGTTTTTGTACTTACTCTTCCAACCACTTGGAGTAGACTCTTCACTCTCATCTTCATGTATCATCTGTAAGTGACGTGCTTCTCCTCACCCTTCAACACTCGTGTGCTCTAAAAGATCTCCCTTTCTAACCACTCTCTAGACTTCCTGTGTGCTTTTTTTATATTTGCTTCTTAGAGTATAACTTGCTGGAATGTGATTTTTTTTTCATGTGTTTTTCCACCTTTTTCCATGATGCAAATATTTTTTCTTGTATGTTTATTAATCTATTTCCACTACAGGAGTGTGAGGCTGCGTGGAATAGTAAGACTAATGGAGTTTAGAGCTATACAGACCCAAATTCAGAGCCTAGCCGAGCAACTCTGGCCAAATTACTTAGCCCCACCTCTACCACCACCACACTTCTATACTTCTTCATTTAATTCTTATTTGTAAAGTATATGAATAAAATATGGTAGACAATTATTACATGTTCCTATTGATACTTTACACTTTTATTCTTGAGGTCAGCAGCTATGCCACACTTTATTTATCTGTGTAGTTTTTCAATTCTTTTTGAAATGAGGCAGGATATAACAAATAATCATCTCTGTGCCTGTCACAATGCCTGGGATGGCACATAGTAGGCTCTTAATTTTTTATTGTGTGAATGATGTCAGTACTTATTCTGTGGAAATCTTAGTACCAAATAAAACATCCTATTCTCTTTATTGAATTACTGGTGTATACTGTGAGTTATTTTCCTCAGTGATACTTAGGGAATCTGAAAGGAAGAACTCTCCTCTCTCAGGCATCTGTGAAATCAGATTCTAAACCGTTGTGATTGGACTTCCCTGGTGGCTCAGTGCTAATCCGCCTGCCAGTGCAAGAGACACAGGTTCGACCCCTGATCCAGGAAGATCTCACATGCTGTGGAGCAGCTGTTGAGTCTGTGCTCTAGAACCTGTGCTCCACGACAAGAGAAGCACTACAGTGAGAAGCCCCTGCACCCCAGCTAGGGACTAGTCCTCGCTTGCTGCAACCAAAGAATTGCCCTCACATAGAGCCTGGGTCTCTTGCATTGCAGGCAGATTCTTTGCTCCTGAGCCACTAGAAAGCCCTGGTAGAATACTATGTGGCCATTAAAAATAATGTAGAATTTTTAATTATAAGGAGAATTCCATGTTGTGATCAGTTCAGTTCAGTCTCTCGGTCATGTCCAACTCTTTGCAACCCTGTGAACTGTACCTTGAGGCTTCCCTGTCCATCACCAACTCCTGGAGTTTTGCTCAAACTCATGTCCATCGAGTTGGTGATGCCATCCAACCATCTCATCCTCTGTCGTCCCCTTCTCCTCCTGCCTTCACTCTTTCCCAGCATCAGGGTCTTTTCCAAGGAGTCAGTTCTTCATATTAGGTGGCCAAAGTATTGGAGTTTCAGCTTCAGCATCAGTCCTTCTGATGCATATTCAGGATTGATTTCCTTTAGGATTGACTGATTTCATCTTGCAGTCCAAAGGACTGTCATGAGTCTTCTCCAACACCACAGTTTAAAGCACATAAAAAAGTGATAAAAATGGTATATACAAAAAGATAAAAAATAGAATATATGGTATGAGCTCACTTTTACTTAGGAAAATCACTGATTGTGTTATAAGTGATGTCTTTTTGCTTATTTATACTGTGTAATATTTTTATAGTGGCTGTATTGTGCTTTATAATAAAAAAGATTATCAAAAGCAAAACTGAAATATCTTTTAATAATATCTTAACAATACCTTTTATTGTTCCATTTACAGGGAGATTCCATGGAGCTGGAAATCTGGTGTCTGGAAATGAATGAAAAGTAAGTGCTCTAGGGAGCTCAAAACTGATGTTCTGTGACAACCAAGCGGGGTGGGATGGGGTGGGAGACAGGAGGAAGGTTCCAGAGGGAGGGGACATATGCGTACCTATGGCTGACTCATGTTGATGCATGGCAGAATCCAATACAGTATGATAAAGCAGTTATCCTTCAATTAAAAATAAATAAATTTTAAAAGTATGTAAGTGCTCTATCTTAGAATCCTTGGTTGTGGTAGCTGAGGATAAAGTGCACGACATCACGTGGAAAGCAGGGCTTGTATCAGTCACGGAGAGTGTTCTGACCACTTAACAAAGCTGGTAGGTCTTTGCTACAGTTGGCTTCATGCTTGGCTTCCAGCCCAGGCACAGCAGTGACCTTCAAAAGGAGTGTCGGTCCAGAGAGACTCAGACAACACAGGGAGAGGAGCAGAGAGAAAGCTGAAAAAGGATTTGTTGTTTTCCCAGAGTACACATAGTTCTCTGGTTAAATCCCTTGAGCTCTTGTAACATGACTACTCTGTTTTGTCTGTTTTCTGTGTGGCAGACATCCAATAAGATTTCCCCTCACCACTCCTTTAGACATGCTATGTTGGTCACGGACTGGGAATGCGTGTTATTTTCCCCTCCATTTTCTTTTTTCAGGGCAGATTAGCTGAATTCCTGCCCGAATTTCAAGAAGAATATATAGGAATATTGAGGAAATAGCAACACATCAAAGGAAAAATATTTTTAATAAGTATGAGTGGTATAGGCATTATTTTTCTTTATTAAATAAAAAGCAATTGCCAGGTTATAGTCCAAAATTTTCATACCAAGCACTTCTCCAGATTTCCCGTTAGATGTATAGAAGTAGACTGCTATAAGATAGTACAGTGAAATTATGTTTGTACTTTCAGTAATATAACTGCAATATTGAATTACTGTTTTTAAGTGTTCTGCTTTATTTCTTTGAAAGATAGCTGCTTCAAAGCTAGAAAAAAATATACTGGAGACCTTTTGTTGCCTACCTGCCTTTGTCTGCTGCATGGGGAAGTAAAACTTTGGTCAACATCAACAATTTGTTGATGAGCTGACAAAGCACTCTGATTAAAGTTTAGCTCAGAAGATGTTTTAATTATAAATTTAATCTTATACAGTTCCAGCATTTAATTAGCAACTATCTCTTTTGACTGTAATACTCTGTAAAATGTTATTTAGGCTGCAAATCAAGTTATATTCTATCCAAATTTATGAATAATGCTAACAGATTTTTTTTTAGACTTTTAAATATTGAAGTATTAAGTTGATATTTAATGTCATATTAGTTTATAGTGTACAGTAAGGTTATTCAGTTATATATTCTAATGCTGACAAATAATGTCAGTCACTCCATGGAGCATAACTAATGTCTCTATCCATTGCATTTTTGTTCTTTGTTTTGTGTTCGCCGAGTAGGAGAATGCTGATAGTGTCTTTGCTCCTCAGGTGTGATAAAGAAATCAAAGTTTCCTATGCTGTGTACAACAGATTGTCATTGCTGCTGAAGTCTCTGCTTGCTATAACTAGGGTGACACCAGCTTACAGACTCTCCAGAAAGCAAGGGCATGAATATGTCATCTTATACAGGTAAACAGCTCACCTTCATGATTCACACTTTGGACTCATCAATTTGCACATTGTCTGACCAGCATTCAGGTATTCCATGATTAATTTTTGGACAGATATTTGGATGGTTGATGCTATACCTTTACTGTGATTGCTAATCTATTCTTTATGAACCTCAGCTTTTTCCGAAGCAACCAAGTTCTTTATCCTTTTGTTTATACACAGTCTTGATTGCTATGGAAAGGATTTTTAAATCCTCAGGCAGTTTGGTCGCTCAGTTCAGTTCAGTTCAGTCGCTCAGTCATGTCCGACTCTTTGCGACCCCATGAATCGCAGCACGCCAGGCCTCCCTGTCCATCACCAATTCCCGGAGTTCACTCAGACTCATGTCCATCGAGTCAGTGATGCCATCCAGCCATCTCGTCCTTTTGTCCCCTTCGCGACCCCATGGACTGCGGCACGCCAGGCTTCTCTGTCCATCACCAACTCTGGGAGCTTACTCAGACTCACGTGCATCGAGTCGGTGATGCCATCCAACCATCTCATCCTCTGTCATCCCCTTCTCCCGCCTTCAATCTTTCCCAGCATCAGGGTCTTTTCCAGTGAGTCAGTTCTTCGCATCAGGTGGCCAAAGTATTAAGTTTCAACTTCAATATTAGTCCTTCCAATAAATGTTCAGGACTGATTTCCTTTAGGATGGACTGGTTGGACCTCCTTGCAGTCCAAGGGACTCTCAAGAGTCTTTTCCAACACCACAAGTTCAAAAGCATCAATTCTTCAGTGCTCAGCTTTCTTTATAGTCCAAATTTCACATCCATACGTGACTATGGAAAAACCATAGCCTTGACTAGACGGACCTTTGTTAGCAAAGTAATGTCTCTGCTTTTTAATATGCTGTCTAGGTTGGTCATAGTTTTTCTTCCAAGGAGCAAGCGTCTTTTAATTTCATGGCTGCAGTCACCATCTGCAGTGATTTTGGAGCCCAAAAAAAGAAAGTCTCTCACTCTTTCCATTGTTTCCCCATCTATTTCCCATGAAGTGATGGCATCACCAAGTTGGACATGAGTTTGAGGAAGCTCCAGGAGTTGGTGGTGGATGGGGAAGCCTGGCGTGTTGCAGTCCATGAAGTCACAAAGAGTTGGACATGACTGACCGACTGAACTGATAGAGGTTGTTGAATGGACCAGAGTGGTGGTGAAGAAGATATGTAGCAAAGTGTGAGAGCAGAGCCTGGAAAGTCAGGGTTCCCAAATTAGCCAGGACTCTGTTTCATATTAATGATGAGCCATGGGTGTTGGCCTTTGGCTTACAGGCAAAGAGCTGATTTTGAGAAGAATTGGTATAACAGGATGGAAGGACCACAGATTAGAGAATTAACTAGTTCTGTTGAAGTAATCTAGCAACCCTAGGTGTGTTTACTTTTCGAGGCCTTTTTTTTCTTTTGGCCAAGTTGTAGAACTTGCAGGATCTTAGTTCCCCCCAATCAGGGATTTAACCACTGGACCACCAGGGAATTCTTCCCCCATCTGCTTGTTTTTATTTTTTTTTTTTTATTTTTATTTTTTTTTTTTTTTGCTTGTTTTTATAAATAGAATTATTTTACAAGATAGCCACTCGATTCATTTACCTATTATCAGTGGCTACTTTTGTAGTGTGAGAGCAGAGCTGAGTAGTTGCCCCAGACTATATGGCCCACAAGTCTAAAATATTTACTAACTGATCCTTTAAACAAAAATTGGCTAACCCCTGTTTTATGGTATCAATCACTTTTGTGCATGTATTTCAGATATATATATACATTTCTTTTCTTCCATTCCAGACTGTAATCTGTGAGACCTAGGATTCAGATTCATCCTAGGACTTGTCCGTAGTTTATCTTTCTCTCATTCCTAACATCTAACCTTAGGGCTTTGTAGATTGTCAGAGCTTAGTTTTTATTGAACATATCCATGTATGTGTTTAATTTTCAACAGTAGTACTTCAAAAATATAAAAATACATTTTAAGTGTTTTATAATTCAGACTTTTTGTTAATATAGACTGGCCTTCCCAGGGAGATTCGTGGAAAGGTTCTACTGTGTTTAGATTTTCATAGTTTTAGAATAGTCTTGCCTATTTATTCAGTGGTAGAAAAGATATTCTAATTTCTTAGTCAGTTTACTTTGGAATGATGGAATGACTTTTGATAAGCAGAGTGAGCCCACTTTGATTGAAGATCACACTTCAAAATCTAGTGACTTCTCTTCCATATTTGAAAGTTGCTAGGAAAGTGGATGTTAAGAGTTCTCATCACAAGAAAAAAAAAATTATATTACTGTGAATGATGACAGATGTTAACCAGACTTAGTGTGGTGATTATTTTGCAATGTGTACAGATATTGAATCATTATATATCCTTGAAACTAATATAATGTTGTGTGTCAATTCTAAAAAAAAAAAAGTCTTATATCTTGTAATAGAAGTTCCAGAACTATTTGCCAATTTTGTTTGTATGTTCTCTATTTCCCAATAGGTATACTTTACAAAGGGCTCCCAGGTGGTGCTAGTAGTAAAGAACTCACCTGCCAGTGCAGGAGACATAAGAGATGTGGGTTCAATCCCTGGGTCAGGAAGATCCTTTGGAAAAGGGCATGGCAACCCACTCCAGCATTCTTGCCTGGAGAATCCCATGGACGGAGGAGCCTGGCGGGCTCTAGTCCATGGGGTCACAAAGAGTTGGGCACAGCTGAAGCAACTTAGCACGCATGCATGCATATAACTTTACAGATATGCTGCAGAAGCAGAAATAAGAAACTTAAACAGCAGGTCACACTTAAGTTTTATTTTTCTAATTTTTTAACCAGTCCTCTCCATAACCATCCTCATGCCTACAGTTTAATCAAATAGTAGCAATACTACTCCATTTGGAGAGATGTTCATGCAGATGAGAAAAGAAGGGTTGGTTTTGTTGACTTTGTTTCTAGGTGTTTAGTATGCAGGCCCTTAGAATAAAGAATCAAGTAACATTTTCTTCTTTCTTCCCTACAGAATATATTTTGGGGACGTTCAGCTGAATGGCTTAGGGGAAGGTATGTATCAAGGTTAAAAAACATTTGTAGTGTTGCTAAGTGTTCTCCTGACTTCAGAGATGTGCTTGGATGCTGTCTGTAATACTACATAGCTTGTGATTTTAGTATGTATGATACAAGTAAGGAAAAGACAGGTAGGAGATCTGGAGAGCCACCAGGAAATAACTGAATAATTTTCCCAAAAGTTCTAGTAACTCAGAATTCTTTATTATTCTTTATATGATTGTCTGTTTTCCTAGTTTTCTACAGCGATCATGTTAAACGTTTCTGATGAGCATCAATAAATTTTGAAAAATTGGAAGTGAAACCAAGAAAACTAGGAAAGTTTTATTGTAATGCCCTGGCTTTTTTCTGTGCTTAGTTCTGGGGTGGCAGCTTGGGTGGGAGTGCAGTTGCTTCATAAATTGAGGTGTTTGTGTGAGGAACTCTCTGTGTCCCTTTAGTGTCTTACTGGCATATCTGGACAGGGTTCGTTAGGAGTTGTTTAAGCTTTAGGACTAATAATCATTTTACCTCCTTGAAGATAGTTTTATCAGGAGATAGATGCTTTTTCCCTTGCCAGTATTAGGTCAACATAGAATAAATTAAAATAAAATTATGTGTACACGTACACATATGTATGAAATTGAGGCTGCTGTATTCAAGGTAGCTAAGTGGGTCATGCCAGAGGTTGTACAAGTCGCTGAATGGTTCAGGGAAAGACGTACTGACGGTAGTGTCAGTATTGTCTGGGCAAAAGCTAATTATTTATCTCTTTTCCTAGGTTTCCAGACAGTTCGTGTTGGGACAGTGGGCACCCCTGTGGGCACCATCACCCTTTCCTGTGCTTACAGAATTAACTTGGCATTCATGTCCACCAGGTGAGGAGAGAGCCTTGGAATCCAACAGAACTCTTCCCCCAAAAAAGGAACTCTTCCAAAGATATTAAAGTTGTTTTTCTTCCAACCACCCCCCCTCCTCGCCTCAGCTAGGCCTAGAGTTCAGCGTTGCCATTGCTGAACTGAGAGAACCCAGTTTCCAGATTGGAGAAGCTGAGTGTCCCAGAGCCAACGTAGAAGTGATGGTTTATTTTCAGGGATGCAGGAGTTGAGGTTCTGTGGTTCCTTCGAATAGATAAGAGGCAAAGGGATCTCTGAGGGCTTCAGGAGGCGTGACAAGGCATTCTAACAAATGTGGCCATCTGCTTACTGCATTACAGGCACTTTGAGAGGACCCCACCTATCATGGGCATCATTATTGATCACTTTGTGGACCGTCCCTATCCCAGCTCCTCGCCCATGCACCCCTGCAATTACAGGTGAGGAATGTGGAAAACTCTTTTCCAAACTGCGGCTGGCGGAAACATCCATCTCGCACAAGCCCGTAGAGCACCTTTAAGCACACCCACCGATAGGCAGGGCACACGGATGGAGAGCCCACGGGGAGGAAAGTGGAGTGGCTGGCTGTATCCTTCCTGCTGCCTGTCAGGTACCCCTAGGCGAAAGGTAGACCACATCTCAGAAAATCCTTAGATATTCTGACCTAGACAGTACTGATTTGACTTTTGGTTTGATTTGACTTAGAAACTCTGAGAGTGGCAGTAATGTGGAGAAAGAATGTCCTTTGCAAATTAGGTGGTTTTCAGGTCACCATTGGCACGATTCAGTTTTATTCCTCAGAATCAAACATCTCCAGGCCTAGATCCCAGAAAACAGAGTTGTCGAGAGATTGGAATAGATGTGTACCAGGGAAGATGCTACCTTTCTGTGAAGCACTTGTGAAATTGGATCGGTTTTTGTCTTTGGAGTCTAGATTTTTATTTCACTGCATTCTCTGTTGCTGATGATTCTTTGGCCCTACACTGGCCAGGCTTTTAAAAAATGCTCTCAAAAGATATGTCAGGTGAAATGTTTGGGTTTTTTTAAAAAAGCCATTGTCAACCTCTAGATGCTGCTTTCTGAACGTATTTGAAATGATCAAGGACTCAATGCACCTCCCTTGACATTAGGGACTGCCAGAAAGAATTCTTACCACAACTTGCATCCATATCTCAGCTCTCTTTGTGTCCTTTCTGAAATTGGCTGCCATCAGTCAGTTCATGATTTCTTTCCCCCTCACCACAGAACCACCGGCGAGGACACTGGAGTAACGTGTCCTTCTGTGGAAGATTCTCAAGAAGTGTGTGCCACCTCCTTTTCCACCTCGCCTCCCTCCCAGGTAGGGGGAATCAGGTTCTGGTGTGGTGGTAGTTATTTGGTACATATATGGGCCTTAGGAAATGAAAATTTCATGTGAAAATTTAGATAACAATCTCTTGTGATGGTGATTATTTCAAGGAGTTATTTTGAGGAGTAAAGGAAAACCTTCTTACCCAGCAGATAATACTGTAGTATTTGTAGTCTGTAATCTTAACATGCAAGATTCCATGTAACTTTTACCTCCCTGGTGACATCTTAAAATTCCCTAGAAAATCAGCCACAGAAAACCCCTACAAAATCAGAATTGTGTTCTGGCACCAGAGAGACAATGAAAGCAACACTTGTCAGAACTAGCAGCTGCTTCTTTTTTTTTTTTTTTTGGCCAAACCCAGCAGCACATGAGATCTGGGATCCTCATTCCCTGACCAGGGATCGAACCCATGCCCCCGTGGTGAAAGCATGGAATCTTAACCACTGGACAACCAGGGAAGTCCCAGTAGCTGCTGCTTCTTTGAAGTGGTTCCAAAATATGGTTCCTAATAATGGAAGGAGCGAAAAACAAGCCAGTGATCATTTAGCATAAAATGCCATTAAGACCCCAGCTATGCAGTTTTCCTTAATAGGTCCATAGATATCTGCTTGTCTGCATTCCCTCTCTGAACATGATTAACCGTTAACTTTTCCACTAGGCTCCATCTTCAGTGTCACAGCCAGTTTCAGTAAAACACAGGCTCCAAGCAATGTGAACCCTTTCCCCAAAGAAGTGTAGGATAGACGTGGTTCTGAGACTGCTTCAGATAAGAAGTCGTTTTTCCCAGCTGACTGAATTTTAGGGCACGTTTCTTCCCTTCCACCCCAGACTGTTTATCATCTACCCGTTGCCTGCCTCTCTTTTTTTCCCTCCTCTTTTCTTTGATATTAGATGGTTCCCTAAGTGAATTCTGTTTTCCTTTAAATTAGACTCATGCATGTGTGCATGCTAAGTCACTTCAGTTGCGTCCAACTCTGTGTGACCCTATAGACTGTAACCTGCTAGGCTCCTCTGTGCATGGGATTCCCTAGGCAAGAACACTGCAGCCCTTCTCTAGGGGATCTTCCCAACCCAGGGATCCAAGCCACGTCTCTTACATTTCTGGCACTGGCAGGTAGGTTCTTTACCACTAGTGCCGCCTGGGAAGCCCAAGTTAGCCCCTGATTATCCTTTTTCACCATCTTACTTTCACCGTCTTACTTGGGGGTGTCGGACCCAACAAATTAATTAGCTGTCCATACATTTTTATCCTCTACTTTTCTTCATTAAGAAAAAATTTAAATTTATTTCATCCTGTGCTTTTAGATACTAAATTAAAAGTATAGTTCTAATTTGTTTTAAAAACAGGGGTTAAGCACAACAAGCTAACTTATGTATGAAGGACTTTACAGAAATTCATGGATCACTGTTATTTCTAATGTGACAATTTAAAGTTTAAGATAGTTTTGTGAAATTGTTTGGACAGTTTGGTTTGGGGGTGTAGGAATTGTTATTCTTCCCCCCTCCCCATTAATATATGTAGGCATACATATAGCCATTGCTCTGGAAGAGGGTGGCTTCTGGTGTGCTTGCTGACAGGGAGAGATACTGACCCAAAAAAGGAGGAAAGCTTACTTTCTTACTAGTGCACATTGGTGAGTTGATGGTTTTTTTTTAATCATCAAAATATGAATATGTCATTTAATGCTCATTTAACAACTGATAAACTCATAAACAATATATAAACTTGGGAGATGTTAGGAATGGTGAGCCTGGGGCTTTAACACATCAGTTTTTCTTTTTTCTCTGATACAGTGGAAATTCAGCCTGACCCCAAAGGTAAGGGGAAGTTAAGTCGTTTCTGTAGCTGAGGTTTGCAAAAAGGTTTATTAACCTGTGTAAGGAGAGCCTGTGTGTTTCATGTTATCAGTTGCCTATTGTGTCTTGTCACAGTTTAAAAGTAGATCTCGTCAAGATTTCATCAGAGAGAGCACCCAGTGGGTGAGCCTTGTCACTGCTCCCTGAGTACCTGTAATCAAGACTACACAGTTTGGTACAGAAATACTCATTTTGAAGCTTGATGGTAGAACAGAGAGAGAAAAATCATTTACCACCTGGTCTCTTTGTTCCTGTAAATATTGAAATAGTTTCTTCTTTTGTTTAATCTAGGGAATCGCATAAGTGTTCAGCAATTTCTGTTTGAGCTTTTGCTGTCATCCAGTAAATACCTGTTAATGGGCTGGTTTTGTTTTGTTTTTCTAGTAAAGTGAGGATCATTGTATCATTGGGGCACAGAGCTGAGTTAATAAATAGTTGTGACTCAGAACCTGTACTGTATCTTGAGGTCCTACCTCCAATTCTAGGCATTAATTAATTAGCTAATTGGTGAGACTTAAAGATGGAACAGCAAGACCCAAAACAATCATCTTGCCCATAATTAGCTTTGAAATCCTGAGTTTTGAAAATGCCCCAGCCTTCACTCCATCAAGCTCTTCCACACCCTCAGGGACTGTGAGCGTGTACACACACGCACCCTGATGCCTACACCTGCATGCCACCTCGTCTTCCCTGAGCTGATGCAAGAAAGTTCGCCGCTGGGTCCCTGAGCATTTTAAAAGCACAGCCAACAAGCCTCAACTGTTTAAACCTGAGCCTACAGATTCTGAGTCCCCAGAAAAAGGCTTTCAGTCTAATATCTTAGTCTCAGCGTCCTCATTCCTGTTTAGCATACCCTGTGTACGTTCTCAGGACCCTCCTGTTGGAAATTTTCTAAAAGAGACCCTCTTTTGACTAAAGGCAGACTAATGCTTCGTTCAGGTTTCACCAAGTCATAGCAGCTCGACTCAGCTTTGCTTTCCACCTGCGCGTCAGGGAGGACGCCAGGGATAAACTCTCTTCTTCACACGTTTCCAAGCGGTCCTTTTCAGAAGGCGGTCATGCAGCTTTCTCCCTGCTTCCCTCCTGACCTCACTGCATTTCAGCCTCTGTTGCTACTGCCCTTTCCAGGGTTTCTTTCACTTCTTTCTCAAGCTCCTTCTTTTTTTCTCCTGTCTCTCCTGTCTCCGTGTGTGTCTGTGCACAGTGTGTGCTTACGGCCACAAAGGCACTTTCTCAGACCCCTGCTCCTGTGGTGACGGACACTCTGAGGGTCCCCACGGCAGGACTGGCCTTTTCCCACCAAGTGAGTCCATACTGGGAAGAAGGGGATATTATCAGATGGTTTCTTTTTATTTGAAAACTATAAATAAAGTACAGGGTATAGTTATTTAAATATCCCCAAGTGTTCTGTGGGTTATTTTGAGGTGCGGTAATTGATTTTTAACAGGATGCAGCCATTGCACAGCAGCCCAAAATAGGATTCATCATTTGCCCCTCCTCCTACCATTGATGTGAAAAGTACATGGAGTTGTTTAGATTTTTTTTTTTTCCAGATAAACCACCCAAGAGTGGTTTTCTCTTTTTCACTAAAAATAGGAACCCTCCCAAACCTAGTGGTAACGGAAGGTGTGATTTAAAAAGATGCCTTGTGTTTCAAAGGGGCCTCAAGGCCAGAGAAGAGACTAGAATGACCTGGGAAAACTGCTGGCTCTGGCTCCCAGTTCTGCCCAGACGGTGCTCCCCAGATCGGCTGGGCTGGAAACTCAGCCAGTTAGCTGAACCCCTGGGAGAAGGGGGAGCAGGGAGCTCCTGTGAGGCCTTGGGAGGGCACGGAGCTGAGGCTGTCAGCCCCACTGCAGATCAGTCTGTCTTCCTACTCTCAGAGCAACAGCCTGGTCTGTCTAACCCTCACGTCAGGCGCTCCGGCCGTGGGCTGGGACTTGCTCCCCACCCCACTGATGTGATCGCTGGCCACACTCTGGGAGTGCCTGGTTTCCCTCCTCCTTTCCGCGGCCCCTCTTTGTTTTTCTCTTGCTTAGCTCTCCAGCTCTCGCCTTTCCTATCAGCCTGCTGCCCTGGGCGTTGGATCCGCTGACCTGGCTTATCCAGTAGTGTTTGCTGCTGGCTTAAACGCCACACACCCTCACCAGGTATCTTTAAAGATGGGGAGGACACTAGGGGCTCCTGTGCTGCCTCCCCTGCCCAGACACACTAGAGGGGCCTCTTGAGACACTCATGTTCTAAGTGTTCTGAACCAAAGCTCTTCTTTAACTTCGGAGGACTAAGATGATTCTGAGAGGCTGCCTCACGCTTCAGAAAGAAGAGAAGAGCTTCCCGAATGTTTTCCCCCTCTTTCCCTCTGTAGTCACTTCCGTGCATGTCTTTGATTAACTGAGCGAGCCCCAGAAAGGATCAAGGTTTCCAAGGTTTCCTGCCCACTTGGTGGCAGCATTGGTGAGGGGAAAGCTGGACAGCCGATGCCATTGTGCTAGGCAGCAAGTCTCCCCTCCTGCCTGACGTTGCCGTGATTCACTGTATTTTTTCATTTTCCCCCAAAGCTAATGGTCCCCGGGAAGGAAGGTGGGGTACCTCTTGGTCCCAACCAGCCTGCCCATGGTGCCCAGGCTGACCAGGAGAGACTGGCAACCTACACCCCTTCTGATGGGGCCCACTGTGCCGCCACGCCGTCCAGCAGGTGAGTTCATGTTTTGGCTCGTCCGCTCTTCAGACCAGCCAGGGGCCTGTCCTCCCCAACACATCTGCTTATTTGGTATCAGCAAGTAAAGAGTAGCTTTCAGCATTGGCTCAGGCTTGGCATTGGCAGGGAAAATGTGGAATCCTTCAAATTCCTGATAAGAATCTTGCGTTGCAGCTGGTGTGTGAGGGGGGTTGCCCTGGGCACCACTACTGGCTTCTGACAGCAGGCAGCTGGGCTTGGCGCGCCTCACTCTGATGCAGGGAAGGTGTTTTGAGATGTTCCTCTCATCCCCTGAGGTGGATTTCCTGGGTGTCCTCAGAATTCCCTGAGACCAGAACAGAGTGTTGTTAACCACACCCATGACATCGGAGTCATGGTGTGTCTGCAGTGGGAGTTAGGATCCAGTTTCTTTTTCTCCTGTGTTCGCCTCCTGCAGATCCTGTAGAAACAACTGCTTTTCCTTACTGGAATACAAAAAGAAACCTTGTCTTTTCTGATTGCAGAAGTGATACAGTGTGAGTCAGATTTTGAAGAGGTGGATTGGGTGGAAAGTTCTCATAATCCCACCCAGCAAAAGTCACCATGTTACCTCCCTTTAAAAGGCGACAGGATCTCAGGAAGGTTAAGTGATGGGCCTAAGAGAACAGTTAGCTCACAGAACGGCCAGGCACAGGCCTGGCTTCTTGGATTACAGAGCCCAGACTCGCTCCTTCCATTTCACCCAGAGTTCTGTGGGAAGCTGGGCCTGCCTTGACCTCCACTGCCCTCTTAACTGGAAGGCCCCAGAAATAATGACGTCGATTGCCCCATTGCATCTTAACTTTCAGATATTAGAAATTCCTGTTTTTTTTTTTTTTTTTCCATTCCCACAGTGGAGTTGGGGGAGGGGGTTTATTTGGAAGGATCTTTCCATGCCATCCATCAGGAAAAATAATTACTTTCATGCCTGGCCCCTCAAACCTCCATCTTCTTTCCTCCTATTAGATAATCAAAGGGGAATCCTCTTAAGTGTTGTTTTTTGTTTTTTGGCAGCATGCAGGGTCTTAGTTCTCTTACCAGAGATTGAACCTGTGTCCCCTGCAGTGGGAGCAGAGTGTTAACCACTGGACAGCCAAGAAAGCCTCATTGTAGTCGTTTTACTCTCATATTCTGAGCCTAGATTCCTAGGGTATGACCTGGAGTAACTGAAGACAGAGGACCCTGTGCCTGGGGCTCTCAGACGCTGGTCCCCCCTGGTGTCTGGAGGCCAGGAGCCCCTTGGACTGCATAGTCCTCCCCATCTTGAGCCCCTGCTTTGGGGCTTTCCCATCCCCGGCTTCTCACAGGGCTGTGACTGACAGTCTGAGCCGGTTTCTTCTGCTTGGCATTCCCCACCTTTCGGGACTCAGCATCAGTCTGGAGGGAGGGAGGGAGTCGTTTAGCTGCTTCCGTCGTGTCCCACTCTGAGCCCTTGGACTGTAGCCCGCTAGGCTCCTCTATACGTGGAGTTCTCCAGGCAGGAATGCTGGAGTGGGTAGCCATTCCCTTTTCCAGGGGATGTTCTTGACCCGGGGATCGAACTCGCCCCTCCTCCTGTGTTGGCAGGCGGATTCTTCATCATTGCGCCACCTGGGAGGAGGGGGTGGGCAGCCAGGTTGGGCGTGTTGTTGAGAGACCTTGCTGAACAGAGAGAGGACTCGGGGCAGGGAAAGGGCAGGAGACGTGGAGCGGAGCTTCAGACAGCAAAATGACAAAGTGAAGGGGGTGTAAGATCTTGAGTCTGGCTCTGTAACTGGACTGACATTAAAATTAGCCGTTTATGAGAGCTGCTTGCCCATGTGTATGATAGCTGGATGCATGGTGACTGATGCTTATCCCTGGTATGACAGTAAATTTTATGGAAGCTTTATGCAGTTGTAACACCGAGTTTCATTCACATGTGCCTATTTTTGGCTCTTGCAGGAAATGCAGTCCTCCGCTCCCAACTCAAAAGCAAGGGTGACAGGGGCCCCAGGCAGGCTTCATACTGCCATTTCCCACACGCCTGGGCTGGTGGGGGCAGCTGCTGTCCTGGGCAGTGCCTCACAAGGTGGTGGGCTTACGGAGAACCCAGTAGGCTCTGCTGTGGTTTGAGAAGGAGAGCCGACATGACCTTTTCTTCTCCAGTGAGGACGCTGAAACTGTATCAAACGGCAGCGAGGGACGGGCCTCCCCCCACGATGTCTTGGAGACCATCTTTGTCCGGAAAGTGGGGGCTTTTGTCAACAAGCCCATCAACCAGGTGATTTTTCTGCCCTCACAACCTGTGAGAATGTGTGAGCCCTTAGGGTGAGGTCTTACTGGGGCCTGTGGAACCACTGAAATCACATGCAGAATGGTGTGGCTGTGTGTGGATTTTCTATGGAGAGGATTAACGACCTGTGGCATCATGCCGGAAACGCTGAGAACTGTTGCTCTGGGGTCTCAGAGGGGAGGAGACCATGCCATTCAGTACACATGTCGCACTGCGGTGCCACCGCCTCAGCCTCACTTGAGACAGGAAAGTCCTCTGCAGCTCTGCCAGTGAGGAACACTTGTTACTGAACTGCTGTGGGTCAGGCTTCCAGAGCTGAATTCCAGAGTCCTATGGGTGCTGTGGGCACGTGGTAGGAAGCAGGGGAGACTGGAGGGGTCTCCAGCAAGACAGGAACCTGAGGGTGGCATGGCCAGCTGAAGTGTGTGAGCCTGCTGGATGCACCCCACTTCTGGAAGCCCCTGAGGAAGCAGACGAGCTGGGGAAGGGGCCGCACTAATCCTTGCTCCCGTGTCTCTCCAGGTGACCCTGACCAGTTTGGACATACCCTTTGCCATGTTTGCTCCCAAGAACCTGGAGCTGGAGGATGCGGACCCCATGGTGAGTCCGTCGCTGAGTGACGTTTGCAGAAAGACAGCGCCACAGTGGTCGTCCTTCTTGGTGGGCCACTCACTGTTCCTCTGCGGAGCGTTAGCCATGCCCTTCCTTGGCTCATGGTTTACAGCCAGTGCCCAGGACCAGCCCCTGCCTCCGCCTTGTTCTGAAACAGGTGAATCCACCAGATTCCCCAGAGACTACGTCTCCTCTCCAGGGCAGCCTGCACTCTGACGGCTCCAGCGGGGGCAGCAGCGGCCATACCCAGGACGACTTCGTCATGATCGACTTCGTGAGTTGCCAGCGTCTCCCTTGCCCACTGCTGCTTCAGGGGCAGTAAACCTAGAAGCACCTGTTACTCTTGAATAGGTCTTCGGGGATCTGATGGGCTGGTCCAGGCAGAGGGAAGGGACTGTGGGTGCTGGCTGTGCCCTTTATGTGGGGAACCTGCCCTTAACATGCCGCTTGAGGAGACGTGGAGGCCCAGGAGCAGCAAGGCATTTTGTGCTATGTCTTTGATTGAAATGCACCTCAAAATGGGATTGGATTGTCCAGTCGGACCTGCGCAGGTCCTATTCATGAATGGATCATTTCAGTTCAGTCACTCAGTCGTGTCTGACCCTTTGCGACCGCGTGAATTGCAGCACGCCAGGCCTCCCTGTCCATCACCAACTCCCAGAGTTCATTGATCATGAATGGATAGCCCTTTGCTAAAGAAAGGAGTGTAAAGGAAGGGGACAGAAATTTGCCCAGGATAGAGGGAGGTCATCCCCAGGATGAATTTAGCTGCCCAGAAGAGAAAACTGTAAAGATTCCTCAAAGGTCAGCCTGGAGGAGCCCTTTCTTTTCTAATTCCTGAAAGCAAAGAGGGTTATTGATAGTTAAGCCCGTCTGATTTTCCACTGTGGATTAAGGCAAGCTAAACTTGAGTCGGTCTCATTTTTTTTTTTAAAGAAACCAGCTTTTTCTAAAGATGACATCCTTCCGATGGACTTGGGGACCTTCTATCGTGAATTTCAGAACCCGCCTCAGCTGAGCAGCCTCTCCCTTGACATCGGGGCCCAGTCCATGGCCGAGGACTTGGTACGGAAGCCCCTTGCCCACCGCCTCGCCCTCTGGCCTCCTGTCCTCCTTCCATGGCCATTCCTGCTCTGCAGGCCTGGAGAGTTCTTCCAACTGCTCCCCCACACCCACACCTCCCATCTTGCGGTCACAGGACAAGATGGTTAAACCATTACCTTCCTGCGATCACACTAGAGATTTGCATTGCGCCCTGCGGTCACTATCTTGAATTTGCTTGCGCTCATTTCCTCCTTTTCTCTGCACTCTCATCCCAGCAGTTCTCACACTCTCCTGTTGTTTGCCTGATGTCCTCTACTTGCTGATGCCACTCAGCCAGGCTGCCTCAGCAGCTCTTGCCATCAGCTGTCCAGCTTGCCAGGCAGGTGTCAGGGACACAGGTGGAAGCAGCAGGAGGACCGAGTGGCGGTGTTCTTGCCCTTTCCTCACTCATCCCCGTGTTCCCGAGTTCAGCCAGCTGTCCTGATACCGACTGTAATGACTGTTTAGGGTGTTTTCTATTTCCTGTCCTCAATGGGCAGAGGAGTGTCTAGCACAGCCACAGATCCAGGGTGCCCCATGCCACGAGATGTTGGGGTGGAAATATTACCTCCTATACTGCAGTCAGGAGTGTCTCTAGGAATAGGCATCTTGGCTCAGCTGCCCTTGGTTTGCCTTAAACAGAAAAGCCTGCTCGGTAAGCTGCTTGGTAATAATAATATAGCAAAAATGTCATTATTAATATTTATTGAAGCTTTCTAGGTGCCAAGCATTTTTAAAGTGCTTTCCATGAATCTTCAGTGACCCCAAGAGGTAGGTTTTCTTATTATTCTAGTTTACAGATGAGAGGAATGACGTTGGGAACAAGTAACTTGCTGGCGATTACACTGAGCCAGCAAAACAAAGGTTTGACCCCTGAGAGTCGGGCTTCTGATTTTAGGCTTTTAATTGACTCTCTGGACTCATTTGAAATTTGCTTGGAAGGAGCTGGAGTCCAAAAGCTCTTAAGATGAAGCTGCAGCCGGCCCTGGCCGGTTGCTCCGGCCCCTCAAACCCACCCAGGCAGCCGGCGTGTCTGCACTGCTTCCGAAGAGCTCCAGGTGCCCCCGCCTGGCAGGGCATCCTCTGTAGGGGGTGAGCTCTGCTGGCGCATGCTCGGCAGTGGGGCCAGACCACCTGCTTAGGGCCAGGCTCTAGTGGTTGAAACCTGCGGGCAGTCATACTTCACTCCGCCTGTTTCTGCTCCCTGGCCCAGCCCCTCCTCAGCTGGTGTAAAGATGCAGACTTCCAGCCTGGCCACCAACCTGCCGGGTCAGAGCCTCCGGAGGGTGAGGCAGGGACTGCCTGGTGTGTGCCCCCACGGGGCTCTGCCACCGGCCCAGCGCAGGCTGTGAAGATAGCGTTCGCTTCCTGAACCTGTAGGGCTCTAAACCCACTGTCTTAGTCTAACGTCAGTCTAATCTGTGCCAAAGATATTTCATGTTGGATTTCTCTGTGTCGTCCCATTGTGGGCGTGGCCCTTTTCCATCTCATTGCGTGTGTGGCCAGCCTGGATTCTCCAGCTTTTCTGTCTCCCTCCTCAGCCCCCACTGGCCAGCCCTGCTCAGCTGCTTGGCAGCCCAGCCCTGCAGAGCCGGACTCTGTACCCTGCTCCCTGCACTCCTGGCTGACAGCTGGCTTCCCGGGCTACTGAGTAAGCAGCTCCTCTCCCCTCCCTGCACAGGACTCACTCCCAGAGAAGCTGGCTGCGCACGAGAAGAATGTCCGAGAATTTGATGCCTTTGTAGAAACGCTGCAGTAAAGTTGGTGTCCTTGAGTCCCAGCAGCATCCCCTTCTTGTGGCCCCAGGAGACAGAGCGCCTCCTCCTCGGCAGCTGCTCCCACCCCTTATCCTGCTCCAGGCCAGGCCGAGGGGAGGCGGTCCCCTCGGGGGACCCGGGAGCCCGTGTTCTGGTCCCTCCCAGAAACCGGTGGCAGCAGCGAAGGCCTGCGACGGCATCCGCGAGGACCCCCGCCACCCGCCCTCTGCAGGCCTTCTGCTCATGCCACCCTCAGTGGCGGCCTCACAGAGGCCGTCCTCCCGCTCCTCCTGCCAGCCCCCTGCCCCGGGTCTGCCCAGCAGCTGGCCCCTTGCCGGCCTGCCATGGCCATCCGCCGGGCAACATTCCAGCTGGTAGCCCCGAGGCTGGAGCGGAGGCAGGAGGAGGAAGGAGACCGTGCCAGGAGGAGGGGCCAGGACGCTCTCCTGCAGGGTCTTTTCCTCTTAGTTCTGGTATCTTCTTCCTCTCTCTTCCTCCCTTTCTTTGTCCTGGGCCTGTATTGTTGGCAGTGTGGTGGGCTTCCCGTCGCAGGTGATGAGAACTCTAAAGTCAGCCGTGCCCGCCCATCTGAGCAGCCCTGGCGGCTGCCTGCCCAGCCATGTGGAAGCAGAGGCCTGTGTCTCTAGGAGTTGTCACTGGAGTCACAGCACAGGTTCTCCTTTCTCCTCCCCTCTTCCCCCGTTAGAGGACACAGTCAATATTTATTACTTTCAGAGAAATCAGATATTTTACAGAGAGAACATGTTTGAGCTTAGACATCCTCACATGGGAAGGTTGGAGGGCCCCCGGGGCAGTGCCTCTTCCTCTAGAGGCTCCTCAGACTCGGGGCTGCTGCTCCCAGCTCTTCCTTCCCAGGCATAGAAGGTGGGATCCCAGGCCACAGAGCCTCCCAGAATTGCTACATTTGAACTGACAGCTGACCATAGACTCTACCTTAGACACATGCATATTCCTGGGGAGAACCTTCCATCTCCCAGCTTCTCCAGAGAGACCGACCATGTCCTGGCAGCCCAGGAAGTCTCGGATTCAAAATGTGATGACTCACCAGGGTCATGCCACTGGTAGTGCCCACGGGGCTGTGTGTGTCCCCCGCTATGGCCCTGGGGTAGGCTGGGCAGGCCCCTCCTCCTGGGGTACTGTTCTGGTTTCTCGGGGTGGGGTCACGGGCCTTCTCCCCCCTTCCACCTGGGCCTGGCCACCAGCTCTCTTTAACCCCAGGGTCTGTACCCTGCCCTGAGGTTTACTAGTTGCATCGATTCCTTGTTGAGAAACTAAAGCTGGGCATTCAGTTGACTTAACCCTTCAGGTATTGTTACTTGAGTCGGCCAAGGGCCCAGCCTCACTCACTGACCATCTGTTCCTGGTCGCCTCACCTGTAGCCCCATCCGAGGAAGGCTAGGCACACCCTGCCTGGTGCAGCCACCTGGGTGTTCGTTGGCAGAAGCTGTTCTGCAGCAGAGCAGGCGGCCCTCCGTTGCTTGTTAGCGGGGGCTGGGGGCAGTGGCCCCCCGATGAGGCTGATCCCAGCGCTGGGGTCAGCTCTGTCCCAGCCTCGTGCACACCCGCTGCAGCCCCAAAGGCGCGTTCCTCGCAGTGGCATCCAGCTGGCCGCCTGGTGTGGGCTGAGCACACCTGTGGGCTGCTACACCGATCCTGGTTTACCCCCCAGGGCCCAGCACTGGGGAGGGTGGAGGCCCTGCTAAGTTATTGATGTCCCCCACTCCCACCTCAGCAGCCTCTCAGCCCTCCTTCCAAGGCCCAGCAGGGGAAGACCTCTGAGCCGTTGTCCTCTTTGACTCTGAACTGTTGGCCTCTGCAGGCAGCAGCCTTTCTTCAGGACCCCTTCTGTGAGAGGCCAGGGGGGCTGAGCCGGACTTGGAGCCGAGCCTGGGAGGAGCAGGGCAACTGTCAAGGCCGGCCCTTGTCCTTCAGCCCTGTGCAGTGGCAGGTATGAGCCCTAGACCGACTTCCACGGCACCCCCCGACAGGGGCTGGGACCAGTCGTGTCTCCAGGGGGAAGAGCCCCTCCCCGCCTCCAGCCGACTCCATTTGGAAATACTAAGCTATTACTTTAAAATGTATTCAAGAGATTTCCAATAAACTTTTTCTGTACTTTATCGCCTCCTGTCCTGCAAAAACCTACCCTTTTCCTCCCACGTCACACAGCCCCAGGTCGCTGACAGGCTCCGGGGAGGGAAGAGAAGTGCCACGTGAGGCACAGCAAGGGTTCAGAGCCTGACCGGCTGCTAGGGGTCCTGGGCTGGTCAGGAAATCTCGTTCATTTTCTTTTTTTTGGTCGCACCATGGGGCACGTAGGATCTCAGTTCCCTGACTAGGGGTCAAATCCACACCCCCCTGCGGTGGGAGCTGGTAGTCTTAACCACTGGATCACCAGGGAGGTCCCAGGAGACCCCTCTTAGAGCCTCGTTTTCCTTGTCTGTAATGTTCCCATTTCAGGGGCTGTGTGAGTAATGTGAGACACGTGTTCAGTGAGGTGACATGTGTGATGGAGACACGCATGTGAAGTAAAGCCCTCGGGAAGGCAGGCCGTCGTCTTCGGCTCCTCCCGACCTCACCTGCTCCCTGCAGCACAGCTCCCCACTCACCCCGGGCACCAGCCTTTGGCTCAGAGGGAAAGACAGCAAGAGACAGCTGGCAGTGCTGTTGTCCTGTTTCCAGAGAGACCAGGCGGGGCGGGGGACTCCCCCAACCACCGGGATGTTTGCTGATCTGGTGTGAGAGGTTGTGGCTGAGCAAACCAGATGGAAGGAGAGGGACTGAGTGAAGTCCAGGGCCCAGGCAGTTGCATTGCACTGTCCTGATCTGACACACGGCTGGCCCCAGAGCTAAGAAGAGCCCTGCGGGTGTTATTCCTGCCTGGCCCCCTGGGAGCTTCCAGGCCTCAGCCAAGCCAGCTCCTTCCTGCTCCTTCCAACAAAACCAGGCAAGTGCTGTCTCGGTTGCCTCCCACGCCCTTCGGGCTGAAGCCAGGCCCCAGGGGAGGAGAGGGCAGGTTAGAAAATTCTAAATTCAGCTCAAAGGGGCTGAAAAGGATGGGCCCGCCCACTGCCGCCACTTTGAGCCCTAGAGCCCTTGCTAGTTAGAAAACTTCAAGTGAAGCTGCCCATGACACCTGACCATGCATGCGTCCCAGCCTGGGGTCAGAAATGGTGAAGACTGTCCTTGGAGTCCTCACCCTCCCGTAAAGCAAAGTATTCAACTGCCCCACATCTGGTGGTGTCCTACTCCTTTAAAGCACGTTCTAATGCTCTGCCCCTAGAGACCCACCGTTGCCAAGGCAGGGGTAAACTGGCTTTTGAGTCACTCAGCAGAGGCCCTGCCAGAGCCCAACCCAAACAAACAACTGTCTCCCGACCGCCTGCCTCATCATTTCCTCATCATTTCACCGCTCCTCTGTTCCAAATAGTCACCCAGCTTAGAGTTGGGCAGACCCAGGGAGACAGGTGGCCAGCACCTTCTGTTTGAGCTATCTGGACAAAGGGGGCGGGCTGAGGGGGACTGGCTTCCTGGAGCTCAACGCCTCAACGTTTATAACCATTGCCTTGATTGTACAGCCTTGGCCCGCCTTCCTCCACCAAATCAAGCAATGAGGAGATAAAAGAACAGGCCTGACGGAGGCCACCATACCCTCCTGACTGCAATCAGCCGGCAAGCAGCTAACAGCTGGAACTTGGTCACTGTGCCAAGTGAAACTACGGCCTGTGCTCCTGTGACATACCATTTTTTAAAATTGTGGTAAAATACATATAACAAATTTTACCATCTTAAACCTTTTTTTTTTAAATATTAACTTTGCAGAACCAGTTCTTAGTTGTGGCAGGTGGGATCTTTTAGTTACGGGCTGTGAACTCAGTTGTGGCAGGTGGGATCTATCTAGTTCCCTGACCAGAGATGGAACCCAAGCCCCCTGCACTGGGAGTATGCAGTCTTAGCTACTGGAGCACCGGGAAGTCCCTATCTTAACCTTGAAATCAAAGCCAAACCTGCTCAAAAGAGGCAAGCTGGATCTTTCATAGCCTCCACGCAACTGGGTAGCAGATGGAAACAGCCAAGTTCTCCGGCTGAGGGAAATATAGGGAGGGCCAGAATGGTCAGGAGATGAGGGCTCCAACCCTGGCTGCTACCAGAGGGTGGGCCTGACACTTCATTCATCTGCGACATGACCATCATCCCAGTTTCCACCAGGCACTCATTCTGTTAGGCCATGTGTACATTATGGTTGGCCCTTGCACCTGTGGGTTCCACATCTGAGAGCTCCCCCAAACTTGGATAGAGAAATATTTGGAAAAGGGAAATTCCAGGAAGTTCCAAGAAGAAAAACTTGAATCTGCTGCATGTTCGAAACTATTTACATGGCGTGTACATTGTATTAGGTATTCTAAGTAATCCAGAAATGATTTAAAGAAAAGATGTATGGAGGTTATATTGCAACTACTGCGCCACTTTATATATGGGACTCATACACCCTTGGATTTTGGTATCTCGGGGTGGGGGTGGCTGGAACACATCCCCCACATCTAGGAAGGGCAACTGTATTTCTGATCTTCTGAGACACGAAGCAACAGTCTCAGCGACGGGACCAGTTGCATGACAATTACCAGAACTGGTTGCGAGTGATGGAACCAGGATTCAAACCCTGGCCTGACTCCAGAGCTCATGCTATGATCCGCTCTGTTTGGGGGACAGAGGTCCTGGTTAATAGGATTTGGCGATTGGGGGCCAGCTGGAATGCTACAGGTGCAGAAAGAATGGAAGGTAACTGTTCACGCTTCTAAGCCTCGAAGACGCTCAGAAAGCTGTCTTCATACCAGCAGGATGTGGAAGGGGTCAGACGGACGAGGAGGGGCTGCCTGCAGCCCCTCTGCCCCTCTTCCACAACCCCACACTGTTCTGAGCCTCCCACCTGGTTCTGAGCTTCCATGCCCACTTCTATGATCAGCCAGATGCAAAGTTTTCCATCTTGATTTTTACTGAAATATAAAAAGTGCAAAGGTAAAATACATGATTGGTGCCAAGGAAGTCATTAAGTATGAATGTGAACACTTGATTCACAGTACAGGTCCCCCGCGCCCCCAGGGTAAAGACTAGTGGTGAGGGCGGGGTGGGGGCTGGGGACAGGAGAGAGACCAAACAGATCCACGAGGCTCCCCAGTAAATGGGATGGTGAGCAACACCTGATATACAAAGGAAGGCAGACAGCAGAAGCCTGGGCCTGGCCTGGAGACAGTGCGGCTGGCAACAGCCACATCCATCCTCGGGGGTCCTGACACACCAGTGTCCTGGGAACAGAGCCCAGTGAGGTCAGGCCCCAGGCCACGCCCAGCTTGCAGATGGGGCAGGGCTGGTCAGTGAGGCCTCCACGGTGTGGGCTCTGGCCGAGGCCTCAGGAAGGAGGTTCACCAGGAAGGGACAGCTGGAAAGAGGGGCCTCCGCCATCACCAGGCCCAGGGGGAGGCTGCTAGAACTTACCTGGCAGGGGCCAATCTAAGCAGCAAAGTCTCTACCCGGCCCCTCCCGGAGTCCGCAACTGGAGGAGCCACCACCCATCTGAGGCCCCGAGTCAGCCAGCAGGGCCCCCCATGACTCCACAACAGACGAGGTCAAGGATCTGGCAGTGGGGAGGGGGGAGAGGCAAGGCGGGGGGTGGGCGGGGGCTGCTGGTCACTGGTCTCACCGGACCCTAGGGGGTGTTAGGGCTGAGAGTGGGGCGTCTCTTCTGAACGGAGGCAGGGACGCAGCCCCGTCCCCCAAGCTCCCAGTCCGGGCAGGAGAACCGGGGGGCGGTGAGGATGCCCTGGGGGCAGTACCATCTGGGAAAGGCGGACCCAGGATGTGCAGAAGAGAAGGCCATTGTGGGACTCCTGCCTGCCATCCGTTTGCTGTGGAAGTGCCAAAGGCTGAGCCGTCAGAGGGGAGATGACACGAACAGGGTGCCTACCACCAGGCCTGCAGCCAAACAGGGAAGAGCCTCAGCAGGGCCAGTCCAGCCAGCTTAGCCTTTCGCTCCCCAGCAGGCAGAAGAGGGAGGACCAGCCCCGGCTACCAGCCCAGCCGGCAGTGATTCTGGCATCTCCAGTTGCCAGGGAGAGAGGCAGGAGGAAGCAGGGGAATGGCTGCTGGGGCCAGGCCTCCCGGCCGAAGAGCCGCGGCCAGCTCCGCAGAGCCTCGCAGGAGCCAGGGACCCAAGGAGGCAGTGAGAAGTATAAGGCGAAGAGAGAAGGTCTTGTGGTTACAGTGAGGCCTCCAGCCGGCCAGGTGGGCCAGCCAGAAAGGGAGGAGGAGCTGTCTGGGGGTGGGCTCCAGCCTCCCTCTCCAAGGGGACTCAGAGCCCCTTTTCTGGGCAGGACCCCCTGGCATTTGTAAGGCTGAAGCCAGGAGGGAGAGTCCAGAGTGGGGGCTGCCGGAGCAGGGGGCGGGCGGGGCGGGCACTCAGAGCCCCTTGCCGTCGGGGCTAGGAAAGAGCTCCCCTTGGTGATCCAGGAGGAACTTAGTGAACGTGTTGATGGGATTAATAGCCTTGAGGGTGATGGCGGCGTCCTTGGCCCACAGGAGGTTAGGGCCGAAGACGACGGCCAGGTTAGTGTTGGTCATCTTGTTCTGGTCAGAGAGGGCCGAGATCTGCGGGAGGAACGGCGGGGTTGGAGGGGGCGCTGCAGGCGGAAACCACAGACCCTGCCTCCCGCTCCGACACCCAAGTCCAGGAGCAGCGGCCCCCGCCCCCACTCCAGGCGAGCGGAGAGGCCGGCCCCCAGCCCTACCTGCACGAGGAAGGCGGTGAGGAAACGCAGCACCAGGTAGTTCTCCTCGGGCAGCGTCTGCAGGGCCTGCAGCGTGGCCTTCACCCTCCGACCCTCGTCGATGTCTGTGAGGAATGGGCGCCTGGGTCACACGGGCCCATGGCCGGACTGGTTCGGGAGGCCCTATCAGGAGGCCCGAGGGAGACCCCCAAGCAGATTTTTCCTGGGCGGACAGGCGCGCTCTGAGGCCAGCTGCGACCCCACCCTGCGGACGCTGGGGAGGGGAGAGGGGGCCACTCACTGAGGAAGCCCACCACGTGCGAGTAGAGGTCAAAGGTGAGCAGGGGCTCGGGGAGCTCGCGGAGGAATGTCTTGAGGATGACTGCCGGCAGGTGCAACTCGTTGTACTGCTCGAAGTCCACAGGCAGCCCTGGAGACGCGAGGGCGGGGCGCGGAAAGGCGCTGGGCGGGGCCCGGAGCCCAGCAGCCAATCCTGGCCGCCCCCTTGGCCACAAGCCCCGCCTCCCACGAGACTGGGGCGCAGGGCCGGCCGGGCGCTGAGTGCCGGCCCTGCACACACACCATGGCCCGTTCCTCGCCTCCCTCCAGAAACCTCACCTAGGAGGAAGTGGGTCTGGGACAAGCAGGCAGGAGTGAGACCCGTGTAATCATATCAAATGCCACAGAAACCACACACACACCACACACACGATCTGCACCGGCCCTCGAGGTTCAGCACATCCCTGGGGGCCACTCACCCATGTTGTACTTGTGCTGAACTTCCCGGACAACCTGGGTGTTGGCCGACCTCCGGAAAATCCCCTCAGTGGTGAGACCTGGCAAACGGCCGGGCCTGGTGAGTCTCAGAGCTCTGGGGCGCCGTGTGGACTCCCCCAACCCCTTCCGCGCGCCTTGGGCTTCCCATCCGGGTCAGGGCGGGTACTGATGCACGTGGGACCCCGCCCAGCCCTGCCCCGCAGCTCCCCGAGGGCGGAGGGCGCGCCGGGCACTCACCGTGGGCCCGCAGGTAGGCAACGGTCTCCCGCAGCACAAGCGGAATGGGCTGCTGCTCTGGGTTCTTCTCCCGAAGCCTGCGGGCACGAGGCTGTGAGGGCCCTGCCGCCCTCCCGGTCCCCGGATGCCGGCCCCACCCCACCTTTCGCGTACTCACTGCTGTAAGGAGACCCCGAACTGCTGGTTGGGCAGAGGGGGCCGTGGTGGCATAGGCTTGGGGGCGGTCGCGGGGCTCTTCTGTGTAGACTTGAGGAAGTCGTCATACCTGCGGGAGCAGTGGGGAGGGTCGGGCCCCGCCGGCTCTGGGGTCACTATGGCAACTCTTGTGTGTCAGACACTGGGCTGCCTTACACGGATGACCTCATTCAGTCCTCCCACCAACCCAGCTTTGCCCAGGAGTAAGTGAAGACTTCAAAAAGACATCACAGCGCAGGAGCTGAGCTCCCGGTGTCAGACGGCAGCTTCCCACTGGCTCTCTGTTATCTCAGGGCTACTCTCTCACCTAGTCCCCCCCTCTCCCTCCCCTACTCTGTCCACCAGGGAGGGAGGCTCCAGGGTGAGGGAGCTGTGCTGTGTACACAGAGCGTATTCACATGGCTATACAACAAAAACGAACACAACAGTGTAGAGCGATTACACGCCACTGAAAACAAACAAACAAAAAAAAGATTCAGCGACAGAGCTTCTCAGCGGCAGATATGGGGCCTGAACTCGCTCACTCTGACCCCATGTACTGCCTCTTTCTCGTTACATCTGCATCCTCGGTGAATCCTGGGGGTCTCAAGGCTGCTTCTCCCCTTGGCCAGCACACCCTCCCCCCCACAGGCATGACCTGCATGTAGAGTGCCCGCCGGGCACACACGGCCCCCGCCCCGGCCTCACTTGAGCACTTGGCGGGGGATCCCCAGTTGTTCCAGCTTCACATGCTCGCTCAGCTCACTCAGGTAATTCACGTAGAAGATCTTCTGCCCGAACTTGAAGCTGTTGGTGGGAAGAGAGCGCGTGTGGGTCCAGGGCGGGCTGGCTCCAGCAGGCCTCCGCGCGCTCTCAGCGGACCACCCGGGTCAGGCAGAGGCCTGACCGGTCTGTCCCCAGAAAATGGTGGCTTCCTGGGGACCTGCTTCACAGCTCACAGTGGGGCATGAGAGACCAGTGCCCGCCCTGGACCCACACACCTAATGATGGGCTTAAAGAGGATGAGCAGGGTCTTGATGAACATGGTGGGGTGCACGATGTACAGGGCCTTGATGTTCTTCTTGTACCTGCGGAGACAGAGCAGGCGCTCAGGGGCAGGCAGAGCTGGGCCTTGATGCACGTTTCCTGACTTGATGACTCGCGGTAGGCCTGCCAGGTGAAGTGCCACTGCAGCCCTATTTTACACATTAGAAAACCGGCTCGGAGAGCTTAAGGAGCACGAAAGGCCATGGAGGGAGTCAGCAGAGAAAAGGATTTAAGCCCAGGCCGTTCCAAGTTGGGAGTCTTAGTGTTCCGTCTACCCAGGTGGGGGGGCACCCGCCTCCCCCGGGGCATGGAATACACACTCCTGCCCAAGCAGAGGGCAGCCCAGCATGGGGCGGAGGTGCTGGCCCCCAGGGGCCCTGGCCCTTCCCCCAAGGCCCCCACCCACTTGCGGTCAAACTCCCGGTAGGCGTCACGGAGCCAGCTGAAGGAGGGCTTGTTGTCGCTGGTGAGGCCGTGGTGCAGGTAGAGCAGCGTGTAGTCGCTCTCCACGTACTGGTCCAGGGTGTGCTTCAGGTACCTGCAAGAGACAGCCCCACTCAGGCCTGTCGTGTCCGCAGGGGAGGCCCGGGGAAGACAGCAAGAAGCTGTCCCCTCTGCCCACCCCCGCGGCCCGCCGGTCTATTCTGGCTGCACAACGGGTCACGGTGTTGTGGACGAGGAACAGCTGGGCTGGGCGAGGAATAACAGTAACAACAGTTCTCCTGAGCACTGACTAGAAGTCAGGAGACCAGGACTCTTACTGGAGCCGCCTCACATACCTCCAGTCAACATGGGAACAGCCTTTCCGCTCCCGGGACTGCTGTGAGTGGATGATGGCGGTCACCATTCATCAGGATTGAGCTTTCAGTGTCTACCAAGCACTTTGCACACAGTATCTCATGCCTTCCTCATTATAATGGAAGCTGACACTATTCCCCTCTTACAAGTGAGGGCAATGAGGCTCAGAGAGGTCAAGCTTGTGGGAGAGCCTGGAGGTGAACCGACTCCGAGTGTGGCCACGTTGATCATGGGACAGGTCTGCCTTTCACACCCACAGGGCTGGCTGCGGAGCACTGTGAAAGGGGATCAGAGTGGACAGGGGGCCTCCTCTCCTGCTCCAGGGTTTTTTCTGGACAGCTTGTGGACCAAGGACCCACAGTCAAGTTCCCAATCCTCACAGCACAATACCTACCATCTAATACAAACACACACGCTGGGCTCATCTGAGGTGGGGAAGTAGGAAGTGAATGAATATGAATTCCAGAGAGGAAGAGGAGCCCTGGGGAAAACCCTCATCTCGCCTGGCCTACAGCTCCCAGGTCCCAGGAGGAACGCTGCTCCAGGTGGGGAGGCTGGGCGCGCAGGAATGCTAAGGGCTTCCAAGGAGACACGGGGAAGGAGGAAAGGAGCTGGGAAAAGTGCCCAAGGATGGGACTAAGTGCCCAGACACAATCTGACCTAACCCAGAGAGGATAACCTGAACACTGGTCCACGGGTGCCCAGCTGGGACAGCACTGGTGGGCGCGTGAGGTGTCTGATGCCAGATTGATTATCTTAATTCTGATCATCATCACTGCACAATAATTTACCCCTTATACACACTGAGCACTTTGCAAAAAAAGCTGTCACATAAAAAGAGGGCATTTTGCAACTGTAGAATGGCAAAGTTAGGGGCTTCCCTGGTGGTCCAGTGGTCAAGACTCAGAGCTTCCACTGAAAGGGACACGGCCTCAATCTCTGGTGGGGGAACTAAGAGCCCGCGTGCCGCACGATTGATTTATTTACAAAGATAAATAAAACAGCAAAGGTTGTAGTGAAAATACACTCATCCTTTGATAAATGTTATGACATTTGGGAGGGCAATGAAGTGATGTTTATCAGAAGCTATAAAATGTTCATACTGTTTGACCTGGTAAAAATGTGTCCAGGAATTTATCCCAAGGAACTAATCAGAGATGGACAGAAATGTTTTAATAAAAGGCTGTTCATTATAGCCTGTTTTATAATGGGGGGAAAAATGAGCAGCAAACTCAGTGTCCAAGAATAGGGAATTGGTTAAATAAATCACAGGACATCTATAAATAGAATACCCCACAGGATGTTTCTGCGAACAGAACCAATCTGTGAAGCTAGATGTAAGAACAGCGACTACACTTTGGGGCAGTGACTGGAAGAGCAAAGGGAGGTTTGTGGGTGTGGATGACATGGGTATATTTAATTTTTGAAAATTCATCAAGTAGTATACATAATGTGCTTGCTTTCCTAAATACATATATCTCGATAACAATTTTTTAAAAGGATGTCCTTGAGGAATATCTAATGCTCAGAAGATAAAAACATCATGTACTATATAAAACTGACTATAGAGTCCAATATATGTTACAGAAAAAAAAAATAGGACGTGAATACACTAAAATATTACCAGTGGTTTTTCTCTCCAGGTGGTGGGTTTATGGGACGTTTTATCGCTCTCTATACTTCTTAATCACTATCTACATTTTTCTAAATTCTTGAAATCTGTGATACAGATGAATACAATAGCATTTCACGTATATTTTCTTACCTAAGGCCCACACCATCCCGTGAAATGAGCACAATTCTTATTTTTATGGGGCTCAGGAGAGACCTGACCCAAGCACGCAGCTAGTTAATGGCAAGGCTGCAGTTTCATTGGTCTGCATCCAAGCTTCAGGCACTTTCTGTTTCAACCCCCCAGATCTGACTGGATAGCTGGGAAAAGCCAAGCCTGAGATAATCAGACTGGAAAGAAGATGACAGGACTGATGTGAGATGAAAGTGTCTCCTTGCCAGGCTGGGTGGAGGGGGTAAGACAGGACATGGGACAGAGGGTTTCCTGAAGCCCCCAAGTAGGGGGCAGCCTTACTCGGCAAGCTCGCTCCTGAAAATTGGGTGCTCTCCCACCTTCCCTCCTCTGACTTCCTCCCACTTGGACCATCATTTGGCCAGGAGTCTGTCCCATGTCTTGCCAGATGCTGAGATAAAACCAGAGAGATAGGAGGGCATGTGACTCAGCCCCCCTCAGGCGAGGGTCCCTGGCCTGTTCCTGGCTGGGCCATAGGACAGGCCTGGGAAAGGCTCTGCTTGCCCGCACGGCTGAGGAGCCCCAGGAGGAGGGCTCCGGAGACTAGAGGGAAAGCAGTCACACAGGACCGCAGAGACTCAGCCCGGCCCCGGCTCACAGGACTGCAGACTGCACTCCGCCACCCCCGCCCGCCCCTGCGCCTTTCTGCTGCAGCAGCCTCAGGCTGTCCCTGACCCCACACCAGCCCCTCCACATCCACAACCTTTCCGGACCCCCAAAGAGCCGGTAAGGGCAGGGCAGACATTCTCAGCCGCGGGGAGTGCTTTGAAGTGGATGGGAAAGGAGCGCAAGAAGGGAATCTGTGCACACACGGAGGAGGAGCCTCAGGAGGAAGGCAGCTATGGCCTTGTCTCCACACGCGCTATGGGCCCAGCGCAGGCCTGGTGGGGGCCCAGGGACCCACACTTATCAGAACAGAGCCTGTCAAACTTCCGCTTTCAGTCAGCCTTCGAACTTGCCTCCAGAGATTTCCAGACCAACCAGAGCTATTTCATCCATTTGGCTATCAGAATCCACATAGGTACAGAAGTCGTTTCACCAGATGTGGCATAAAATACAATTAATGGTAATTATTCATGTAAATGGTGAACAACTGTAACCGCCTCAGACTGATCATCATCTTAATCAGGCCTCGTGTTTGGACAGTATTTGACTTTTCAAAGTATTTTCCCGAGCAGCATCTCACTCCTACAAGGAACAAGGACTGTATCATCCCCTAAGAAAAGTGAAAAGAAGCTGGAAGAGGTGAAGACCACTTGCCAAGGTCACGCAGATGGCTTCCAGGACTAGAAATCGGGTATGGTTCCTAGCCCACCCCCCAGATGTAAACTGGCTCGCTGAGGAGCTGCAGCTGGTGAAGGCTGTGCGCGCTGGAGCCTGTGGTCCGCAGTAAGAGAAGCCACGGCAATGAGAAGCTCCCGCTCACCGCGACTAGGGAAAAGCCCGCACGGCAACGAAGACCCAGCACAGTCAAACTTCAATAAAATTATGAAAAAGAAAAAAAAAAACCAGGGCTTCCCCGATGGCTCAGCGGTAAAGAATGCACCTACCAATGCAGGTTCAACACCTGGTCCGGGAAGATCCCAGATGCCACGGAGCAGCTACACCCGGGTGCCACAACTACTGAGCCTGTGCTCCAGAGCCGGGAGCCGCAACTACCGAGCCTGCGTGCTGCAGCTCCCGAGGCCCGAGCACCCTAGAACCCGGGCTCCGCCACAGCAGAAGCTGCTGCAATAGAGAAAAGCCGGTGCAGCTGCGAAGACCCGGCACAGCCAAAGACAGATAAACAAACAAAATGAGACCCCCTTTTCTCAGCAGAAGAGGGGAGGCCTTGAGGGAGGTGGCTGGCCCGGCACTCCCAGGGCAGGAGGGGGCAGGAAGGAAAATGGCCTCCCACCACAGGAGGGATCCGGGCACGTGCCCACCACTGCCCCCCCCCACCCCCCGTGGGCACTCACCCCAGAAGCTTGCTGTGGTCCAGCTGGTGGCTCGGGGGCATTCGGCAGGCACTGAACACAATGATCTTCCGCCCATACTTGTCATCTCCTAGGTGTGGAGAAAGATGGAAGACAGTAGGTGCGCGATCAGCCACAAGCAGTCAGGCGAGGATCTGAAAGGGGCCAGGCCTGGAGACCTGTGCCATTTAGCTCGGGGGCCAGGTGGACAGACCTCTGTGCAGCTGCCTGCACTCGAGGGCGTGTCGCTGAAGAAAGAGGGACAGGGTGCTCTCAGGGCTGCTGACCCGGAGTATAAAAAATACAATATGACTTTGTGAAGTCACGCCTGGTGGAAAACCACCCAAATGTCCATCAGAGGATGATGGGTGGATAAAGAAGATGTGGTGTGTCTGTGCAGTGGACTACTGCTTGGCAATAAAAAGGCAGGGAGCACTGATGCATGCCACATTGTGAGTGAACCTTGACACCAGGGTGCTAAGTGAAAGAACCTGAATGGAAACACACTGTTTGGTCCCACTCATATGAGCTATGTAGGTAAATTTGTAGCAAAGGAAAGCAAATCAGTGGTTACAGGTGCTGGGAGGAAGGGAGAATAGGGACTGATGCTTATGGTTATGAGGGTTGGCATGGGTGACACTGTGGATGAAATGATGGAGCTAGACAGAGGCAGTGGTTGGACAACAGCGAGCATGTACTAACCACCACCAAATTAAACACCTTAAAACCACTAATTTTACAGTATGTAAATTTCACCATAACTAAAGAAAACCCAAAAGAAGTCACAGCCGCCAAAGCAACTGCCATACATCTTATAATTCCACGCTTATCCCAGAAGCACCTGCTCTGAGCAGCCTGTATGTGAAAAACTTCTTGGAGCCACCTTCTCAGAAAGCCTGGGGCCACCGAGGAAATCAGTCTGATGACTTAATAGTCATGTCTTGCTCTTGACTACTAACAGCACTTCCTGATTTTTACTATCAGAACTATTGGCCACAGTTGATTGATCTCTGGACATTTCTACAAATCATTTCTTTCTCCTTAAGGATATTCTAAAGAACATGGAGTTCAGAGGAATTTATGATGCTTTGGAAAAGCGCTCATGGTGTAAATCCCTGAGGGATGTCTGTCCAAAACGAGTCACTGTTTCATGGTCTGACCATCTGGCCTTGTCACGAAGCCGGGGAGCTTCTGAGACACGAGACAGCCTCCCAAGGTGAGATGCTCTTCCAGGGTCAGTGTGGACCAAGGACCCCAAGCAAAGCCGGGTGGGGATAAGGTTCGGTCCCCCGTGCCCCATGTCCCAGGGCCTTTCCCTTCATCTTTAGCCTCACACTCTCCAGAGTCACCAGACCACACTCACCTAATGCCCCTCCTTCAGAGGCAAATTAAAAAAACATTTACACAGCCCACATGTCTGCCTTTCAACTCTGAGGACTAAGGGATTCCTTGACACTTTACTACTGAGTGTTCTTCTCCATGTTTAATGAACCATGGTCTTCATGATCCTTCTGGTCAGTGACTTAACCCAGGACTCAGTGCTTTGCCAAGGCTCTGCCCTTCTGCTCAAGGCTGAGGCAGGCTTCTGGAATGTGGGCGGCATGGCCTCAGTCCCTGCTGGTGCTCTGGCCTGAGCCCGCACCTCCCAGGCTTCTAGGAGTCTATCATGTCCAGCCTCTGGATCAACCCCTCCAACAATCCCATCTCCACTCAGAACACTGCCAAGCCTCTGTCGGCCCTGAAAGGGGCTAGGCCTTTCAGAAAGGCCCTCCCAGAATTTCCTGGATCAGGTTTCCCATCAGGCCCAGAGACTGGTTCCATTCTTCTTTCTAAACTGCCCCAACTTCCAGCCGTAGAGAATTAGAAACATCTACCTGTGCCTGTCTCTCCTGCCTTGACTCCCCTTTCCTCCTGAACCCCATCCTGAGCTGCGTAAAAGCCCCTCAGAAAGGCTCACAGGACTCTCCAGGCTTGGCCCCATCTCCCCGCCGTGGCAGGCTCACACTCCACACACTTTCAGGCCAGTGCACAGCAGGCGGCTTCAGCGACTGCTTCTCATGCCAGACAGACAGGACTTCCTCCAGGCAATTCTGCTCCTCTTTGCTATCTCCTCTAAACCCTTAAGACTTGTCCCAAGCAGAAGCCTGTGTCTCTCCTCCTTCCCCGGGGTAGGCCAGGGGCAATTTCCCGTGTGAACTGTCACCGATCTTTGCCATGACGATTTGACTCCCCTGTATAACTATCTTCATGTCTGTCTCTTCTGGAAGCGATGAACAGCTCACAGACGGGTGCCGCCTTGTCTGACTTTGAATGTCCAGTGCTGGTCCAGAGCCCAGCAACGTGATGGGTATTCAGGAAGCGCCGGTTGCCTGGCACAGGTCAGCCCAGCACGGTTCTATTTCTGAGTTTGCTCACGGTGCTATCTGGGTTATGAGACTGCTCGAGGCAGTTTCCCAAAGCGCAGGGCAGACTTTCTCCAGACTTCATAAGCCGAGATCCTTCTGCAAGCGTTCCTGAGGAGGAGACGGTGCAGCTCCGTCCAGCAGCAGGTCTATTTTGAAGAAGCAGGTGTCACCTGTTCTCCTTCACAGCCTGGCCCAGATCCTGAGGCGCTGGGTTCCTTAGCGGCCAGCGGGGGGTGGCTCTGCTGCCTGCTCTGATTCACCTCCCACTGACTTCGACAGAAGGAAGAGCAGGCTGGCAGGGGGCAAGGACGAAGGTTAGACTTGTGTACAGTCGGGAGCTTAATAACCCCTCGGCCTCCTACTATGACCCTGTGGCTGGAGGAGAGGCAGGGAAGGAGGTTTTGGGGGGAAGGGGAATGCATCATCTCTCTACTCCTCTCTGAATAGAGGAAACACCCAGGGTGCAGGGGGAACGCTGGGAGGAGCATCGAGGATTCTGAAAGACTGTCATCCCTGCCTTCCAACAGTAAGGTGACCCTCACTGGCTAGTGGCTCAGATGGTAAAGAATCTACCTGCAGTGCAGCAGACCCAGGTTTGATCCCTGGACCAGGAAGATCCCCTGGAGAAGGGAATGGCTACCCCTCCAGTATTGTTGCCTGGAGAATTCCACAGACAATGGAGCCTGGTGGGCGGCAGTCCATGGGGCTGCACAGAGTTGGACACGACTGAGTGACTCACACATACACTGGCTGGCAGACTTGAGGACTCTGGCAGGGCGGGAGGTCTGAGCTCACAGGGCCCTGGGATTTAAAGAGCTGGTAACTGGTTAAGCAAGCAGCCGAGGTGAGAGGCCAGAGGCCTGTGGTTCCACCACTCAGCTGCCCCAGCGCCTTGTAAATGGGACACTGGGTCCTCAACCGGGGCTCCACCAATGGGCGCCCACCGACGCCATGATGTTAGAGAAGAGATATTACCAGTCCGTGCATGTGTGTTCTGCAAAAGGGGGCCATACCTTTCATCCAAGGAGGCCGCCTGACCACTTCAAGAACCACTTCACAGGACTGTACGATCCGTGAAAGAAAGAGTGTACATTTTTCCTCAATGAATCAATGCTGACTACTGGGCTTATTCCAGAGTAAATGTTTTACAAACGCAAGTGAAGTCAGGATGGGGATGAGGGACAAAGTTGGGGGTGGGGGGCGGTCAGGGAGAGACCGGATGGCAAGAATCTCAGAGCAGCAAGGAACGAGGCAAGGGTAAGCCCCGGGCCCGGCACCTGCCCTCTCCTCCTTGGAGCGGAGCCCCAGCTGCCCAAGTCCTGGTGGCTCAGGCATCTGCCAGTAGGCAGGGGAACTGCTCCTCCAAGACTCATGCATGAAAAAGGCCTGGGAGTCCCCTCTTCATCTCAGAAGAAAACAGACTTCTACCCTGGAGACTGAAGGGAAAGAAGGAGCTGTGTCCCCAGAGCACTGAGGGAGAGGGCTCAGAGGGCAGGCCCGGCGCTTGTGAAACAGCACCAGGAAAAGACCAACTGCCTGAGAATGAAACCTCTGCCTTCCCCAGACACCGATCAGGAACTTCCCAGGGGTACCTGGGGGTTAGTCAGCCACAGCGCGCCTCCTCCAGCAGGCATTCTGGACGGGCCGGACCAGCACCCTCCCACAACCTGAGAGCAGGCGGCCAAGGAGGTGGGAGGTGGGAGCTGGGGCATGTTTGCGCAAAGGTTAAACTGCTGGCGATACTGCAAGCCAGCTGACATCACTGTTGGTGGCTTGAAATCTGCTATTGGCAGGTAAAAACTGAAAATGCTACAAATATTACAGTAACAGTATTTGGTTACTTTTTCCTTTCTGGAGGGCCAACTATTAAACATTTACCAGCATGTCACTGCAAAGAACCCACGTGGACCAATCAGATTTGACTGTGGAGCATGCCAGCAAGGACAACAGAGGACTGCAGAGGAGTTAGGGAACATAACCCACTTTCCCTTGCAGGAGGGGCTCCAAGGCCAGGAAACTGGACTCCCCGGACGTTGCCATAGTCTTCATCAAACAACTCCTGCTCGGGCAGTGCCAATCCGAACACCTCTCAGCAGTCAGAGAGGCACACGCACGGGGGATGCCCCCCGAGAGGGGCCCCGAGCCAGCACTCGGGCCAGGCCATGGCTTGCAAGCAGCCCCACGACCCACCGTGGACAAGGCCCCCTCCCTCCGGCTGTGGTTCCGCCACTCAGCTGCCCCAGCACCTTGTAAGTGGGACACTGGGCCCTCCTCTGGGGCGCTGTGCCCTTGGGGCTCTGCACATGTGCCCGCACAGCCCCCACGCTGTCAAACCTCCTAGAATCCTCTGCGATCTCCACCCCCCTTCCCTGGCCCCGGCGCCACCAGCTCCCAGCTCCCGGGAGTGGGGCTGCAATTAAGCTGGCCCCACCTGGCTTCCACCAAGAGCCCTTCTTGATCCACAGCCCAGAGAAGGCCAAGCACAGAGAGCCAGCAACACACCTACCTGGCTGGGCCCCCTCAGGCTCATCACACCCTGGAGAGACAGAAACAAGTTGCCGCCCGGCTCGCAAGGGTCGCACCTGCGGGGGCTGGGGGCAGCCTACCTGCTGTGCCAGCGACTTGGTCATGCGCACCAGGAGGGGGTCAGGAGACAGACTCCCTCACATCAGACACTCCCAACCAGAGCAGGGAAAGTTCTAAACCTTCAAGGGACCCTCCTGTGCTCAGGGCAGGACCGGATCACTAAAGAACTCTTGGCCTTGCTGAAGTAGGGCTGAGAGAGGCCACCACCAAGTTCTCTAAACCAGACCAGGGTAGGCGTCAGGGACATTGATGCCAAGGAAACACCTTGAAACGTTAGGAACAACGTTCTCAACTTCCCCACCCCTCCCCGAGCCCAGCATTCGGGAGAGACGGGGGGCTCCCTGCCCCTTCCCTGTGGCCGGATGCCTCCAGGTACCCCTCGGCCAGCACAGCACAGGGCTCCGGGGGCCACAAGCCATCTGGCTCCACCCCAAGACCTCAGAGCAGGGCCATGCTGCCACCCTGCTTACAGCTGAAGGAAAGACAAAGGATCCTACAGTTTCAATTTCCTCTTTCAGCAGGAGGACCTTAAGGGCAGAAACCAGGGCATCAATGTCTCTGCTTCCTCCCTGCTGCAGGGGTCTTCTGGGCCCCGTGTTATGAACAGCAGGGTGGGCACGCACTGAGGCCAAGACTCGAGGGGGCCCCCACACCCATTCTTAGCAGGTAGGACATGTGTGGGGAACCCGATGCTCCAGGAGTCACGTGGCTCCTAAGTCCCGCAAGGAGGCTCTGCCATTCCCGACTTAGAGTGGGGTTTCCCCAGAGGGACTGGCACCTCCCTGGGATTCCTAGGAACTCCTGGGGTAGAAAACTTGACCTGAGGCAAAGGGCAGGGCGTCAGTGGTCAGGGCCAACTAAGTTCTGGCTGGGCCAGACATATGTTCACCGCTGTCATCCTCTGAGCAACCCTGTGAGGAGGAAACGCGCTCAGAGGCAGACCTGGGAATACCACCCAGGGCTCTCAGCACGCCTCCCACACGCCATCCGCCAACGGAGACCAGGTCACAGGTCGGGAGGTGGTTGCGGGTGACCGACCCAGCGGCTTTCACAAGTGAGTCTGCTTGTTGAAAGAATGCGACGTGCAGGGAGCTCGGCTCAGCACCCTGTGACGGCCGAGGAGGCGAGGCGGGGGTGGGGGGGCAGAGGGAGGTCCGAGGGGTGCGTGTGTACACATGCACTGATGGCCGATTTCTGTGGCTGTATGGCAGAAACCAGCACAACATTGTAAAGCAATCATCCTCTGATTAAAAAACAAGCAAAAATAAAGTGAACTTGAAAAGAAAAACAAAAATGGTACATGGAACCGGAAGAGCTCCCCGGTCAGGGGTCAAGCCTGCCCCTCCCCTGCAGCCCCTTGCCCTCAGGCAGGAGGGGCTGGCTTCCTTAAGCCAGGAGTGCGGACTGTGGGGGACAAGGTGCAAGGCTAGGGGGCAGGGGGCGCTCACCTGCCACCTCCACGATCTGGTGCCGGGCGATGTCATAGTAAGGGTCATCCCACTTCAGGTGTGTGACAGGCTCTGGGGAGCTGCTCTTGGAGTCATCTGAGGAACACAGCAAAGTCAGGGGACGATCCGGGGGCTGCGCTAACGTCCCCCTCTGAGACTCGTGCTCTCTGGCCCTTCCCCAGGTAAGGCCTGTGCCCCAGCCCCACCCTCATCTGATCTGGTCTGCTCTGATGGGGGCTGATCTGTTTGTCCCCACCTCGTCCTCCCAGGGTCTTCCTTCCACAGGAAGTGCAGGTGGGTCTCCCCTTCTAAGGCACCCAAGGCTGCTGACATCAGGCCGCACCCACCTGACTTGGGAAAGTCGGGCATTTCATCTGAGGGCCAGTTCTTCTCATCAATGGAAGCTAGCTTCAGCTGGTTCAGAGCCTGGCTGGGGTCATCTAAGGTCAGGTCGTCCTGCAGCTCTGAGAGCGGGTCCATGGCCAAGCCTGCACCTCACAGCTCCACACGGCAGAACCCACAGAGAACCCTGAGAGACAGAAGGGAGCTGGCTGCTCAGTGAGACACTCTCTTCACCCATGACTTCTACGGCAAGCCCTCTGGCCCCCACTCTTTGCTCCCCTGTTTTGTCCCTGTTCCTTAACATCTCTCCCCCGTGCCAAGAGCACCATGGAGCTCCTGGCTTTCCTGGCTCCATGGTTTTCTGGCACGCTGTCAGGAAAGGCAGCTGAGGCAACAGAGGGCACGGCTCAGTGCCCGCCGTCAGGCCCCTCCAGCTGGATGTGCAAGGGCTGCGCCACACCCTGCACTGCCCATTGCCCTGCTGGGTCAGCCATGCCATCCCAGCTGCGGAGGGTCAAGGCCCGTGCCCCTCTCCTCTCCGGTCATAGAGCACGGACGCCTCCCAGACCCCAGCAGTTACGGGGAAGAGATTTTGCAAGACTCTAAGGAGCACAGGGTTGCTCCAGACCCCTGCCTGAAACAGGTCAGCTGTGGTCCTGGGAGCAGGAGGTGGCCAGAGGCAATAAGGGTGAAGGAAAAAGGCCACAGCCAAGGGGCCCAGCTGGGTTTGCCCCAGAACAGGATCGAGCAGCAGGAAATGCAATCTGCCTGCCAGTCACCGCGGACAGTCTGCAGGTTCCTGGAGGCTCCCAAGCCCACTCTACTCTGTGGGGACCTCCTGATGCCGGTTTCAGACCACCTTAAGGATGGGAGGGTACAGGTGGGGAAGGAGGAAGCCCACAATACCCAGAGTGCAGAGATCCGGGAGGTGGAAACTAGCACAGCAGCAGCCACAGGCAGGCAAGGAGAAGAGCCAGCTCTGACGTTGGGTCTGCTCGGGTCTGGGGTCTGGCCTTAGGGACGCGGCTGCATGCAGCTTGGAGGCGGCACCTTCTGCCCTCGGCCCTGACGAGAAGTTCACCCCTTCTGCCTTCACCAGCTCACCAGATGTGTAAGGGAGGGGAGTTTTAATTTAACCCATTCGGCCAACCCCGCAGGAGAGGCTGCTCTAAGTCCACTGCATTCCTGGAGCCCCGAAAAATGACATATATGGTCAGAGACTCAGCAGGGCAGATAAGGAGTGCAGACAAGACCCAGACGCGGGTAGGGGAGAAGAGGCGAGAACTGTGGGCCCAGATCCAGACCCTGGACACCTCTGAGTGACGTGACAACCTCCTGTGCACGTCTTGGCAAAGATTCTGGATGGCAAACTGGCGGCTCCCTACTTCCTTATGTAGCAACAACCTAGCAACAACTACCGTGTTAACAGAGCAACCACACTGCTTCAGTGGTAAAAGCTCTTTGAAAGTCTGGAGCCAAAACTGAGTCGCCAAACAACTCCCCTGCCCCACCCAAAAAGCACACCACAACTTCTTTTTCTTCCTCTTCCTGTCCTCTGGCCTTACCTGCTACCCTTATTCACTGCTTATCACCAGAGCACAAGTCCCTTTCCACAAACACTAGAAAGATGTCCTTTCTTGTTTGGGAAGGCATTTCTCCCACTGAGTGCCTCTGTACCCCTCACCCCAGCTCCCCATTCCATTTCGACCCTCCAACACCTAATTCAGAAATAAGCATCGCCCCAACATTCAGCCAGGAGGCTGTGAAGGCTCCCCCAGCGGGGACCCCTCTCACCAGGTAACAGGGACAGAATGCAGCTCACAGGAACCCTCTCCAGGCCTGAGCCTTCTCTCCATCCCCTCTGCTAGGTTATTGCCCAGAGACCAAGAGTTCCTTCAGCCCTGCCCCCAGCTGTTCCAGAGAAGTCTTCCTGCTCACGGTGGGTATTTGATGCTGTGAAAAAGGCATGGGAAGAGATACACCGAGACCTGGGCCATAGAGCTGCGTGGGTCACAAAATGCTGAGCAAGTCTTCTTCCTATCTAGGCCTAATTTCCTCGTCTACAGAAGTGAAGGTTCCTCCCAGAAATATAATTGTCCAGCGGTCTAAAATACTTATGCTAAAGTGGACAACAGGATTAGAAGAAACAGCTGGGAGTTGAAGTATGTATGAGGGAGGGAGAGGGACACTTTCTCAAAGGGAGATGAGTTTAACCCCACCTCTTCCAGTAACTCTTGCATTTTGCCAGGTCTTCCAAACTGACCTCTCTCCTGCCCCATAACCTCCTTTACCAGCACAACTAATCATTCTTGTTTCCACCTCCCAGCCAGTCTGGCCTCTCTCATCACTTTCCAACTAACAGCTTTTGCCCAAGTGAGCCCAGAAGCTCAGCTCCCATTCAGTGGGAGGGGAAGGGAGGCTAGTACAGGGAAACTGGAACATAAAATAGTGGAAAAGAAGTATCCTGGCTGCCTAAGACTCCTGTCGCTTACAAGTCCTGCACCACTCTGCAAAACACTCTTTTTGTTGTTATTTAGTCACTCAGTCATGTCCGACTCTTTTGTGACCCCACCAGGCTCCTCTGTCCATGGGGATTCCCCAGGCAAGAATACTGGAATGGGTTGCCATTTCCTTCTCCAGGGGATCTTCCCAACCCCGAGACAGAACCCATATCTCCTGCATTGCAGATAGATTCTTTACCACTGAGCAACCTGGGAAGCCTTTACTCTCAGAGTAAATTTTCCCTTCTCAGTTGGTAAAATGTCGACCTTTACAAAAATCTTCAAGACTCACTTTAGGCAGAAGTCCTGGAACTCTGAAATTCTGGAGAAATTAGTGGCTTTTTCCCTCAACAAAATCAGCATGTGCGTGAAATCTTGCATGAAATGTAAGGGATTCACAGGCCCTCTGAGAATTCCTGTTTAAGAAATCCTGCCTGACCTACTCAAAACTACATTTGGCACAGAGTAGATGCTCAGTTATTTTTTTGAGTAACAGAACAAGTCAATTTGTATCCTGAGAGGAAAAGGGAACCAACCACCCATGAAAGTGAAAGTGAAGTCGCTCAGTCGTGTCTGACTCTTTGTGACCCCGTGGACTGTAGCCCACCAAGCTCCTCTGTCCATGAGATTCTCCAGGCAAGAGTACTGCAGTGGGTTGCCATTTCCTGTGAGCTGGATACAAATTACTTTTTCACAACAGCACCAGTGAGGTATGTAAAACAAGAGAGGTATGTAAAACCCATTACAGTTTGAGAAACCTAGCACCAGAAAAAAAAAAAAAAAGTAATAATAAGGCAATTGCTTAGGGTCATACAGCAAAGTCAAGATTCTAACCCATGTCTACCTTAAGGTGGTCCCTTTGTGCAGGTCAATTCCTTCAGTATTCTCTAAGAGACTGTTATTCAAGAGATTCTCAAAGTTCTACAAAAAGGGCAAAGTAAAGCTTCTTCCCTAATCTCCTCTGTGGATAACTGGAATAAACAACATGAAATCGTATTCTCTGGCGTTGGGATCGCCCTCCTAGGTGGGACTCCAGAATTGTGAAAATGCAAATCTCACAACACAGCGGCAAAACTTCCAACTACAATCACATCTGCACAGAAACTCATGGTTTACCAAACCCGGCTTGGGTGTAATTTTCCCATGTCACGAAGAGGAAAATGTAACCCGAGAAATGGCAAAGGTGGAATACTTCTTCCCCCAAACCTCTTGGTCTTCGTGTTTGCCCAGCTGGGACCAGGGAGACTTGCCCTTCCCACGAGCTTGCTCGATGACAGCCAGCGAGGCGCCCAGGAACGAGGAAGTAAAGTCCTCTCACTTCAGAACCAAGTGGAGCAGAGCCCGCGCAGTGGGAAGGCCAGGTTCCCAGGCCCCACTCCATCCTCGCACCCTTCCGCGGTTCTGCTCCGATCCTCCCCATCCGAACCCCCTTCCTTCAGAAGATCTGACCGGTCCCTTTCCTGCCCCCGTCACCCCCCAGGGAGACCCAGCACCCCGCAGCTCACCGTGGAGGGGCACCGCTCTCCCTGCCACGCCTGTCAAAGATCTGCAAACATCCGGCTCTTCTGTCTCACGGGGAACCGCCCCCTCCCAGTCCCTTCACTCCCCAGCCACTTCCGCCACACCTCCAACCTACTTCCGACCTGCCGCCGGGTCCCAACGAGCCCTTCGAGGAAGCTCCTCCCCTTCCGTACGTGCCTGCGTACGTGCCCACCAGGAGGAGGAACAGTGTCACTGTCCGGGTGGTCCCTCCCGGGGGAAGCGCCAAGAACAATTAGTTCCTCTTTACCGGATACTCAGATCCCCGGGGGACCTCCGGAATTCTAAGCTAGTATTGTTCTAGGACAGAGATTGGCCTCACCAAGTACTCCCAAACCCCCGGTCCTGTGCACCCGTGAGGTCTGACTCTGGATTCTTTCCCGAAAGGAAATTTGGATGTCCGTGACTGTTCCTCGGGGGAAGCTGAGAAGGCGAAGCTCACTTCCGGCGGAAGGAGGCTTTCTGACCCGGGATGGAGGCGACCGAGGAGCTGCTCTTGGGGAGGGGGAGACTGCAGTTAGGTGAGTGACCTGCGGGTGTCTCCGACTCTCCGCTCTGCTCTGGCAACACCGGACGTTCTCTGGTCAACTCTTTATTTCCTGACCGGTTTCCTCCCGAGCCTGGCGTCCCCCTCCGGTGCCCTCCAAATCGCTGGGGCCTCCTTAAGAGCCCTCGAAGCGGAGGGCCCTCTTGGAACCCTTAGAGATCCCTCAGGCTCCTAAAACCTAGATGGACCTCGCGTTTCCTTCCTCACCCCACCTTGCGGCACCCCCACCACCTCTTGGGCCGCTTCCTCTCTCCCCGCAGCCCCCGATCCACGCCTGGGCCCGGACTCGGGATGGAGCCCTCCCAGCGAAGGCTGTGCACCGGGACTCAAAGACGTCCCGCCCGGACCGACCCGAGCCATCCTCGTTCTGAAGAGCCTCCCCCGGGGTTTGGCCCTTGGCCCCTCACTCACCGCGGAACAGCGCTTGGGGGTCTGGTGTGTCGGCGAGCCCTTGCAGCCGGGACTGCTCTGGGGGCCGCTGGAAGAGGAGTCTGTCTCCGAGCAGAAGGGAAATGGAGTGGAACCAAAGCGGAAGGAGGTATTGAGGGATAGGCGTCTCCTCATCGTGGTTGAAAATTAGACGTTTCCAGATAACGTTCCAGAGTGTTAGAAGGTGCAGAGTATTTCAAGAGATGGGAGGTGGTTTGTGTCTGGTCTCTCAGGGATTGTTGTTTCCCCTCTCTTGGGGTAACTAAGGGGGTGCAAAAAGTTGTTAAAAGGTAGGTTAGTAGAGGGGACTGACGATCCAGTGGTTAAGACTCTGCTTCCACCGCAGGGAGGAGGGGTTTCATCCCTTATCCTCTGGGAACCAAGGCCCCCACATGCCACTGTGGCACGGCCAAAATGTAAAAAAGAAAAGAAAAGGTGGATTAGAGGAGTGTCGGTAGTCCCAAAAGTCAAGAGCAAAGGTTTTTGGAATTACAAAGCCAGGGAGTTAAATCCCAGCTTTGTCATATAACGAGTTCTCTGCCATATCTCACTGAACTCATGGAAGTCTTACTGCTTCTGCTGTTCAGTTTCGTAATCCTCCACACGACTGAGCGACTTCACTTTTCGCTTTCATGCATTGGAGAAGGAAATGGCAACCCACTCCAGTGTTCTTGCCTGGAGAATTCCAGGGATGGGGGAGCCTGGTGGGCTGCCGTCTGTGGGGTGGCACAGAGTCAGACACGACTGAAGTGACTTCAGCAGCAGCAGCAGCAGCCACACCTTGGGAGAAGGTGAGGGACAGTTTTTGGTTTTGGCCTTTATTGAATGAAAACTCAAACAGCGTAGTCCCGGAGAGGCAGACCAGCGACCATTAACCTTCCAGGGACGTCATCTTAGATCTGTCTCAGGAAAGCTTTCCTCGGGGTTTGTTGTTGTTTGTTTTACCCTGGCCCCCTCCAGCACATGGGAGAAGGACTTACATTGGTTTATTTCAGGACGTGTCACTAGGCTCATGGGGAGACATCTGTGCTTGTGAGCAGAGTGCAGGCTGGACTAGGTAAGTTACAGGATGCTCCTCTGGGGCCTGTTGTAGTGGCAGGGGGTGGAGCCAGAAGTGGTCTGTAAGTCCCACCCAGAGATCTTTTGCAGTGAGTGTTCCCAGAGGCGCCGGGTCCTGTAGGACTCAGACTGCCGAGGAGCTGGGGCTTCCCGGGAGGGCCGCAGGAAAGGGAGCTTCTGGGCTAGCCTGTGCTCTGCTTTGCAGTTTGGTGCAGCGGGGCAGGCTGGAGGGCGAGGGGAACGTGGCCCCAGTGCGGATCGGCGAGAGGCTGCACCTGCAGGTGTCCCGGCTCGTGCTGCCAGGCTTTGAGCTGCGGCTGTGGCCCCAGCTTCCCTCCGAGGGCCCAAGCCCCACTCAGCCCAGGCTAGAGGAAGCGGCATCCGAGGCGGCAGAAGTGGAGTCTGCCATGCGACAGGAAGCGGCCTCCCCCGGGGAGGATGCAGCGGAAGCTTGCCCAGGTATGTGCCAGATAAACACTGGCTTCCCACATTATCACCTGAATTACCTGTGTTGATAAGATAAAGCAGAGCTCCCAGTGTAAGATGGCAGGGGAGAACAGTAGCTTTTCTGAGGGGAAAGGGCAAAGCCTGGATATTTATTGAAATTTGAAAGTCTGGTATGAGGTGGATTTTTCAGTATGGGATAGGGGTGGGGTATGATCAGGCTTGGGGTAAGGATCATAACATAATGACAGTGGCTTAGGATCGTGGACGCAGCAAGACTAGAATTTTCAGATGAGAGGTTTAAGGAGTTTGGGAATGTAAACTCACTGGATGCTCTTTTTGATGAGTAATGAGTCTTTTCCATGGAATGAACAGTATAGTTGACTCTTGAACAGCACAAGAGTTAGGGACATTGGCTCTCTCTGGGCAGTCAAAAATCTGAATATTACTTACAGCTAGACCTCCATATCCAAGGTTCCATATCTGTGATTCTGCATCTACAGAGTCACCCACCCGTGATTGTGTAGTGCTGTGGTTGAAATTTCTGTTGAAACAAATCCACGTATAAGTGGGCTGTGCAGTTCAGAGCTTTGTTGTTCAAGGGTCAGTTGTATGGATGTTTGCATGTTTTATCTTCCTGAGTTAAGTTTCCCAGAATAGTAAGATAACCTGGATGAAGACAGCAAGCTGTGTGTAAAGTTCCCAATTCTCTCTTTTTTTTTTTTTTTCTGTCTGGGCTGGGGATGTGGGTTCCTTTATTTTCAGATGAGCTAAAGTGAGGAGGTGGTGGTCTCAGCTCATCAGAAATGCCTGCCTGTACCCAGAGGGAGCCCAAGGGCACTCTGGGATGGCCTTCTCTGGGGATCACTCAGATGTCTAGAACACCACGGTTCTCAGGAGAGCCTCCCCAGAAGGCCCCTGAGACTGGCCAGAAACAGCACGTGGCTCATCCTCCAGGGAAGAGATCGGTGTCATGGCTCTCTCCGTGGTTCAGGGGCGGAGGAGGAGGAGAAGACGTATTCTTAGAACTTCCTGGTAAGACCACCATGACCACCTGCTACCGTCTCTACTAAGCCCAGCACCCTACTCTTGCCTTGCAGATCCTGGTCACCAGTCACCCCCCAGCATCCAGGCAGAGAGTGTGGTGAGCCCTGGACTTACGCCCCAGACCCAGGCCCTGGTTCCTGAGGAGAGCCAGCCACTCGGCCCGCTGCCTGCAGATGGCAGCGTGGACGAGGAGGACCCGCCGCAGATCCAGATGCCACCTGAGCCTCAGAGCAGCTCTGCTCCCCAGCAGGGCCCTGCGAGGGGTGAGGCCAGTTCCTCCTCTTCTGACAGGGCCCCCCAGCTGTGTGCTCACCTGGTCAAGAAGTTGCGGAGCCCCAGCGGTCAGCGCCCACCCAGAGCGAAGACCTCAGAGCCCAGGGCCCAGGCGACTGGAGAGCTGCAGCGCCCTGGCTTCCCCGCGTGCCTGCGGAGCCCCCCTGGCCCGGCGGGAGGCTCCCCGAAACAGGGCCGACGGTACCGCTGTGGGGAGTGTGGCAAGGCCTTCCTGCAGCTCTGCCACCTGAAGAAGCACGCGTTCGTGCACACGGGCCACAAGCCCTTCCTTTGCACCGAGTGCGGCAAGAGCTACAGCTCAGAGGAGAGCTTCAAAGCCCACACGCTGGGCCACCGCGGGGTGCGGCCCTTCCCCTGCCCGCAGTGCGACAAGGCCTACGGCACCCGGCGAGACCTCAGAGAGCACCAGGTGGTCCATTCCGGCGCGCGGCCCTTCAGCTGCGAGCAGTGTGGCAAGGCCTTCGCCCGCCGGCCCTCCCTGCGGCTGCACCGCAGGACGCACCAGGTGGCGGCGACCCCCGCCCCGTGCCCCTGCCCCGTGTGCGGGCGGCCCCTGGCCAGCCAGGGCTCGCTACGGAACCACATGCGGCTGCACACGGGGGAGAAGCCCTTCCTGTGCCCACACTGCGGCCGTGCCTTCCGCCAGCGGGGCAGCCTGCGCGGGCACCTGCGGCTGCACACGGGGGAGCGCCCCTACCGCTGCCCGCACTGTGCCGACGCCTTCCCGCAGCGGCCTGAGCTGCGGCGCCACCTCATCTCCCACACGGGCGAGGCCCACCTGTGCCCTGTATGCGGGAAGGCACTCCGGGACCCGCACACGCTGCGCGCCCACGAGCGCCTGCACTCGGGGGAGAGGCCCTTCCCCTGCCCGCAGTGCGGCCGGGCGTACACGCTGGCCACCAAGCTGCGGCGCCACCTCAAATCCCACCTGGCTGACAAGCCCCACCGCTGCCCCACCTGTGGCATGGGCTATGCGCTCCTGCAGAGCCTCAGGCGGCACCAGCTCAGCCACCAGGCCCGGGCTCCCGCCAGCCCACCCTGCGTGCCGCCCGCTGCTCCTGAGCCCACCGTGGTGCTCCTGCAGGACGCAGGCAGCGAAGGGGACGGCGCCCCGGCCGGGGACATCTTCGAGGTCACCGTTTCCCAGGGCCAGGAGAAGTGCTTTGTGGCGCCTGAGGAGCCGGGCCCTGCCCCCGGCCTGGTGCTCATCCACAAGGACCTGGGCATCAGTGCCTGGGCGGAGGTGGTGGAGGTGGAGACGGGCAGCTGACAGCCTCGCCTTACCCCACAGAGCTCTGAGAGAGGCTCGGGTGTCTGAGCGGGGTGAGCTTCCTCTCTGGGCTCCTGATAGAGGCCAGTCTGTGAGAAGCAGGTTAGGGACTTCCCTTCCCGTTTCCAGACAACCACATTGTTCCCCAAGACCCTTAGTAATGTAAACCACTTATGGATCGTCTGTGAAATTTTCCTGTCAGCCTACAGGGGACCTTGTTCTGCCTGCCTCCCTGGGAACTCCTCGAGGTGCCTGTTTGATCACCGTGGAGGTGGCCCTGCCTGGGCACTTAGTACCAGGTTCTGTCTCTCCTACCCAGCTCCCCGAGGGACGTGTACTTCTCTTTGGTCCTAAACAGGATGACTTAGGGTTAAAAGGCCAGCGAGACTCAGCTCACCGCTCACAAGTCTCTAAGTCAGACTGAAGGTTATTTTGGCAGCTTTTCTCCCCACCTAAGGGCTGTGAGGGTGGCTTCTGTTCTGTGCTGAGCTCACCAGACTCACTGGAGGTGGCTGGGGCCAGGTCTGCACCTTCTGTGCGTCTGGCCAAAGGCAACCCTGTGGAGGGAAAGAGCAAAGAACGAACGTGTGTTTTGGACCAACACAGCGGGCCTGGCCTGCCTGAGTTGCTGGGGACGTGGGTGTGATTGAGGCAGAGGCGGTGCGCTTTGCAGAGCGCAGGTCTGCAGGAGCGAAGAGCACTGGGGGAGAGTTCAGGGACCAGTGCTTCCCTGTGCTGTGAACCTGTTGAAGGGGGTGGGTCAGCTTGGCATCAGGGAGGGCGCCCACAGGAGATGATAATAAACATCCTTTTTTTGTGGGCCAGTCCGTTCTGTGAGTTTACTTATATAACCCTCATAGCGGCCCGGTGAGGTAAAGAAACAGGAATGAAGAGCTTTCAGCATCCTGCCCAGAGTGACAAAGCTGAGATTCAAACCCACGGAGTCGGGCTCTTACCCTCCACGCTCTGCTGCCCTGCATTTCAGCTGCCACGTGGTGGATGAGTCAGTGGGGGAAGGTGGGGGTGTGGGGAGCTGTGTGTGAAGATGCCCCGGTGAGGGTCTGGGGCGTAAGCCCCTGGGACCAGCGTGGCTGGAGCAGGGAACGAGGAGCGAGGAGGCAGGGCCAGGTCACACGGGCCTTGCTTCGGGGAGTGTGGAGTTTATTCTCAGTTCATTGAGGGCCTCTTTGAAGGGTGGTGAGCAGGGGGATGGGAGATTGGTATTTAAAGAGACCCCTGGAGAGGATGAGCAGGCAAGAGGCAGGTGTGGGAGTCAGTGAGGTGGCGGGGAAAGTTGGCAGCAGTGGGAATGCAGTCACTGACCCAGCAAACAGCGCTTCCTGTGTGCTGGGCATCAAGGGTAGCAGCAACAACCGTCTCTGTGTAAAGAGCCAGGAAACAAATACATACCAGATCATGGTCCTTGCAGCGAAGAGTAATGCAAGGAGGGGCTGGAACGGGGCGCGAGACTCCACAGAAGGTGGTCAGGGAAGGCCTCCAGTAAGGAGACAGACCGCGCTGTGGAGAGGAGGGAGCCAGGTCAGTGTCTGCAGACAGCTGGGCTCCAGGCGGAGGGAGCAGGGCTGCCAGGGCCCAGCGAGTTCAAGCAAGAGCAAGGACCAGCGTGGCCCAGGCAGGGTGGGGAAGGAGATGAGGGCTGGTGGCCAGGGCTTGGGGTGACGTTCTCTGGAAGGTAGAAGCGACCGAATTCAGAGAGGGAGAGAAAGGTCTGGCTCCGACCTTTTGACTTAGCAAGTTAGGTGGCCCTGGGGTGGGACCAGGACAGCTGTGAGCTGGGCTGGGCTGGGCTGGGTTGAGGAGGGAGATTGCCAGTTAGCAGGAATGGCACCGCCTGTGGGGAGAGGGGAAGCCTCGCAGGAGGGACTAAGGCAGCCTCTGATGAAACCAGGAAACCTGGCACGTGTGAGTCATGGAAACTGATGGAAGAGCATCTCGGCAAGGAGCAAGGATGGCTGTGCCTGTTGAGAAGGTGGAAATTTGCAGAAGCTGCCAGTGAGCTGAGTGAGGGCAGCTGGAAGCCAGACTGGAGACTGCTCTGAGAAGGGGCAGGCAGGAGAGATGGGAGCTCACATTCTTGTTCCCTCCTCCTGACCTGCAAGCTGGGTGTCGTGCCCCCATTTCACAGATGAGAAACTGATTCAGAGCGGGGTAGTCCCAGCCAAGACCACACAGTCAGAGCCAGGATCGCAACGTGGCATGTCCTGCGGTTCCCCATCACTCGATCACGGCGCCACAAGCAGCCTTGTGTCTTCTGCTTGGCCACTGACTAATTCATCCACCCACCCAGCCTGAATAACTTCTTGGCAGAGCGTCATTCTGAGATTGTCCAAGGAGAGGGAAGACAGTGAGAGACGGTGACAATCTGCGGAAAGCAAGCCCACACCATCCAAAACCTGAAAAACAGCTTCTAATAATAGTTTTGAGTCAGCCAACCCCCTGACTCAGCCTGGTAGGTCTTATTCTTTTCTGTCTCCAGTTTCAGGCAGGTCATTCCAACTCAAGTGACCACTCAGCTGTGTCTAGCCAGTGTTAGGTAACCTGGGACATGACTATCGCTTGAGATTGAACTATGTGGGGAAACGGGGGTACTTTGGGTTGCTGGGAAGGCCTGTCGATGCCTGCAACCATCCTCGGGCCAAAAGGTGGGGTGTTTATTTCCCACTTTGGTACATCTTCACACAGATGGGGGTCTTTTCTCTCCACTGAGTGTCCCTGGAGATGCAGAACAGTGTCAGACCATGTCACCAAATTCAGGCACCTGGATTAGCAGCCTGTCCTCAGAGTGCTGACAGCTGAAGCGGGAATGGTGTCGGAGAGCATCGGCCAACTTCCTCCCGTTTCAGATAAGATAACAGAGGCCGAGCGAGAAGTCCCCCACGGAGGCATGAGACCAGTGAAGAGCAGAACCAGGACAGGGCCCCAGGCCTTCTGAAGCCCACCTTAGTGCCTCTCCAGTGGAAATGCAGTGAAACCGATCATGGGAATATGGTTTGAGAAAGAATCCCCTCCCGCATATCAAAACAGTTCCTGTTTCGTTACAGTGTTGGAAGTCCTTTATTCCCTGCTTCTTTTCTCCATCCACTGATGAAGTCACTTTGAACTGTTTGGTGTATTTACCACCGAATGTGAATGCTGCTTCTTGCTGTAGAGCAAAGTTGCAATGAAAATGTTGCTGGAAGCTTTTTCACAGATCGAACCACGCAGTGTGTATAGCTGCTGAGCCAAACATCAGAAAGGGCGGGAGACAAGGGATCTTTTATCCTGACTTGCAGCTTTAACACTGTGAGAAAAATGTTCACAATAGAATAAAATTTGATTCGTGGACTAGACAAGCACAGGTGTGGATCACAGCTTCACCCTGAACCAGCTGCATAAACTCAGGCAAGTCACTTCTTCATGCCTGTTTGCTCATCCATAAAATGGGACTAGCCGTAGTACCTGCCTCATCAGCACTACATACCTGGCACCTGATGAGCACCTAATAAGTTGCAGCTGGTTATTGATAGTATTGGAGGGGCTTCCCTGGTGGTCCAGCGGTGAAGGCTGCACTCCCAGTGCAGATGGCTGGATTCCATCCCTAGTCAGGGAACTAGATCTCACATGTTTCACCTAAGACTCGGCGTAACCAAATTAAAAAAAACAGTATTGGGAGCAGCCCCCTTAACGTGGAGGACAGACTGAGGTCCCTGCTGCCGGCAGGTCAGCATCACCTGGGGCTTTTGTGTCCAGGTGCACGTCCTGTGGGTATACAGTAGTACCCCCTCCCCCGCCTTGGTTTCACTTTCCACGGTTTCAGTTACCTACAGTCAACTCCCCTCCAACAGCATTAAATGGAAAATTCTGGAAATAATTTGCAAATTTTAAGCTGTGAACTCACTCTAAGTGGCATAGAGAAGTCTCTTGCCCGCCCACCCTTCGTCCAGTGTAGATGACCCTCCCGTTAGTATAGGAAACAGCAGTATGGACAGGGTTCAGTACTATCCATGGTCTCCGGCATCCACTGAGGGTCTTAGAATGGATCCCCTTCGGATAGGTGCGTGGTGCAGTTAGGCTGTGCCCTGCCAGACTGTCAGGACGGGGTCATATGAGAAGAGCGGCAGCCCAGGAGGCGGGAGGCAGGGCCTGGTCCTCGCTGGATAACCACCTCTCTGTAAGACCTTGACCATTAGCTTCCCAACTCTGAGGCTCCCATTCTTCAATGACCTGGGAAACGACCAGATCAGTGGATCCCAATCTCAGCTTCATCATGAAGCCTTTTTTGGCTCACTTTTTTTTTTCTTCTGTGGGTCTTATATATATATATTTAATTTTATTAAGAAAAATTGATTTATATTTTTAAATCAAAATAGAAAACTGCTGATCAGCTTAAGTAACAAAAGACAAGACAACCACCTAAAAAGATATAATTTCAGCCAAAAGGGAGAAAATTCCTTTTTTATTTTTTGGCCCCACCATGTAGCTTATCGAATCTTAGCTCCCCAGTGAGGGATCGGACCAGGGTCCTCTGCAATAAAACCTTGAGTCCTATCCACTGAACTTCCAGGGAATTCCTGGGGGGAGAAATTATAAAAATTACTTTTATAATTTTTTGAGTTTTTTTTAATATGCAAAAGCACAGGCCACCATGTGGTACATGCCCAGAGGCCTAGGTTTCAAAATGTCTGGGTTTAGTAATATCTGATCTCCTTTCTGGCTCTGAAATTCTATAATTCTGTATTCTGGGACACAATTTGGCTGTTTTCAGTAATTATAGAACTTCACTTTAGAACATAATTTTGGCTTCACCCATGATTTGTTTTTGATGCCAACACACAACCCCTCATTATGGCCTTGTTCTCAGAGGAAAATTCAACTTGCTTGAAAGGTGCAGGTATGTGTTTGTGGTGAAAGCAGGAATGACAAGCTTGACTGTAGGTGCCTCCTGGCCCCAGAGAATTCCAGGGAAAAGGTCCCTGGAGGCTGGGCGGCTTGCGGTGGGCCCTGAGGCCTAAGCCTGTGCTCCGTCCGCTGGGGCCCGTCACCCATGGAAGTGCCACCCTGTCCCACAGAACTCTCAGATCCCCCCAGAGCTGTACTCACAGAGGAGTGCTCTCCCCGAGTCCTCTCCACAAGCTAAAGAGTGGATGCAGCTTGTGTTCACTCAAGAGAGCACTTGATAATCCCGGCCTCCATTTCTTAAGGAATTAAGTCCACTTTCATCATGAACATTTTCAAACAAAACACATGTAAAAGAATAATGTAACAATCCCTACCACCTAGATTTAATGATCATTAACATTTTGCCCTGCTTGTTTCATCTGTTTATAGTAAATCCCTACGTATAATCTGTAATTTACAAGGATTTAGAAGCACTATGTCAGCTAACACTGAGCAAACTAAAAATAACTCTTCCATATCACTGCATATCTAACCTATGTTTAGATTTTATTTGTGCAAAATTAGTCTTTTTACAGTTGATGTGTTCAAAGGTCTGAACCAGTCACGGTCCTCCTGTTCCCTTTGTGCATTCGTTGTTAGGTCTTTTCGGAAAGGTCTCTGCCACCCACCCCTGTCATTCCCATGTCAGGAAGTTGCTAGAGAACCCAGGGTCATCTGTCCTGTCGGCATCTGTCCTGTTGAATGTCCCTCCTTCCTTGGGGTCGGCGTCTTACTTACTCCTGTGTTGTCTGCAGGTCCTCTAAACTAGTAATTAAATCGAGACATTTGATCCAGTCCAGGTTCACTGTTTCGGGAAGAACCCTTCACTGGCGTCATTGTGGATTCCTCGTTGCATCATATCCCATAATCCATGCTGTTTATTGAGTGCTTATTGTGTGGCAGGCCTTGTGAGACTTTACACACATAATATGCTTTGGGGGAGTAATTTAGTTTTTACTTCACAACAGTAAACTGAATCCAACTAGGCCTGGAAGGAGACAAGAGGTATTTGGAATTCAAAGAATTACAGTGAGAGCACAGACGTAGCAGGATTTGAGAGCTGGGAGGAGGTCTCTGCAGGGACAAGAGGAACCATGGAGATAAGATAAAAGACAAAATCAAATTGATCCTAATGGGAATCCCCTGGTGATCCAGTGGTTAAGACTCCATGCTTCCAGTGTAAGAGATGCAGTTTCAGTCCCTGGTTGGGGAATTAAGATCTCACATGCTGGGTGGCACGGCCCAGAAAATACTACCAAAAAAAAAAAAAATAAATAATCCGAATGGCCGAGAGTCTTCCTGCTGGCCTTGCCATCCCTGGCTCCAAGTGCTCATGGCCCCCACAGTACCCATGCTGTCCCTCTCCTGAGCAAAGAACCCAGTCTGGCCATCCAACCCATCGTTCTTAACTGTGCTGACAACCAGCCGAACCATTTGGGTTGGGCCCAGCGTTTGCCAAGGACCAGACGTCTGGACATGCTCAAAGTGAAGTTCTCGTCAGAAAAGTTCTCTCCGCTAAATGGACGTAGCCATGGGGACTATCGCGGCTTGTAAATTCATCATCCTGGTTCATAAATCCAGGAACGAGCCTGGGAAAGCAGGAATCCTTATAACCAAACCTCATGTTTTCTCCTTGGGAACATCGTCTGAAAACAGCTCCAGGAAGACATGGCCAAGCCTTGCCCCTGCACAGCCGGGCACGAGCGTGCCATGGACTCGGCAAGGCTGCAACTCCGAAGAAGAGCCTGTGGAGAGGCCAGTGTGACCTTAAGCTTCCCAAAACAGCCTTGAGAAGTGAATGCTGTTGTATTTCTGGTTTTACAGGTACAGAGCCCCAGGACCAGCCTCCCAAGCCAGCACTCTCCTGCGTGCTGCGGTACTTGGCTGTCAGGACGGGGGTTTCTGGCAGTGAGGGAACAGGCAGGGCAGTCAGCAGGCCCCGCACTCGGCCGGAACTCTCGGGAGAAGGGGGCCGCTGTTATGCGTTCTGTCCTCCTGGCCAACACCCTCTCCTCCCGCTCAGGTTGACTCAGCGCTGGCCCAGGCTGCTGCTCAGCAGAAGGAAGAGTGCCTGCCTTCGAGCAGGCAGGATGAGGGCTTTCCTGGTAGTCCAGGGGTTAAGACTCTGTGCTTCCACTGCAGGGTACACAGGTTTGATCCCTGGTCTGGGAAGTTCCACATGGCCACAGTGAGGGGGCGGGGGCTCCCCCTTCAAAAAAAAAAAAAAATCAGGAAGAATGAAAGTACATCCCTCTTCAGCTCTACCCCCTTCCTTACTCATATGGAGTTTTTAAAGAAATTAATGGGGTGAGATCTTTTCACCATTAAGAAGGAAAAAAAAAAAAGTGGAGTAGGCTCAACATCATTAGTCAACAGGGAATACAGGTTAAAACCACAACGAGACACGGACACATCCCTCAGAATGGTCGCTGTGAAGTGGATGGATGAGCTGGTGTGATAGGAGTTGCTACAAGTCTTCAAACATTGCTGGTGGGAGTATAAACCAGTACAACCACTCGGGACAACTATTTGTCGAAGTGTCTTAGTCAAAACAAATGCCTGCCTTGGGACCCACTCCTGGATCATCTGTATGCAACAGAAATCAGTGCTTATCTACACCAGGAGACCTGTCCACCAATATCCACAGCAGTACCATTCATTATATCCCCAGGTGGAGGCCTAATTTGGGCTTCTCTGTCCTTGAGATTCTCCAGGCAAGAATGCTGGAGTGGGTGGCCATTTCTTTCTCCAGCAGATTTTCCCAACCCAAGGATCGAACCCGAGTCTCTTATGTGTCCTGCATTATCAGGTGGGTTGTTTACCACTAGCACCCCCCAAGAAGCCCACCAACAGGTGAATGTGTAAATGAAATTACAATATTCATGCAGTGGAATATTACACAGCTTTAAAGGGACCAGATGGCTGATACATGCAGCAGGGATGAACCTCAGAGACGTGCCAAGCGAGAGAAGCCAGACAAACAGGTGTATGCTGGTGGTTTCCATTTATATGAAGCGCAAAAGTAGGAACACTGATCTAGGTAATAATGATGGTGGTTAGAGTAGTGATTATCTCAGGAATGACTCAAAGGAGTCTCTTGGGGGCTGGAAACGTCCTCTTCTTGAGTTGGTGGTAGTTACATGGATGTGAAAAGAAATGCAAAAAAGCAAATGGCTGTCTGGGGAGGCCTTACAAATATCTGTGAAAAGAAGAGAGGTGAAAAGCAAAGGAGAAAAGGAAAGATATAAGCATCTGAATGCAGAGTTCCAAAGAATAGCAAGAAGAGATAAGAAAGCCTGCTTCAGCAATCAATGCAAAGAAATAGAGGAAAACAACAGAATAGGAAAGGCTAGAGATCTCTTCAAGAAAATTAGAGATACCAAGGGAACATTTCATGCAAAGATGGGCTTGATAAAGGACAGAAATGGTATGGACCCAACAGAAGCAGAAGATATTAAGAAGAGGTGGCAAGAATACACGGAAGAACTGTCCAAAAAAATCTTCACAACCCAGATAATCATGATGATGTGATCACTAATCTAGAGCCAGACATCTTGGAATGTGAAGTCAAGTGGGCCTTAGAAAGCATCACTACAAACAAAGCTAGTGGAGGTGATGGAATTCCAGTGGAGCTGTTTCAAATCCTGAAAGATGATGCTATGAAAGTGCTGCACTCAATATGCCAGCAAATTTGGAAAACTCAGCAGTGGCCACAGGACTGGAAAAGGTCAGTTTTCATCCCAATCCCAAAGAAAGGCAATGCCAAAGAATGCTCAAACTACTGCACAATTGCACTCATCTCACATGCTAGTAAAATAATGCTCAAAATTCTCCAAGCCAGGCTTCAGCAATACGTGAACCGTGAACTTCCAGATGTTCAAGCTGGTTTTAGAAAAGGCAGAGGAACCAGAGATCAAATTGCCAACATCCACTGGATCATGGAAAAAGCAAGAGAGTTCCAGAAAAACATCTATTTCTGCTTTATTGACTATGCCAAAGCCTTTGACTGTGTGGATCACAATAAACTGTGGAAAATTCTGAAAGAGATGGGAATACAAGACCACCTAACCTGCCTCTTGAGAAATCTGTATGCAGGTCAGGAAGCAACAGCTAGAACTGGACATGGAACAACAGACTGGTTCCAAATAGGAAAAGGAGTACGTCAAGGCTGTATATTGTCACTCTGCTTATTTAACTTCTATGCAGAGTACATCATGAGAAACGCTGGACTGGAAGAAACACAAGCTGGAATCAAGATTGCCGGGAGAAATCTCAATAACCTCAGATATGCAGATGACACCACCCTTATGGCAGAAAGTGAAGAGGAACTAAAAAGCCTCTTGATGAAAGTGAAAGAGGAGAGTGAAAAAGTTGGCTTAAAGCTCACCATTCAGAAAACGAAGATCATGGCATCTGGTCCTATCACTTCATGAGAAATAGATGGGGAAACAGTGGAAACAGTGTCAGACTTTTATTTTGGGGGGCTCCAAAATCACTGCAGATGGTGACTGCAGCCATGAAATTAAAAGACGCTTACTCCTTGGAAGAAAAGTTATGACCAACCTAGATAGTATATTCAAAAGCAGAGATATTGCTTTGCCGACTAAGGTCCATCTAGTCAAGTCTATGGTTTTTCCTGTGGTCATGTATGGATGTGAGAGTTGGACTGTGAAGAAGGCTGAGCACCGAAGAATTGATGCTTTTGAACTGTGGTGTTGGAGAAGACTCTTGAGAGTCCCTTGGACTGCAAGAAGATCCAACCAGTCCATTCTGAAGGAGATCAGCCCTGGGATTTCTTTGGAAGGAATGATGCTAAAGCTGAAACTCCAATACTTTGGCCACCTCATGCGAAGAGTTGACTCGTTGGAAAAGACTCCGATGCTGGGAGGGATTGGGGGCAGGAGGAGAAGGGGACGACAGAGGATGAGATGGCTGGATGGCATCACGGACTCGATAGACGTGAGTCTGAGTGAACTCCGGGAGATGGTGATGGACAGGGAGGCCTGGCGTGCTGCAATTCATGGGGTTGCAAAGAGTCGGACATGACTAAGCGACTGAACTGAACTGAACTGAACATGGATGTGTGTATAGTAACAGTTTGAGTGAAACACTGTGAGTTGTTTCAACATTGTTGCATACAAGCTAAACCTCAGTTTTTAAAATACATAGAAAAATAGGAATGAGTGTATGTATATATATACAGTGGAAGCGGGCCACCCAGGAGTTGAGCTGGCCCCTAGAAGCCCTGGTCCCTGGCTCCCTGGCACCCCTCCGTCCCTGCGCTGCCCTGGGCCTCTCTGTGCGATCTTCCCACACTGGACATGACCCCAGCGCAGACCCCCACGGCCAGGCCAGGAGGACGGCGAGGCAGAACCCCGAGCGCCCCGTGCTCCTGCTCTTTGGCCCTCTGTCCCAGTTTTACCCAGGACTAATATTTACCCTTCATACTGCAATCGGGGAGTAGGGGAGGCCCGGCCCCGGGGCAGACAGGCGGGGGCAGAGGGAGGGCCCAGCCCCGGAGGCCCGGCAGGCATGGGGGTCTGAGCTGCTCCTGCAGGCCGCCGGTCCTGGGCAACCTGGGAAGGAAGACAGACTGGAGGCCTGGGAGGCCCAGGGCCCCACTCCTCCTCCTGGCAACCGCTACACAGGAACACGCCTCCCCGGCTCCCAGGCAGGGAAGGGACTTGGGACCCCGGCTCCCATCTGGCCACACCCTGCCCTCCATTTCCTTGCGTGTGGACGGTGGACTCCACAGCCCTCCCTGAGGGCTTTCCTGCACACAGCTGCTGCTCACTAAGCCCTTCCTAAGTTCAGAATCTCCTTAAGTCTCTACAGCAAGACACTCTCCCCACCGCCCAGAGGAGGAGACAGGCTCACAGAGGTCAAAGTGACCATCACCTTGCGTTAGGGTGGGAAGGAGCCTACAGGAGAACCCTGTGACCCCACTGACCCCAGAGAGGGAGAGGCTGGGCGGTGGCAGCACCTCTGGGCTCAGCTCTGGGGCTTCCTCCCGGATGGCGGGGGTGGGCTCTCCAGCTGCGTGTCCCTATGGCCCTGAACTGCCGACCTCCGCCTCCTGGCTGATTTCTTCACGTTGGTTCAACATTAACCCGGTGGAGTCAGGACCAGCCCGCAGAGAAGTGCCGGGAGCGGACACACCATGGCGCGCGTCCGAGGCCCGCAGCTGCCGGGCTGCCTGGCCCTGGTTGCCCTGTTCAGCCTCGCGCACAACCAGCATGGTAAGGGGGGCGCTGGAAGCTGCGATAGGCTGGTAGACCAGGGTGTGGGAATGTGGGCTGGGGTCTCCACCGAGAGAAACAGGGCCAGTCCCCAGATCCGCACCGTGTCCAGCTCAGGGAAGGGGCCAGGCGCTCCAGGCCAGATGGACAGTGGCCGCTGCTCTCAGGCAGTATGGAAGGTGGGCTGGGGTTGACCCATGGAAGGAGGGGGCTAGTGGGCTGCCATTAGCAGCCTTCCGGGGCCTGCCGCCATCCCAGAGGCCGCCTCCCTCCGTTTCGGAAGCCAGCAGGGCTTGCTTCCTGCCCCCACGGTGGCCGCCGGCCCACCTTCCTGCCCCCTGCAGTGTTCCTGGCCCATCAGCAAGCATCCTCGCTGCTCCAGCGGGCCCGCCGTGCCAACAAGGGCTTCCTGGAGGAGCTTCGGGAGGGCAACCTGGAGCGAGAGTGCCTGGAGGAGCCGTGCAGCCGCGAGGAGGCCTTCGAAGCCCTGGAGTCTCCCAGTGCTACGGTGAGGCCCCGGTGAGGCAGGGCCTGGCTCCCTCCAAGGGGTCCCAGCTGCAGGAGCACAGAGGAGGGGCCCGAGGAACTCGGCAGCTCTCTGTTGATCGCGTCGTGTGCTTCACTGGGCCGCTGGGATGAAGAGCTCAGTCTCTCTGGGAGCGCCCAGCACCTTGGCTCTGTCAAGGCCCCAGGGTCTGGCAAGGCTCCAGGGCTTCGAGGGAAGGGGGCTCCTCGGTCTTTAGCCGTCTGCGTTGGGATCTCTGGAGCGGCTGGCACTGGCCGCGTGTCTCAGCTTTAGGTCTGTGCCCTCGGGCGCTGAGGTTCCTGTCAGGCCTGGGGCTCAGTGTCCCGGGAGCCCCGAGCAGCCTTCCCTTCCCGGGGGCTCCACCTGGGCCCCTCCTCACCAGTTTACCCCACCCACAGAAATCCCTTTCTGTCTTGGCTGACCTGGGAGGGTGGAGGGGTACAGGCAGTTCCCCTCACGTCCCCAGGGGGTAACCAGAGTAAGAGAAAGGGGGGGCGCATAGGGAGGAGACAAAGTTGACTCTAAAAAGCAGAAGGGACCCTGCCACAGCCTCATACTCAGCCTTGTTTTTCAGGATGTGTTCTGGGCCAAGTACACAGGTGAGCACGCGGAAGACGTTGCTCTGGGAGGGGAGTCCTGGGGACCCCAGCTGCAGAGTGCTCCGCCCCAGCGAGCCTTCTGGTTCACCCAGCCACCCGTCCCTGCGCCCCTGCCTCGTTCCTTCCTTCCTTCCATCGCCTGCCCGCTCCTCTGTTTCTGAGCGCTGTCCCACCCTTTACTTGCCCCCTCCCCACCTCAATCTCAGTGGTGTCTCTGGGTCTTTTCTAGCTTGTGAGTCGGCGAGAAATCCTCGAGAAAAGCTCAATGAATGTCTGGAAGGTGAGGAACTGACATGGGGGTGGGGAGACCCCCCGTGTGCAGAGCGGGGGTGGGGTAGGAGTCAAGGCCCGGGGGTGGGGGGCGGTGGCCTCTGGCAGCTGACATAGCCTTTCTGTTCCTGAGGTCAAGGATGCGTCTTTGCCCCTGGCTGTATGCCTGGTAATCATCCCTAGGATGATTCATTGTGGAGGAGGAAATGAATGAATGCGTCATGAATTAATGCTAAGGCCTCATTCTCAGCCAAGCCCCTGCCCATGCCAATCAGTCTTCCCTGTGTCCCCAAGGGAGAGCTTCGATAACGTCACATTCATTCTCCAACACCGCCCCCGTTGTCCCCAGAATAAAGCACAGGCTTCTTAGACTGGTGAACTTGGTGGGTTCTGAACTTAACATTCTCTTCTAGCCTTCTCTCGCATAGCACCAACCCTGAACCCAGAGCCTCCGCTTCCTGAAAGCAAGCATTTCTCTAAACAGGCCAAGATATGTCAGATCCTGGCCCCTGTTAGCATGATTATCTCCCCGTGGAGAGCCCTTACCGCTCCCCGGCCCCCGCCCCGTCCTTCAAGAACTGGTGCAAATGCACCACCTTGCCGGGCCTTCCGGAGAAGGCAATGGCACCCCACTCCAGTACTCTTGCCTGGAAAATCCCATGGATCGAGGAGCCTGGTAGGAGGCCATCTATGGGGTCGCACAGAGTCAGACATGACTGAAGCGACTTAGCAGCAGCAGCAGCAGCAGCAGCCGGGCCTTCCGGGCACATCGTCCCTCCTCCACTGCTTCCCGAATACACCGTTAGTATGGCAGTAGGCTCCGTAGCGTGGCTTTAACCACTGGCCATGCTTTCACGGGTTAAGTAATTTATCTGGTAGACCTCACTAAACCTCTGCAATCTGTCAAGCTCTATGGTCAGGTGCTGGGAATTTTAAGAGAATGAGGGAGCTCATAGTTTCATAGGAAAGCAAAAAGACAAAACATCAAATTAATTGATGGAAAGGTTCTGTTCCAGGTGTCCAGAGAATTCCAGGAGTAGCTGGCAGAATCAAGGACCACTCCCCAGTAGTTTCACTTGTGTGTGTGGAAGGCACTGACGAGTGAGCAGGAGAGCACTCCAAGGCTACGGCACGAGCGTGTGCAAAGGCCCCCAGGCTTGAGGACTGAGATAACCGGACAGGCAGACCAGGGCTGGATCCTAAGGACCTCGTTCACGCTCTCATTCTCTTGTGGGGAGCCGCTGGACATGAGCTCTGTGCGGGCAGGGACCTACCGAGGCTCTGATCGCCTTATTGGTCGCTGTGTCCTTGGTCCTGGGTACAGCGCCTGGCACATGGCTGTCACACAGGGGGCGCTCAGTCAATGTTGGGTGCCTCCTGTTGAATGGGTTGTAGACCTTCTGGGTACAAAGGAAGTGCTGAGTAAAGGCAGGTTAAGGGTCATGGAGCAGAAGTAGCTTGGAGGGGATGGACCAACAGAGCTTCACGAGGAGAGCAGGGCAGGTGGACAAGTCCTCAGCGTCAGACACCTGGACTGGGGTCTCTGCAGGCAACTGTGCTGAAGGTGTGGGGATGAACTACCGCGGGAACGTGAGCGTCACCCGGTCAGGCATCGAGTGCCAGCTGTGGAGGAGTCGCTACCCACATAAGCCAGAGTGAGTGACGGGCAGGCCTGTCTGCTGAGACGCTGGGGGGTGAGGAGACACCGGGGGTGGTGGGGGGAGGCTTCTCGCTGAGCCTCTTTCTATTCCAGAATCAACTCTACCACCCACCCGGGGGCCGACCTGCGGGAGAATTTTTGCCGCAACCCGGATGGCAGCATTACCGGGCCCTGGTGCTACACCACATCCCCTACTCTGCGGAGAGAAGCGTGCAGCGTCCCCGTGTGCGGTGAGCGGGGGCGGTCGGTGGCCCATGGCCATGGCCCATGGGTCTGCGTGGGCTGGCAGCACAGGACGGGAATCGAGATGCCAGCGCCCTCTGACCGGGGTTAGTTACCGACACTTCCCAGTTAGTGACGTCAGGAGGCCAGAGCAAGTCCACTTCCAGCCTCCTCCTCTCCCTCCATTTGCTTCCTTACAATCCAGGACATGGCTCATTCTAAATATGCTTTCCTTCCTGCTCGGGGCCTTCTTCTCTCCAGGAAGCCCTTCCTAACCATCTCAGTCTACATGCCCTTTTTTGAGCGCCAACAGCAAGCCTCGTACAGTCCAGCCCTGCATGATTCTCATTATTAATTCCCATCACGTGGCAGCTAGCTATAGTCACAATAGTGCCGCAGAGCCCACAAAATGACCAAACCCCAAAGCTTGGGGGCAGACACCAGTAAGCGTTTACTTTTTATGTGCCTGGGGGTCGGCTGGGGTGGCTCTGCTCCTTGCAGCCGCAGTCTGTGGGGTCCAGATGTAGGCTGGGCTTGGCGGGGGGCCCCGCTTCAAACATTGGGTCCAGCCAAGCTCGGCTGCTCAGGTGGGTGGGTCCAGGTCAGCTCTTCCATGGTGAAGGAGGCAGAAAGGCTGCAGCTTCTTCTATGGGAATGGCAGAAATGCCAAACAGTGAACAGAAGCACAGAAACTGGCAGAGTCAGTTCTGCCCACATGCCTTTGGCCAGAGCAAGTCAAGTGATCAAGGCCAAGGTCGAGAGGTGGAGGCTACACTTTGTTTATAAAATAACAGGACAGAGGGTGTGGATTCAGGCAGGGATAAATTCGTGCCAGTAACTCAATCTGCCAAACATGGAATGTCATCCTCAGTAGATCCAGCTCCCTTTCCTACTGGGCCTTTGTGAACACAGAATCCCTTAGACTCTGGGCGGGCACTAGCAATAGAGTACAGATAGCGAGGGAGGTGAAACCTGGGCACTATCCCTGGCTAGTCACGCCCCAGACACTTGCACCCGTATCTTTTGTTTAAATCTCAACAACCCTGCAAAAAAAAAAACAAAAAACCTCATTAGCGATCCCTTTCACAGGCAAAAGGACTGCAGCTCAGAGAGGTTAAGTGACTTGACATCATACAGGTCAAAGGTCACGGGGCAGAGCTTCCCATCCTGTCTGGCCCCACTGTGGTCCCACGCTCTCTGTCCCCTCTCTCTCCTCACCCACCAGGCCAGGACCGAGTCACAGTGGAGATGATCCCACGGTCGGGAGGCTCCACCACCAGTCAGTCGCCTGTACTGGAAATGTGCGTCCCGGACCGTGGCCGGGGGTACCAGGGGCGGCTGGCGGTGACCACACGCGGGTCCCGCTGCCTTGCCTGGAGCAGCGAGCAGGCCAAGGCCCTGAGCAAGGACCAGGACTTCAACCCGGCCGTGCCCCTGGCGGAGAACTTCTGCCGCAACCCAGACGGGGACGAGGAGGGCGCCTGGTGCTACGTGGCCGGCCAGCCTGGCGACTTTGAGTATTGTGACCTGGACTACTGCGGTGAGAGGGCAGGCCCGGGGCCTGAGAGAGCACAGGGCCTGGCGGCCAGGGCGGGAGCAGAGCCTTCCCTGGCCTCGGGCTTCCCACGTGTGCAGAGGGCCTTCCTGAGCCAGGTAGGGGCGCGCCTCGCCCCTGCCCACAGCTGGAGCCAGTGAGGCCCGCGAGCTGGGTTCGCTAGCAACCCGGGTGCGGGTGGGGGCCTGGGGCGGTCCAGCGGCGGGTGCGGCGTGGCCCGGCCCAGCCGCAGCCCGTGTCTGGGTCCCTGCAGGGGAGCCGGTGGATGGAGACCTGGGAGACGGGCTGGGTGAGGACCCGGACGCGGCCATCGAGGGACGCACGTCTGAGGACCACTTCCAGCCCTTCTTCAAGGAGAAGACCTTCGGCGCCGGGGAGGCTGGTAAGGCGCGGGCATCACGGCGCGCGGGAGCGGGCGCGGCGGCGCTCCGCGTCTCACCGACCCGCTTGCCCCGTAGACTGTGGCCTGCGACCCCTGTTCGAGAAGAAGAAGCTGCAGGACAAAACGGAGACGGACCTTTTCGAGTCCTACATCGAGGGGCGCATCGTGGAGGGTCAGGACGCGGAGGTTGGCCTCGCGCCCTGGTGCGTGCTCCTCGCCTCCCCCGCGCCCCCTCCCCGCCCCCCACCCCGCGCCCCGGAGCCTTCTCCGCGATCACAGATGTGGGCTCCACTGGTTGTCTAGCCCACACCAGCATCGCATCGAATCCTCACTGCCACCTGTTCAGATTTGGGTTTGTTACTTCTCCAAGTCAGAGGGTGAAACTGAGGCTCAGAGCGCTTAAGGGATTCGTCTAAATGATGCTGTTAGGGAATGGGTCACATAGCAGGACTCAATTCCAGCTCTTCTGACCCCAGAGCTCTGCTAAGCTGTGCCAACTCTGGCCTGGAAAAAGCTCGATGGGGCCGGAAGGAGAGGTGCAAAACGCAGACGGCTGCCCCTTTGTGTCGCATGGGTGCCTTATCCCCAAGGGTGGCCAGGTCAAGCTGGGGTCTGGGCCCAGCAGTTAGCTCTGTCCAATTAGTTCTTAAACTTGGGACTTTCTGCTTGTTTTTGTTGTTCAGTCACTAGTCGTATCCAACTATTTGCAACCCCATGGATTGCAGCACGCCAGGCTTCCCTGTCCTTCACCATCTACCAGAGAGTTTGCTCAAACTCATGGCCATTGGTCGGTGACGCCATCCAACCATCTCATCCTCTGTCGTCCCCTTCTCCTCCTGCCCTCAATCTTCCCAGCATCAGGGTCTTTTCCAATGAGTCAGCTCTTCACATCAGGTGGCCAAAGGACTGCAGCGTCAGCATCAGTCCTTCTAATGAATATTCAGAATTGATCTCCTTTAGATTGACGGGTTTGATTTCCTTGCTGTCCAGGAGACTCTCAAGAGTCTTCTCCAATACCACAGCGCAAAAGCATCAATTCTTCTGCGCTCTGCCTTCTTTATGGTCCAACTCTCACATCCATATATGACCACTGGAGAAACCACAGCCTTGACTAGACGGACCTTTCTGCTTGTAGGGCTGGTGAATGGGGCAGCCCGCCGCCCAACCCTGCCACCTGCTAATGCTTCCCGCTTCCCCCCTCAGGCAGGTGATGCTCTTTCGGAAGAGCCCCCAGGAGCTGCTGTGTGGGGCCAGCCTCATCAGTGACCGCTGGGTCCTCACGGCCGCCCACTGTCTCCTGTACCCGCCTTGGGACAAGAACTTCACTGAGGCCGACCTGCTGGTGCGCATCGGCAAGCACTCCCGCACCAGGTACGGGGGGCCCTGGGTGTGCGGCCAACTGTGTGGGCCCCGTGGCTCTGAGACACCGGGGGTATGTTTGTGTATGTCTCTTGCGGTAGAAAACCCAGCAGTCCCTGCTATAAAGTCGACTTGTCCATGTTCTGACTAAAGCTTGGACCTAGGGACAGAGAAGCTAAGGCTTGGCAGAGAGCAGAGTCCTGGCCTGCCCTTGGCGCCCCTTCAGGCATCAGGACGCGGCCCAGGCGTGAGCCCTGAGTAGAGGCTGTTTGGGTCAGGGCTCGCAGCCTGTGTCCCTCCCGCTACTGCCTGGGCTGCTTGATCCTGAAGCCTTGGGGCAGCTTCAGGCCAAGAAGAAGCTGCCTGGGGGCCTGCCAAGGCGGAGCTGCTTACCCTGACTTCTGGCCCCTGAGGGCAGGCAGTTTGCCTCCTTGAGGAACCTGCCGACCTCCCTGGGTGGCCTGCAGCTTCTCTTTTTTCTCTGCTGGGGTCTGCATAGGTACGAGCGGAAGGTTGAAAAGATCTCCATGCTGGACAAGATCTACATCCACCCCAGGTACAACTGGAAGGAGAATCTGGACCGGGACATCGCCCTGCTGAAGCTCAAGAGGCCCATCGAGTTCTCCGAATACATCCACCCTGTGTGCCTGCCTGACAAGGAGACAGCAGCCAAGTGGGGCAGCCAGGAGGGCAGCCGGGGTGGGGGGCGGCGGAGGGGGCGGCTCGAGGCTGAGGGGGCCTGGGCTGGGTTCTGGACCCGACTCTGACATCCTGTTGCCTTGCCGAAGCTCCTTCCCATTTCCAGGCCTCGGGCCTTCCTGCCTCGCGGGTCTTAGGCTCGGGTCTCTAAGGGATGGTGCTGGGGCCGGGAGGCTCCTGGGCGGGTCTGTTCTCACTGGGTCCTTCTCCCTTCCCCAAAGGCTGCTCCGGGTTGGGTTCAAAGGGCGGGTGACGGGCTGGGGCAACCGGAGGGAGACGTGGACCACCAGCGTTGACGAGGTGCAGCCCAGCGTCCTCCAGGTGGTCAACCTGCCTCTCGTGGAGCGGCCGGTGTGCAAGGCCTCCACCCGGATCCGCATCACCGAGAACATGTTCTGTGCTGGCAAGTCCCCTGGGTGTGGTGGGGCTGGGGTGGGAGGATGAGAGCCGTTAACAGCGCAGGCCTGTGTTCAAGTCCTGGCTTCGCTTTATTTGTTTACATATTATACATTTGAGTTAAACATAGCCGAGACACAATGTTAGTGTCAGGCGTACAACATAGTGACTCGGTGTGTTGACAGCTTATACCCCATTTAAAGTTGTTACAAAATAATGGCTGTATTTCCCTGTGCTGTTCAGTATATCTTGGTTATTCAGTTTGCTTGTGGTAGTTTCTCTCTCTTAACCCCCAGCCCCGTCTTGCCCCTCCGCATCTCTCTTTCCCCACTGGTAATTCCTAGTTTGTTCTCTGTCAGTGAGTCTCTTTCTGTTTTGTTATATTCATCTGTTCTATTTTTTGGATTCCACAGATAAGTGATAACACAGTATTTGTCCCTCTCAGTCTTTCTTATTTTGCTGAGCACACTACCCTCTAGGCCCATCCATGTTATGGCAAATGGCAGAATTTCATTCTTTTTTAAGGCTGAGTAATACTGGTCTATCTTCTTCATCTGTTCATTTGTTGATGGATGCTTAGGTTTTTGCCTTGCAGTATTGCCTTTCCCAGATATTGTGTTTTTTTGTTTGTTGTACAAATTGAAGGTTTGTGTTAAGTCTACGGGAGCCATTTTACCAACATCTGCTCACTTTGTGTTTCTGTATCACATTTTAGTAATTCTTACAATGTGTCAAATGTTTTCATCATTATTATATTTGTTATGGTGATCTGTGATCAGATGTTGTTATTGTAATTGTTTTGGGGCATCACGAGCTGCACCCATATAGACAGCAAACTGTGTTCTGACTGCTCCTCTTTCCTTGGGCCTCTATTCTCTGAGATACAACACTATAGCAATTAGGCTAGTTAATAACGCTACCATAGCCTCTAAGTGTTCAAGTGAAAGGAATAGCTGCCCCTGTCTCATCTTAAATCAAAAGCTAGAAATGATTAAGCTTAAGGAGCAAGGCATGTAAACCTAGGCCTCTGGTGTCAGTTAGCCAAGCTGCAAGTACAAAGGCAAACTTCTAAAGGGAAAGTAAAGGTGCTATTCTAGAGACTTCCCTGGCGGTTCAGTGGTTAAGATTTCATGCTCCCACTGCAGGGGGCATGGGGTCAATTCCGGTCAGAGGACTAAGATGCTCCACGCCATGCAGTGTGAGCCTGTCCCTCAAAGTGCTGCCGCTGCTGCTGAGTCGCTTCAGTCGTGTCCGACTCTTTGCGACCCCATAGACGGCAGCCCACCAGGCATCCCCGTCCCTGGGATCCTCCAGGCAAGAACACTGGAGTGGGTTGCCATTTCCTTCTCCAATGCATGAAAGTGAAAAGTGAAAGGGAAGTTGCTCAGTCGTGTCCTACCCTCAGCGACCCCATGGACTGCAGCCTTCCAGGCTCCTCCATCCATGGGATTTTTCAGGCAAGAGTACTGGAGTGGGGGTGCCATTGCCTTCTATAGTGAACATATAAATGATGAGAAAGCAAGACAGCCTGATTGGTGATATGAAGAACGTTTTAGTGGTCTGGACAGAATTAGCCACAACATTCCCTTAAGCCAAAACTTAGAAGCTAGCAGAGATTGATTCATGAGGTTTAGGGAAAGAAGCTGTCTTCATAATATCCAAGTGCAATGTGAAGCAGCAAGTTATTCAGAGGATTCAGCTAAGATAATTCATGAAAATGACTATACTAAACCACTGACTTCCAATGCAGACAAAACCGCCTTATATTGGAAGAAGAGGCTCTCTAGGACTTTCATAGTTAGAGAGGAGAAGTCAATGCCTGGCTTCAAAGCTTTAAAGGGTAGACTGGCTCTCTTGTTAGGGGCTGATACAGCTGGTGACATAAAGTTCAAGCTAATGTTCCTTTACCCTTAAGAAAATCCTAGGGCCCTTAATGAGTTAGTCGCTCAGTCGTGTCCAACTCTTTGCGACCCCATGGACTGTAGCCAGCCAGGCTCCTCTGTCCATGGAATTTTCCAGGCAGGAGTACTAGAATGGGTTGCCATTGCCTTCTTTAGAGGATCTTCCTGTCTCAGAGATCAAACCCAGGTCTTCTGCACTGCAGGCAGATTCTTTACCACTTGAGCCACCAGCCCTTCAGAATTATGTTAAATCTACTCTTTCTGTGTTCCCTAAATGGAACAGCAAAGCCTGACGACAGCGCATCTGTTTACGACATAGATTACTGTGTTAAGTCCATTGTCGACACCTGATGCTCAGAAAAAAAAAAAGATTCCTTTCAAAATATTCCTTCTCATTGCCAATGCACCTGGTTACCCAAGAGCTCTGATGAAGACACACCACAAGATTCCACCAGATTGTTTCCATGCCTGCTAACACAATATCCAGTCTGCAGCCCATGGGTCAAGAAGTGGTTTTGGCTTTCAAGCATTATGATTTTAAGAAATACATTTCATAAGGCTATAGCTGCCATAGATGGTAATTCTTCTGATGGATCTGGGCAAAGTAAATTGAAAAGCTTATGGAAAGGACTCACCATTCCTGATGCCATTAAGAACATTTGTGATTCATGGAAAGAGGTCAAAATGCATGTATGACTTTGAGGGGTTCACAACATCAGTGTAGGAAGTATTAATAGGTTGGTGCAAACGTAGTTGCTTTTTTTTTTTTTTTTGCAGTTTTGGATCATGAATTTTAAATCATTATAGCTAGGCTCAAACACATCTTTATTAATCAAAATTAGAACCATTACTATCAACATGTTTTCGTCAGTGAGAAATAAGTTTGCTTATTCCTGTAGCACAAAAATCCGTGCTTCGGGATTCAGTGAACTCTCAGAAAGCATTTTCTGCCTCCTCCTGGTTGTGGAAGCGTCATTCTCTGCAAAAAGTTGTTGAGGTGCTTGAAGGCCTGGTCGCTGGTTGAGGTCAGGTGAATATGGCGGATGAGGCAAAACTTGAGCCCCGTTCATTCAGCTTTTGAAGCGTGGGTTGCACAGCGTGCGGCCGAGTGTTGTCATGAAGGAGAATCGGGCCCTTTCTGCTGAGTGATGCTGGCCGCAGGCGTTGCAGGTTTGGTCCATCTCGTCGACAGGCTGAGCATACATCTCAGATGTAACGGTTTCTCTGGGATTCCGACAGCTGTAGACGATCAGACGGGCAGCAGGCCAGCAAACAGTGACCAAGCCCTCTTTTGGTGCACAGTGGCTTTGGGAAGCGCTTTGGAGCCTCTTCTTGGTTCAGCGACTGAGCTGGTTGTCACATAAAATCCACTCAGCGAGCACATCACAATCCAGTCGAGAAATGGTTAGTTGTTTTTGTGTGGAATAAGAGAAGACGATGTTTTTGATTTGTGGTCAGCTCATGAGACACCCACTTATTGAGCTTTTCCACCTTTCCAGTTTGCTTCAAATGCCAAATGACTGTTGAATGGTCGATACTGAGTTCTTCAGCTTCTTCTCGTGTAGCTGTAAGAGGATCAGCTTTGATGATCCTCCCAATCGTTTTGTTAGCTTCCAATGGCTGGCCGCCACGCTCCTCATCTTCAAGACTCTCGTCTCCTCTGCAGAACTTCTTGAACCACCTCTGCACTGTACGTCCGTTGGCAGTTCCTGATCCAAATGTGGTGTTGATGTTGTGACTTGTTTCAAAGAGTTTCGCATAACTAGGAAGGGTTGCATTTTTGCTCTGGTCATTATCTTTGGTCTTTCCCCCTTTTGAAACGCCCTTAGTTTCTTCTAGTTTTTTAACTGTTGTGTGGATGGGGAAACAGTGGAGACAGTGACAGACTTTATTTTGGGGGCTCCAAAATCACTGCATATGGTGACTGCAGCCATGAAATTAAAAGATGATTGCTCCTTGGAACAAAAGCTACGACCAACCTAGACAGAATACTAAAAAGCAGAGACATTACTTTGCTGACAAAGGTCCATCTAGTCAAGGCTATGGTTTTTCCAGTAGTCATGTATGGATGTGAGGGTTGGACTGTAAAGAAAGCTGAGCGCCGAAGAATTGATGCTTTTCAACTGTGGTGTTGGAGAAGACTCTCGAGAGTCCCTTGAACTGCAAGGAGATCCAACTAGTCCATCCTAAAGGAAATCAGTCCTGAATATTCATTGGAAGGACTGATGCTGAAGCTGAAACTCTAATACTTTGGCCACCTGATGTGAAGAACTGACTCACTGGAAAAGACCCTGATGCTGGGAAAGATTGAAGGTGGGAGGAGAAGGGGACGACAGAGGATGAGATGGTTGGATGGCATCACCAACTTGATGGATTTGAGTGTGAACAAGCTCTGGGAGTTGGTGGTAGACAGGGAAGCCTGGTGGGCTGTGGTCCGCGGGGTTGCAAAGAGCTGGACATGACTGAGCGGCTGAACTGAAGCTGACACTGAATTGTTGTGTAGTCAATAGGAGGGAGTTATGGTCAGTGAGTGTACTTTCTTCTTTCTTTTATCCTCTCATATTGTATTTTCATTGTATTTTTTCTACTTGTTGGAAGTTAATCAGCCCTTTCGTTGAAGCATCCATCTCCTAGTTGGATGCTTGTACACTAGCAGATTTTTCAAGAGGGTTATGGGTAAAGAATTTCCTGAGTTCTTGTATGTAACTAACTGGTTTTCTGTAGCCTTGATACCTCAAGTTCAGCAGCATTGGCTATAAAATCCATGGTTTAAGTTTTCCTCCCTTGAATTTGTTGTTACTTACTTTGGATGTTGTTTTCAAAGTCTGATGCCAAGTGTAATTCTTTTGCTTTTGCAAGGGAGTTGGTTTTTTCGCTTGGAGGCCTTGAAGGTATTTTCTTCATCTTTGAAGTCTCAGGTTTTTAGGCTAGGTCTCAGAGTTGAGTGTTTTAGATCAGCTTTGCCAGGTTCCCAGTGGGTCCTTTCAATATGCACATCTGATCTTTTATTTCTATGAAGTTTTCTTGGACTAGATTGTACATATTAATTCTGTCCCATTCCTTCCTTTCTTCCCTTAGTCTGAGTTCCATTTTAACCACTTTATGCTTTTAACTACTTACTGTTGTTTTGTCCATTTAATTTTTGAATTTCTGATTCATTCTTTTTCACATGCCAAAATTTTGCTTGAGGATATCTTTTCTTGTTTTTGGCCGTATCGAGTGGCTTGGAGGACCTCAGTTTCCCGACCAGGGATTGAACCAGGGTCATGGCAGTGAAAGCCTGGAATCCTAACCACTAGGCCATCAGGGAATTCCCCGCTTGATATTTAATTCAGTCACAGTTTTCTTTTGTTTCATGTTTGTGTTTGGGAATTTTTTTGGCTGAGCTATTTTTGTTCGTATTTATTGTTGTCCTGTTGCATCTTTGTATAGATCTACTTGGTTTTCATTTATTCAGTTTGCAGATTTGGGGTTATTTACAAGATTCCTAACTCATATGTGTCTATTTCTTTGACCTAGAAGATATTTTCCCCTCCTCATCTCCACATAAGTTTTGATATTAAATGTATAGTTAGATACATTAGTAAATGTACGTTAATTAATGTATCTAACTAATGGGCTTCTCTGGTGGCTCAGATGGTAAAGAACCTGCAAACCTGCCTGCAAAGCGGGAGGCGTGGGTTCGATCCCTGGGTTGGGGAGGTCCCCTGGAGAAGGAAGTGGCAACCCACTCCAGTATTCTTGTCTGGAGAATTCCACAGACAGAGGAGTCTGGTGGGCATCAGTCTGTGCATTTGCAAAGAGTTGGACACAACGGAGCGACTAACACTTTTGCCTTTAGATACATTAAAGCAGCTTGAAGGCTGGGTAGTTCTCTGGGTTACACTTAAGTTGCCGGTGTAGCTTCTGTTGTTCTCTGAGTTCCTCGTTGTTGGGGAGGGTGCTTGGGGATGTTTGGATAAAGGCCACTGCCCTTTTTCTCAGCTGCCTGTCAGTCTGTGGGTTTTGTGAGTCACTCTGCCTGTTGGGTGGAGACTGGATTGGAGGGAGCGAAAGGAGAGGCAGAGAAAGCAGCGGTTCGGGGAGAGAGTGGTGTGTGATGGGCCCGGGTGCAGAAGTGGTGGAGTGGCTGGCCTGGGGCTGCGTGTTGAAGGCAGAGCTGACAAAACCTGCCTGGGCTGGATGTGTGGGGTGAGGCAGTGTGCAGAGTCAGGGAGGGCTAGCAGTCGGGGGGCACTCAGCCGCAGCATCTCTGGAGGGGAGAGTGGCTGGAGCGTGAGCTGCTCGCTCCCTGAGCACTGCGGTTCTCTCTCAAGGTTACAAGCCTGGGGAAGGCAAACGAGGGGATGCTTGTGAGGGCGACAGCGGGGGACCCTTCGTCATGAAGGTAAGCGTCTCCGAAGGCCCGGAGCTGGTGGGTTGATCCTTCTGGGTGGACGGGGAGGGACCTGAGGTTTCAGGAACAATCACTTGACCCTCCCTTGGACTTGACTCTATTGGAAACCCCATGTTTCTTCCTCAGAGCCCCTCTAACAACCGCTGGTATCAAATGGGCATCGTCTCATGGGGTGAAGGCTGTGACAGGGATGGAAAATACGGCTTCTACACACATGTCTTCCGCCTGAAGAGGTGGATACAGAAGGTCATCGATCGGTTCGAAAGTTAGGGAGCCACCCGCATTCCAGGCTCCTCTCACTGCAAAATCACAGAGGCCCATCCAGTGAAAGAATTATTTTTGTGGTTTGTTCCTAAAACTATCTTTCTCAATAAAAGTGACTTTATCAACGAGCCTCGGGACTCCCAGTGCTGTTCATGGGGCAGCTCAGGAAGAGCCCGTCCCACCACTGGACAAGCGGCACTTGAAGGACCCGCCACCCCTCGAACAGGGCCGGGTGAGAGGGGAGATGGCAGCCTGAACTTAGGAGCACTTCAGAGGCTCCAGGCTTGGGGCGTTCATGGATTATTTCATGTAATCCTCACACAAGGTAGTAACTGAGCCTTGGAGAAGTACCTTGTCCAAGGCCACATGGCTACGCAGGGTCTAAGTCTGACTTGAAATATAGGAGATACTGAAGCCTGTGCTGGAGTGTGAAGAGCTTGTCCTGGGACGAGCCTCCAGAGAAGAGGTGGGAGGAGGGCAGGCTAGTGGGGGGCCAGTGGTTACATCCATCTAATGTCATTAAGGGACCTCCCAGGTGGTGCTGGAGGGAGACTCCACCTGCCAATCAATGCAGGACAGGCAAGAGGCGGGGGCGGGAGGGTTCGCTCCCTGGGTCAGGAAGATCCCCCGGAGAAGGAAGTGACACCCCTCTCCAGTATTCTTGCTTGGGAAATCCAACTGGCTACTCCACGGGGCTGCAGAGTCGGATGTGACTGAGCACAGATTATTAAAGTATCAGATCTATGCCCCTCAAAGGCTCGGTATTTTAAGTGTCTTCCCTCTCAAGGGTTGTGGGATAGCAGATTGGAGTAGGGACCCTAGCATCAGGCTGCCTGAAAGTGTTAGTCGCTCAGTCGCACTGTAGCCCACCAGACTCCTCTGTCCATGGAATTCTCTAGGCAAGAATACTATAATGGGTAGCCATTCCCTTCTCCAGGGGATCTTCTCAACCTAGGGATCAAACCCAGGTGCCCTGCATTGCAGGCAGATTTTTTACCATCTGAGCCACCTGGGAAGCCCGTATTTTGGCGTTAGCCTTAAAAAGGATAATCATGGGAATCCCCTGGTGGTAGGACTCTAGGACTCTGCGCTTCCAATGCTGGGGCCCAGGTTTGATCCCTGGTCAGGGAACTAGGATTCTGCAAGCCACTAAGTGCAGGGGCGAAAAAAAAGGGCGGGGGGATAAACACGGTTAAGTTACCTGACTTCCTAGAGCCTCGGTTCCCTTATGTATAAGAGGTATATGATGACGTTACTTACCTAATAAGGTTTTGAGGATTAGAGGCCATTGGCGTTGTGTACTTAGCAGAGCGGCTGGTGCCTGGTCAGCTCTTCACGTGCCACCGCCGCTCTTGTTTTCCCTGCTGCCTGGTGTGGTGAAAGTTCCTCGGCCACTTCCTTCTCTGGCCCCTGACAAAGCCTAGTGGTGGGGTTGTTGCTGCCTGGAATTTTCACTCCCACCGTGGTTATCAGACTGGAGTAATTTGTTTTACTAAGAAATGGGAACAAGTTGTGGAAGTGGATTCTTAAAGGGTTTGGACAGTCTTAAGAGGCATGGAACCTTGAAGGTGTCTTTTCACAGCACGTGCTTCAGTGTGCGGTGGTCGGAGGGCAGTGTGTGGGACGGTGCGTAGCTCTGACACATCGTTGCCCTTCTACGTAGCTCTAGTTTCTAGCTGACCTCAGCGTATTGCTCTTCCTGTTGGGTGTGTGTTTGACTCAGGGAAGCAGGCACTGCAGCCTACGATGTGTGCGCCAGGGAGTTGCCTCTGGTGTGAGACGTTGACCTCTCGGTGACCACCTCTAGGACGCCGAATTCTCAACCCCGGGTTCAGAGGTGGGTGGAGCATGGGTGGTCACCTTCTGGGCCTAGGAGCTAAGATCTTTAGATTTCATGGTTTAAGGCTGGAGGGGACCTAAGGTAGGTATCTTTACCCACCTCTCCCCTTCCTCTCCTTTTTTCCCATTCTCATTTTTTAAAAATACATCAAGGAAGAATTAGGACTGAGTTCCTCATTCTTAGGTTCTAGTTGACCAGAAAGTAGGGTAAAAACTGGAAACTCAGTGAGGGTGCAGGATCTTGGCAGCCTAGAGCTTTAACCCAGAGCAGGGGGAAGGCATTGTTAGTTGTAATACCCCAAATCTGCTTTTTCAACAAGGGCGTACCTTCTCACAAGACTGATGGCCACTTTGGTTTTTTAAATTAGCTGTGCTAATTCAAGATCCAAGCACAGCCATTCCTTCTAAATACATTCCTTCTCCTCTGTCTTCCTTTCAGTGAAAGGCTTACTTCTATGTTCCCATTAGAAGGGAGAGACAAATTTTGTTTCAGGCAGCATGTGGACCATCTGAAAATCATGACTAGAATCAACGGAGGATTCGTTTCCCATCACCCTTTCATTTCTTGAACACCAGTTCAGAGGTGTGTAGAAAAGTGCTTTTGACTTAACTGTTTTCTGACTGTGGAATGGGGCCTTGTGGAATGTGCTGCAGAAGCGAGCCCTCAGCTTATTTCTAGCTTTTTTTAAAAAACATGATTTATTCGACTGTATCAGATCTCAGTTGTGGCTAGTTGTATTTTTAGTTGAGGCATGTGGGATCTAGTTCCCTGACCAGGGATAGATCCTAGACACCTTGGAACTGCAGAGTCTTAGCCAGTGGGCCACCAGGGAGGCCCTATTTCTAGGCTTTACTGAGACAGAGTGTGAAGCAACTGTTCGTCTAGATTCAGAGACTCCGCTAACCAGGCAGGAAGCCCCTGTGCTCTCCGTATTCCTTTAGGAGGGTGGCCCCAAGTCTGGTTGTGCTGTGACCGCTGCTGTGGCCCAGCTGACCCCTGGGCACAAGGTCACATGCGCCCAGGCAGCAAGTGGCAGGAGACCCAAGAGCTCCTTGGAACCATGGTGATGATGGGATGGACGTCGCGACCAAAAATCTCAGAACAAGGAAGAAAGATTTCTTTGCTCCCCTAGGAGCTGCATGTGGAAAGCAGGAGAGTTGAGTTCCTCTTATTCCAAAGGAGTGAAAGACAGCATCAAGCCTGTGGGCCAAGAAGACGTAGAGCTCCACAAGGAGCGATGATGGGCCTTGCAGGTCTCAAGAAGAGGCAATGGACAGCTGCCCAACACTCCCTGACACGGAGCATCTTGGAGCACAGTTATAGTTAATGCAAACTTTATTTATAAAAGACTCTTAAATTAGTTGTATCATGCCATGCATTCATACAGAATACAGTGACCCTTCAGGGCTACAAGAGCTCACAAACTCAAAGGAAAACTAGTCAAGAGTTTCTAATAGTTAAAAGCTAGGAAAGATTAGGACAACTTTACAAATGAGCAATTAAAAAGAAAAAGGATATGGAAACTAGTCTGAGCTGAGAGGAGGCCCGCTGTTTACAGGTCTGTACACTAAACTAAGACACAGACAGTCTTCTAGAGAGGCAGGATGCTGGCGGAGAGAAGCGGACGATGTGCAAAAGACTTGTGCCACAACGACTCCTCCCCCAGGTCCACAGCATGATACACACAACCAGTCTGTGCACACTAGGCCTGCCGAGGCCACCGTAACTATGAGGACTCCTAGTTTAGTCACCTAAAGCTGCAGGGCGCCAGGGGAGTGGGGCGGTTCATTTGCGACTGCTCTTTATTCTCTCCAGTCTCTTTTTCAAGTCATCAATGTTAGCTGTGGAAGAGGAGGAGGTGGTCGTGGTTCCTGAAGAGTGGGTCTGGTTGGAGTCCAGGTCTGAGTGCTGGTGCTGCTCCCGCGACTCGCGGAGCTGAGAGAGTTTGCTGTGCAGCATGTCTGTGGAGGAGGCCACGGTGGGAACTGCTGGTTTGGAGAGCAAAGAGGTCAACGGAGGTCGGTCATCCTGCTGTCGAGAGAAGGAGGTGTGCTGTCAAGCGGGTCGGGAGGCGGCTCTGGAGCAACACACGCCGAGGCTGGGTAGCAGCCTCTCTGGCCACCCTGGCCTGACCTGCTGGTCACCACCCTCCCCGCCCCACAGGAGACGAGCAGTACCTTTGTATTGTCCAGACCGCATCGCTGCCGGAGGATTTTCAGCCTCTCCAGGTAGACGGATGGCCCCACCTCTTCTCCGTTGGTGTTACCTAAGGAGGACACTGTGCTGGTGGGGGTGGGACCACACGTGACCTCCATCTGAGGGGAGATGCCTAAGGGGGAAATGGAGGAGTATTCAGATATATGCCCCCTGCCCCGACTGCCCTGGTTAAATCTCCCAATGAAGGGAACAATTTGGGCCTTGAATATAACCGCTCTACCTAATGACTACCTGGAGTTGGTGATAAAAGATACTCTGAAATACATAAGATATTCTTAATGAGAACTTCCAAAAGTGATAAGAGAAAAGCACTGGATTTTTTTTTTTGGCCTCATCCTGTGGCATGTGGGATCTAGTTCCTTGAACAGGGGCTGAACCCACACTCCCTGCAATGGAAGTAAGGAGTCTTAACCACTGGACCACCAGGGAGGGCCCAGAAGGGCACTGAGTGTTGAGCTGGGCCACCCTTCTGCCTCCTGAGCTCTGCAGTGGTTTATCCTTGTCACCCCTGGCTGAACTGGGCAATCCAAAGAGCCTGAGCTACTCCTGAGTAAATGCTAAGTGCCCAAGTAAAGAACCTAAAGGACTTTAAATACTTTCAAGAATCAGACTTGATTTCGACCAGGTGATACACAGGAGAACGCTCTTATTCCAATCAGGGAGGACAGCAAGGAGGTCGTGAGGAAGAGGAGGAAACTGAGGTGTCCAGAGAGGAGGAGGAGGAGCTGGAGCATTGAGGTCAATATTCTGGGAGGAGTGGGGAAAACCAGGGCCAAATCAAACCAAAACAAAATCTAGCACAGTTCTAAATTTCTGTGCAGAACCACCACAAAATGCAAGCATTTAAAATATCCAATTTGGTATCAATGAAAAGACATCACATAAGCCAAGAGAACTGGGAAGAAAAGCCTCTATGGCAAACAGAACAAAGTAAAGCAGGCTACTCCTGAGAAACAGGGATCCTTTCATGTACAGATGAGAATACTCTGAGGGTGAAAAGTGAAGAATAACGCAGAGATGTGGGAAGCCTGAGCACTTTCAGGCATTCAGTTACCGGTGGGGTCACATGCCTGCGCTGCAAATGTCAAACTTTCCCAGAAAGGACTCTGGACATGAGAGACGGAGGCCCTGTCCCGATGACCTCAACCAGGGACGCCCTCATGCGGCCCCTGACACAGCTCACTGTGCTTCCAGAAGGGACTCTGGGTCGTGGAGAGGCGTAACTTATGGGATTTAAAGACAAGACCAACTATGGGGAAAACAAAAACCAAAAAAACCCAGTAACAACAAAAAAACAAGAAGAAACAAGACAAGTGACACTGCAGCCTAGAAAGGTACGTGGGGAGAGAGAACCTGAGACGCGCAGACGAAGTCTCACAGGCACAGAGTTTGGGGCTAAGAGTAGGTAAGCGCCACTGCCCTTGCAAAGAACTAAATACAGGACCACTGTGAGGGCTCTGCCTGGTGAGAGGACTGCAACAGCTGGACCTTGTTTTGGTTTACGGCTCTGGGCTATTTTTTGCCACACCTCTGAAGTCTTCCTTTTGTCTCTAGATCCTTGAGCAGTAATTCTCTAACACAGGCTTTTTCCACTGTGCGGACAGTAATATTTCAGCTTAACATCAGGACAGGCACTCACTCATATTTAGTCAACAAAATACCTACTGAGTGCCTACTATGTGCCAGGCAACAAAATGGATAAAAATCTTTACGCTTGTGAATTTTAAATTTTAGCAGAAACAGACATCAATCAATCCATCCAATGATCATCATGTTTTACAGTGTGTGTCAGGGGAGGTGAAATACGAGGAGTGAGGGGTAGGTTGCAAGCTGTGGATCAGGCCTCAATGAGTATCACAGATGAGAAGGAGGAAACAAGACTGTCGTGGAGAAGAGCAATCTAAATAAGAGACAGCCAGCGCAGAGGCCTTAAGAAGGTTGTGTGCCTGGCGTGCCCCAGGAATGGCGAGGGGGCTGGTGAAGCTGCAGTGGGACAGAAGTCAGAGAGGGCAGCAGGAGGGAGACAGTTCTAGAGGGATCAGGAGGCCACATCATGTCAGACCTTTCGTGTAAGGCTTTCTGCTCCGCTGAATGAAAGGGAGAGCCTTTGGAAAGCGTATGAGGAGCGTGGTTTTGATGCCCTGTGTGGACGTGACTATGGGAGATGGAGCTGAGCGCTGTGATCCGTGTAAGAGAAGCCGGGAGCGGCAGTGGAGGGCGGGGGTGCAGGTGGATTCCCTGTATGTTGGAAAGTCAAGTCAGAAAGATTTCTCTTTTTTTGGCTGCACCATGTGGCAAGTGGGATCTTAGTTCCCCAACCAGGGACTGAACCTGCGGCCCCTGCGCTGGAAGCACAGAGTCTTAACCACTAGACCACGTGACAAGTCCCTCAAAGGCATTCCCTGACAGAGGGGAAGAGAAAACTCAAAAGTTGGGGGTTAAGCAAACCAGAAGAACAAAGTTGCCATCCAGTGAGATGGAGAGGAACGCAACTGGAGCAGGTTTTGGGGACTACCAGGAACTTGGTGTTTGATGTCAGGCATGAGCTCTCAGCTGAGAGCAGGGAGGAGGTCTGAGCTGGAGAACAGAGAAAATTGGGCTTTGCTGGCATAGAAAGTGTATTTAAAGTGATGGGAGAAGTAGGATTAGTTACGGAGGTGAGAGTAAGAACCCAGGGCGACAACAACATTAAGAGCTCGGAGAGGAAGAATCGGCCAGAGAGCCCTGGGGGCAGCAGGGAGGAAGGAGGGGACCAAGAGAGCGCGGAGGCCCAGGCCCAGCGCAGAGGCTGTTTCCAAGGACAGCGCGCGGCCGGTGCTGGACCCTGACACGGATCAAGGCCGAGTGAGGGCTGGCCACTCTGCCTCACTGTGGCCATTACACCTGAGAGGCAGGGACAGAACGCAGACCCAGCGGCAGCCTGGTGGCGAGGCGGGGAGCAGCCTGAGCCTGTCCTGGAGGTGCCGGGGGGAGCCGTACCTGCCGAGGTGGGAAGGCGGCCTTTGCCCTCCCTCTCCATCTCAATCACCCGAAGGCCTCTCTCAACATAGCTCTGGAAGAACTGTGAGGAGTTTTTCAGAAACGGTTCAATGTCAGCATCCGAGTATTTCTTCTTGTACTCATATAGCTCTGCTAGGCCCTGAGAAGGAGGTGGAGACGGACGTTAGTGACTCTTTTCCATAAGGCAGATCCCCATTTGGCTCAACCTCTTCCCCCTCACCTCCTTAGTGTTCTCTTTAGAGCCAATCTTCTTAAAAATCTCAGCTAAGAAATCGTTCACTTTGGCCTTTGATGATTTTTCATCCTAAAGACACAAGGAAGGAACCATTAGTTAGATATGAGTTATTAGTTAGGAACCAGTGGTTGGATAAGACACGAATATCTTCTCTCAAACTTCAGTCCTTCCTGGTATGTTCCGCAGATAACAGAAGCAGAGATGCGGAGGCTACAGCAGAAACATGAACAGTCTCAGGTTTTCAACTAAACTTAGGGGGGAAAGTCCCTCCCTACATTTATCTGGGGACAGATCAATGCCTTAGGCATGGACACAGAAACTTTTGTTAGGGACAAAAAGCACAAGGTGAGAGCTGATATTTGAGAACTTGGGACTAATCCCTGAGCCTCCACCTTCGGCCCTGAGGAAGACAGGCTCCAGCGGCCTCTCCCTTTGGCAAGACCACTTCTCTCAGTCTTTCAAGTCAGAACACTCACAATTCGAGATGCTCCCTTTTCTGTTTCTTTATCAGACTTGCTCCCGGTCTGGTCCATACTGTGCTTCATCATCCGGCAGAGGTGGGCCTCCAACTCTGACTCGTTCTTGTTGTCGATCATAGTCAGGTGGTCTAGGATCTGCGGGAGAAGCGTGCATGTTGACTGGCAGCGGCACTACATCCGTAACGCTCTCTTAAGCTACCACGGGGACGGCTGCTGCTGTCACTCACCTTGGGCCCTTTCAGTTTGCACAGAGTGTGCAGCAGTGTTTTTAGGGTCCTTATGGGAAATTCACTTTTGCATTGCTTGAGTTTTTCTTTGGGGAAGACCTTCATGAAAATGTGTATATCCAGAAGAATTCTGTCCAGATTAATGCTGTTGATGGTATCAGGCAGTAGTCGAACCATCCTCCAGAGACACTATTTAAAAAGGGAAACGCAAGTCAGATGGAGTCACTGAAGAATGAGGATAACCTCTGCCACCATTTGCTCCCCTAAGCTCTGGGGTCACCTCTAAAGGATGGTCAGGGACAGGCCAGTGGCACCGCACGAACTGTCGAGTTCAGCTGCTAACATGAACAGTATCATTTACTTCAACCATGTCACTGCTTAAAGTGTGACAAGTCGTCTACCTGACCATCTTCATTCCTCTCTCCCACACCCTAGGGAGGGGACCTTAAACGATAAGGAAATGTGGAAATTCTGTCCTGGGTATGTTTGGTTCCTGAGAGTAGTTCATATTACCTAATCAAATCTACTCTGAGGAAACAAAAATATTTTACACTATGACAGTGCAGTAACAGTATTATAATGTTACAGATATGTTCATCTGCAGTTTTTCAAAAAGGGACCAAAACATTATAAATCTATACATATTTTTCCCCCCATGAGAAATGAAATTTGTCTCATCAAACTTCTTGCCTTTAGATTCTAAGAAAACTGGAGACATTCACAAAATAGTTCTATCTTTTCACTGTTTGAGACCAGGAATTTTTTAGGCCTGAACTGGGGGTATAGAACGAAAGGAAAAATGGAGAACAACTGTATTATTCAGGTGTGCCTGGCTGACTTACTTTCAATCCTCTTTCCCTACACTTTAAAAGAAAAGATATCAAATTATGTCAACTTCACCTTCATAACAAGCTCTGAGAATTTGGGAGAACTGGCTGTTGCTAGGAGGCTGTCTTGGAGCAAAACAAGAAGGGCGCTAGAAAACAAACCCAACACAATAGCATTAATAAGTTTCAAGCCTGCATCCCAATTAAAATCAGTAACTGAAAGGCCAAGTGTAAGCAGTCTATCCACCTGAGAAATGACGAGCTCATGCATGAGGAACTGTCCTTGATTAATTGCTCAGTCATTAAGAAAAGAAACATCATCGAAGCTTTCTAAGTTACCACTTGGTAAATGGTCAAGCTTGAAGCTATTTCTCATTGTCACTGGTAGGTAAGAAAGGAATGTACATGAAATGAAATGTATACCAAAGAGGAGGTAACTGACAAATTTCATGGTCCTGTTCTAGAAAATTCATAATACTGGCTGGCTTATTGAGCTGTTACTGTAACTGCTGTCTCAGGTTGGAATAACTTAGCAGACAAACCTAAACTTACAACTGGTCTAGTACCTTTTGGTTTCTATGCGTAGACAAAAGAGAGGCTGTTCCAGACTCTAATGCTCACAGTACAAATATACCTCAGGATGTTGGTCTGGTCTGACTTCTCCAGAACTTTCACCACCAAGAGGTTCACAGAACGGACCACCTGCTGCCCGTCCTCCAGATCTTCAATTCGAGAATCCAGCATTAGGGTGATGAGGCCGTGCATCAGGTCTTTCAGAACCCCAGTGGAGGCCTCCCGGGCGAGGCTTTCTATCTGAAACAGCTACCAATGAGAATTCTGTTAGAGAGGCGTAAAACTCAACATACACAGTGAGGAAGAGAAACACGGGTGGCATAGTCTAATAAACGATTATACTGTATTTATAAAAATTCACAGCACTGGGAAAAAGATAAAGATCACTACTCTCCCAAACCTCCAGTAATAGCGAAAATTAATTGGTGTGCTTCATTCCTGTTATGAAAAGTATTTTTAATGTGAACACATACTTCCTATTCACTACTGTAAAAAGATCTTATTTTTGTGATTATGTAAATTACACCCTGAGACAGTCATTACTGACAATCAGTTTCTGTGAAAAGCCAGCTAGGGCCCAACCATAACTGATGAAGAAACTGGCAGAAAGCAGAATTCCAGGTAGTTTCTAAGTCTCCTCACAATAAGGTAAGCTGGAACACTGTCCAGCGTCCAGTGGAAGTAGTCAATAGCTTACACGGAAAAATCCCACAAATGACCTATGTTTCCCATGTTTCACTGGAACATCAGGACCGACTCAGGCTTGAGAACCTGGGTGGGATGAGAGACTGAAGGGAAGCTCAGGCTCTGCAGAGGCAGCCTTACCGAAATCAAGTTGCCAATGACACAGCTATACAGCTTGATGACTTCATCCTTCTCCAGCTTCTCGTCTGCCATATGCGTGTTGTAGATGAGTCTCAGCTGCATGAACGTAGCTATGAGGAACTGATCGATATGGCCAGACATGGCTTCGGCTTTGTCTTCCTGTCTCAGGACTTCATCGATCTGATAACAGAAATCCAAGATGTATTTTCCAAGCTTCATACTTCTAGGTAGCAAGAAGATACTACAAGTCTCTGTAATATTTATTAGCAAAGTGCTTCTACTCCATTATTTAACATACAAATAACTAGTCCTTAGGGACTCATTCAATAAATATTTACGGAGCAAGATACTATAGTGAGAGTTAACTGCAGCTCCTATTCTAAGAGGCTTCCCATCTAGTTTAGGGGATAATAATCCTTGTGTTTAAATGCTAATTTATTAAAGAGAGTGTTTTCATACCCATTATGTCATCAGATTATTCCAACAGCTCTGAGAGGTAGAAACAGACAGGGCTGGATGTAAGATCTTCATTTACCAGATGAGAAAATGAGGCTCAGTAAAATCAGTCTACTTAGTTCAAATTCAATACTCAAGTTTTCCACATCTTGGTCCAGGTTCTTTTTGGTTCAGTAGACTGGTTGTTACTAATAGTAAAATGTTACTATGGGAAAAGCACATACTTTCTATTCACTACCGTAAACAGATCTTATTTTTGTGATTACATAAATTACACCCTGAGACAATCATTACTGACGATCACAATATCCATGACCACCCTTTCCTGCAAGGACGCTACACTGCACAGCTCCAGGGGGCACCATCTCTACACAGTGCAACGTGAATGATGCCATCTTGTGTTGAGAAGCTGGTGGTCCTACTTTAATTTCTTTATGCATGTATACCCATAAGCACATACAATTTTATATAATTGGAACAGTTTAATAATAGTTTCAACATGGACAAAAAAAAAAAATATATATATATATATATATATTGGGGGGGGCTTACTCTTTTTCCAAGGTAATTAACATCAACAACCTAATATACTTTCATGCTCACAGAATCACATATAACCACACATGCACACACACATAGGGTCAAGGTTTAGGGCACACATAGGGTCAAGGTTTAGGGCACATCCATAAGAATATTTATAGTATATACAGTTCTCTGCATCTATCTTTCCTAACAGAAAATTACAAAAATCCTTAAAGTCAACAGAAACAATTCTACTCTTAAAGGCTGTATAACAGTCCACATGTAGACACACCAAAACCTAATCATTCCCTGATCAATCAACTAGTTTGGATATCTTGCCCACTATAATTTTACAATAAACATTTTTGTGTATATATATATATCTCAAGGTATTTGTCTTTGAATTTCTGAAAAAAAGAATAAAAACTGTTTGTGCCAAGAATTTAACTTTTTAGGTTGAGGATAAAACATTTAAAATTATGAGACAATAGATATTACTACTGTTGTTTTCTTTAAAAACACACACGTAATTCATATTTCTACATGTAATGTGTAAGAGTACTGTTTTTTCAGTGTCTCTATCAGCTGGAAGTATTATTACTCATTTTACCTTTTGTCACTCTGAAAGGTTAAATGTGATGATCTTATTATTTTAATGTGCATTTCTGTGGTGGGGAGGTACTGGACATCTTTTCACATGTGTTTACGGGCCATTTGGATATCTGCTGTGACTTGCCTATTCTTATCCTTGATTTATTTATTTTTTTTTACGTTCTCTTTTTCTCAAGGGTTAGTAAGAGTTCTGTTTACTGTAGTTATTGGTCCTTTATTGGTCATATGCAAATATATCCCACAATATAACACTTGTTTATTGACAGTATACAGTAAATTTCTCCAAATTAAAATCTTAAAATTTTTATATGATCAAATTTGTCTTTTCATTTTAGGTTCTGGGTTTCCTTCCTTATTTTTCAATGGTTTCCCCAAATTCCTTGGGTATTTCAAAAAATTTGGGAGGGGGATCAGTTGAAACAAGTTTCCACAGAGTTGCATGCATGCTTAGTTTGCTTCAGGGTTACATGTGTGTTATCTTATTTTTTAGAAGAATCTCTTCCACATCTATGGTTAGTTCCTTTTTTACCCTGGTACTTATAATTTTTGCTCTCCAATCAGACTAGTAAGGGAATTTTAATTTCAAAGCTTTTTTTTAAACAATAATTGGCTTTTAGAATTTCATGAATTTTAGCTATAGTACCTACTCTCAAATTTTTTTTTAGTTTTTCTAATTTCTAAGTGTAAGTACTAAGTTACTTTACTTTAGCTTTTCTTCAATAATAAATGCGCTTCAGGCAGTATATTTTTCTGAGTTCAGTAGCTTCAGTATAGTTGTAGAGGGAAATTGTTTCCTTAACTGTTAAGAGTTTTGATTTTTTTTCCTCTTTTTTATTTTTTAAACTATGAAAGTATGATAGCACATTTACAGAAGACTTGGAAAATACAGAACAAAGTTACATATAGTGCCCCAATATTACAATTATTTTTTTAAGTAGATAAATTAAGATTTTTAGTTGGAGTTTCAATATCAAACTCTCAAAAGTTACTAGAACAAATATACAGAAAAAGCAGAAGGATATAGTAGACCTGAAAAACAGTATGAACCAATTCAATATAATTAAGATTCATACAATTTTCATACCACAGTAGGATAGACATTCAATTTAAACTTCCCATGGACAATAAACTAGGAGACACTAGACCATATCCAGGGACCTAAAAGAAGGTGAAAGTTTCAAGGTCTAAAGGTGTTGAAATCATAGTCTGTTCTCTTATCACTGTGGAATTATGTTAGAAATCAATATCAAAAGATATTAATAGCCCACATATTTTCAAGTGCAGTGTGACATTTACCAAGGGAGATCTTTGACTTAGCCATTGAAAGCCTCAATAAAGTTAGAAGACTGAAAAAACAGAGGCATGACTGCAGAAAGTGTTTAAAAATGAGTATATTAGAAATTAATATAAAAATGAGAAATTAATATTAAAGACACTTAAAAAACCCCATGTATTTGGAAATTAAATGTCCACTTTTAAAGGATGGGTATACCTAACAAGCCATAACAAGGAAAATTAGAAAATATTTGTAAAAGAATAAAAATGATAAGAGAATTTACCAGAATCTGTTACATGCACCTGAAGCTGCTCAATGCAACTAAATACAATGCGGAATCTTGAATGAGGTATGAAGACAAATAATGGGCACAAGCATAAATTTCTGTGGAATCTGAACAGAATTTGTACTTAAATCACACTATATCACGTTAATTTTTTTTTTTTTAACAACACAGCATTTCTTTATATTCTCAGAATTGGATTAGAAGTTTCAAGCCTTAGAAGTTTTAAGTCATTAAGATAATAAACTTTCTAGTTTTTTATCAATATATTAGATGCCAAAATATATTGAACAATTTCGAGTGACTATAAATAAGAAATCTAGCATTCTATTCATACTAAGTCAAACAAGTGGAATCAAAATGTTGATTTAGGGTGTTTCATACTTTTCAAATAGCCAGTATCTTTTGTGATATTAATATTATTTATTAAAAATGTTGTTGGGTTATCAGCAGAGAATTTGGTCAGTGTATCTTCTACTTCTTGCATTTGTGAAGAGATGTTAATAACTCCTGTGCTTTAAGTTTCCATTAGACATGAGTCTGTTTCTGGGCTCTCTGTTCCACCCTGATGGTCTGTCTGTCTGTCTGTCTTTCCTTGGGCCAGTAGTATGCTGACCTAATTACAGTGGCTCTGTTGTCACTGCTGATGCCAGTGGTGTAAGTCCTTTCTACTGTGTTTTTATTTTAAAACATTGTCTTTACTATTTTTAGGTCCTTTGATTTCCCATATAAATTTTAGAATCAGCTTCTCAACTTCAGAAAAAAAAAACACCTGTTAAGATTTTGATTGGAATGGCATTGAATTTACAGATATAACTTGAGGAGAAGCTGGCATCTTTATAATATTGAATCTTGAGAACACAGTATATTTGTTTATTTGGGAATGTAACAAAATAATGTCATTCAACAAAATTTAAAATTTTCTCTATAAAGGTCTTATATGAATGCTGCTTGATCATTCTTAGGTACTTAGGGTTTTATTGTTCATGGTTTTATTTTTTTATTATGGTAAAATATATATAACATAGAGCTTACCATTTTAACCATTTTTAAGTGTAGAATCCAATGACATTTATTCACAATGTTGTATAACCATCATCACCTTTTCCAGAACTTTGTCATTATTCCAGACAGAATCTGTCCCCATTAAAATAATAACTCTCCATCCATCCACCTGCCCAACCCCTAGTAAACTCTATTCTAGTTTCTTTATTTGGCTATTCCAGGTACCTCATGTAAGTGGAATCACACAATACTTGTCCCTTTGTGCCTGATTGATTTTATTAGCATAATGCTTTCAAGGTTCATCCATGCTGAAGCATGTGTCAGAATTTCTTTCTTCTTTATGACTAATATTCCACTGTGTGTGTGTATATATATATATATAGAAATATATATACACACCCAACTTTGTTTATTCATTCACCTGTTGATGGACACTTGAACTGTTTCCACCTTCTGGCTATTGTCAAAAATGATGCTGTGAACTTTGGAGCATAAGTATTTGTTTGAATCTCTGCTTTCTAGGAGGGGATCTGAGGATCTTATTGTAATTCTATATTTAACTTTTTGAGAAACCACTAAACTATTTTCCACAATGGTTATAGTACTTTATGTTTCCACCAGCAATACACTCAGGTTCCAGTTTCTCCATATTGTGACAAACACTTACTATTTTCCATTAAAAAAAAATTATAATGGCTATGAAGTGGTAACTCCTTGTGGTTTTGATCTATAGTTCCCTAATGACTAATGATGGTGAGCATCTTTTTACTTGCTTATTTGCCATTTGTATATTGTCTTTAGAGAAATATCTGTTCATGTCCTTTGCCAATTTTTGAACTGGGTTTTGTTTTTTTGTCAATGAGTTAATAGGAGTTCTTAAGTATTCTGCATAGGTATTATATACCTATATATGCATATTATCTGTAACATACATTTATTATATGCCACATATATACACAGGCACATACATTTACACTGACATTTATTTCTGTATCTGTATATCGAACCATGAGCTCATGCTGGCGCATCCAATTCCAGTCCAGAGTTCATCCTCTTTCCTTGGGCTTCCATATTTTATTGCCCTTCTCTGGCCCCCATTTTCCTTATGATATTTATTTGACCAATCCCTTTGTATGTAACCAATCTCCCATCTCTGCCACAAACTCTTCCCCAGGCCAATCTCCACTGTTTGGGCTCTGAGTCCCCATTCTGAGCCATTCACACGCTGCCCTGCTCCCCTCCACCACACATGAATATCCTCTTCACCCTGCCTGGGGCGTCCTAATACTATGCCATGTCAGCTCCCCCCATGGACGTCTTCTTCTTCCGGCTTTGGCTCTGGGTCATCCCTCCCAAATGACAGCCTCCTCACAACATTTGGGCTTGGAGACCCTCACACTGGGCTGGTGGCTCTCCACTCCCACCCCGCGCTACAAGGTAGGTGCCTTCCTTGTGTTACCCTCCTCCTGGCTTTATGACTGGATCATTAGGAAAGGGAAGCAGAGGAAGAAGAGAACGATTTTTAAAAAACACGTAGTTTCTCTTTGCTCAAAAGTCTCTAATGACTTCCGATCACACTGAAAATCCAAACAACTCACCCCAGGGCTTTTACAGCTCTATATGATCTGGTCTCTGTCCACCCTTCAAATTTCATTCTGTACCATTCTCCCCCTTGCCACCATGTTCCAGGCACAGTGGCCTGTACTGTTTCTGTGACCACAACAAGGTCATTCCTCCTCTAGAGCTTTTGTACTCCAGCAACTGTCCTCTGCTTGAAGCCCAACTACCCATCCAAGTTACTTAGTTCCTCTCTCCCATCACCCCATTTGAGTTTTATTTGCACAGTAGTTACTATCGATATTTTGTGTTTGTCTCTGTCCACTAAAATCTAAGAAAGCTCCATGAAAGCTGGTTCCTACCCATTGCTATGTTCCAGCCTCAGGTGAAAGAATGCAGTTGTAAAAATCAAGGCTCTATTAGAGCGCTACCCTATAGAGCAGGCTCTATCCGTGTGCTCTACGCAGCAGGCGATGTCTGAGAGTGGTCCCCGTGCACTTTTGTCATCAGGGTGGTGCTGAAAACTCTGCCTCCCCGAACACTGTACTCAGCGTGCAGCCACCACTATCGCTGCCCCTACAGTCACCCATGGAACTGCCGTCACGGGCAATACCACCATTACCTGTGTCAGAGCTTGGATGCTTGTGTTAATGTCACCACTGGCTACTTGGGAGATAATAAAATTGATTGTGGATGCTGTATTACTGTGCATATCATCAAAGTGTGGAGAAACAGCCCGGATCCTGAACAGCAGAGCAAACGAAAACATTCAATTATTACAAGGTATTCTATTGAGTTGGAATTATGCAATTCCCCACTAGATCCATGTTTCAATAAGGAACTTCTACTAGCCAGACAGTAATCTATTCTAAAGGAAATCAGTCCTGAATATTCATTGGAAGGACTGATGCTGAAGCTGAAACTCCAATACTTTGGCCACCTGCTGCGAAGAACTGACTCATTTGAAAAGACCCTGATGCTGGGAAAGATTGAGGGCAGGAGGAGAAGGGGATGACAGAGGATGAGATGGCTGGATGGCATCACCGACTCAATGGGCATGAGTTTGAGTAAACTCTGGGAGTTGGTGATGGACAGGGAGGCCTGGAGTGCTGTGGTCCATGGGGTCGCAAAGAGTTGGACACAACTGAGCGACTGAGCTAAACTGAATCTATTCTAAAAAGTTCTAATTGCACAGAGAACTCTTTTTAATATGTACACTCCGATGATCATGAACTGCTTATACTTAAATGGGTTAACTTACTTGGGCTCAGGAATAAGGACTGGTTCAAAAATGTCATCCAGTTTGTGCTGAACAAGCTCTGGCATTTCACACCGCACTGTACCGCTGTCATTCTCAATCTCATCGAGGTCCAGCTGGAATTCTCGGCGAACCATCTGGGCTGCCTCAGGATGCCCACTCATGCTTCGGGCTTGGCTAAGGGAAGCAAAAGGAGGCTCCTGAACTAAAAGAGACTTCTGAACCTAAGGGCAAAAGAGTAGCACTGCCAACAGCCCCAAAGCTGCAAGACAGATGTTCAACTTCTGGTTTCAGCCCCCCTGAATGATTTAAATCCTTGCCTCTAAGCAAGCGTCTTCAATGGGCAACAACGCTGGTTCATGAATATCCTAAGAGAGTAGATTAACTTGTATTTATAGTACTGCCAAGTTATAAGTATTCTCTCTAGTTCACTAAAGCCAACCAGCAGTAAATAATAAAGAATATTTATATTGACTCAAAGGTCACGACTTCTGGGCAAAAACCTAAGAAATATCTAGACTGCCTGGATCTTTTCCACCAATTTAACCAGTGTTTATGTTTTTCTAATTACAAGCAGCATCCCATGCAGTGTTCAATAAATTTTATACTTCAGGGACAATCAACTCTTTTTAGGAATATTCACTCTTGACGAGTTGGGACCAGCATTACATCTAAGCAGTAGATATTCACCGTTTCCAAATTCAAATTGGTTAAAATTATACTCATGATATGACCCAAAATGGAGCTGTCTTGCATAGAATGCAGTTTTTTGAGTCCCTAAGCCAATTCTGGGTTGCATGCATTTTACTCAGCTTTATGAGAAGAATAGGAACCTGTGCATGACCAAACATAACACAAGGAAGAAGGTGAACCAATGCTCTGGTCACATGACATTGAGCTGACACTTCTGCTAGCCAGTGGACTTTCAGGGAAGGCGTGACTCGTGGCTACTTGGACACCCTCCACCCTGGTTATAAACTACACCAGTAGCCCTCCAGAGGGGATGAATCCAAGTCGCAAGTTAGAAAGATATAAGGGCCCTGCTAATGAGAAATTAGCAGGCAGTACTTACATCCTATAAGTGCGATACATAATTCTGTCCACGGAAAAGCAGTGAAAGAAGGCACAAGACTATTTAGAAGTGGTTTTGAGACAAAGACAATGAAGACTGAAGGACTAAACATCTGGTTACAAGACATATACCCAGACACTGTGTCATGCATGATAATGGCTACAAGAACTCAAGATTATGTTACAGGATAAGCTCTGAGCACACAGGCAAAGTCCACAGAGACGCCCTCTGACAAGCCTCTCAGCCCACATACTTGAGTCTGGACGGCATGTCCTCCGCTGGCCCCTTGCGCAGCATGTTGGTGCTGGAGCTTGTGCTCTGCGTGCGCTGTGGCTTCTCTTCCACCTGTTTTACTGGTGCAGCTGAAGGCCTTTTTGCTGACCGCTTAATCCTCTCCTCAAGCATGCTCATATCTTTTTCAGAAAGCTGTTAATAGAACCCACATTTATTAGCTCACCTCTCTACTAGAATTTCAGAGAATTAAAAATCTCATATGGTGGTTTAGTCACTAAGTCGTGTCCAACTCTTATGACCCAGTGGACTGTAGCCTGCCAGGCTCCTCTGTCCATGGGATTCTCCAGGCAAGAATACTGGAGTGCCTTGCCATTTCCTTCTCCAGGGGATCGTCCCAGGTTTCCTGCATTGCAGGCAGATTCTTTACTGAGTGAGCTACGAGGCAAGCCCAAAACCTCATATAATCTTCATATAATTGGAAGACCCAAGAATTAATTTCCATTTCCATGCTGAAGCAAACAGAATCTCCTAGGTTAGCGTATGTTCACTTTCAAACACTACCTATACTTTAAAATCAACTGTTGCTAAAACCTGACTTGCTTTAGTAAGAGAAGATATGAAACAAGGAAAGGATACAAAAGGAAAGGCCCCGTGAATAACTACAAATAAAAAGGTCAAGAATTAAACAAAACCTCCTCATTTTTGTGGTATCACCACTGACCTAGTGGTGTGACTATGGGCAAGAAGCTTCACTTTTGGTCATCTGTAAAATTCCTATCTGCTTTATCTCCTTCACTGGCCTCACAGTGAGGATTAAATGAGGTAAATGTAAATAAAAATATACAAGCATAGGGTAAATATATGTGCTACTAAGAGGTAAATGGAGTGAAGAACAGGTCCAGTCACAGTAGTGATTGGTTCAGAGGAACTAAGGAGTTAAAAACAGAACCTTCTGTTTGGAGAGTCTGGCTCATGGCTGCAGCTCAAGACCCTTTTGATCTGACAGGTACCAGAATCCACATTATACATGAGTACTTGTTCACTAAAAAATAAATGCAGTAAAAATTATCAAGGAGATTGCCAGGCACAACTTAAATTCCTAGACTAGCTTAAATTTCTTGATTCAAAAATAGTTTTCATCTAAAGCAAATTGGTAAGAGGGGAATGCTCAGAAAGAAAATCTAACTTCCAGTAAAACACAGCCTTAAGTGTCCTAAAGTAATCAGATGAACCGTCAAGGGTTTATATGGATTTCAAGACGTATCGAGAGGCTGAGTTTTAATAAAAAGTGGTAAAAACTTAAGAGTTGAGATGGGACGAAATTTCTCACCTACATGATCTTTCAATTCACAACATGCTGAAAATGTTCAGAGAAAAGTGACTCACGGTTCCAATCAGCTTGAACACTTGATCCCCGTGTACATTGTACACCGTGACGATGGTGTTGAGCGCAGCATTGCGCACAGCGTTGTCACGGTCTCCTATGTGAATCGCTATCTCCTTTAAGGCTTTTCCCGGGGTTGGTTGGCAAACATTCATGCCATAGGACTCGACCAGACACCCCAGTTCTTCCAGGCACTCTGATGGGGAAGAAAGGCTAGATTAAGGACACTCAACACACATTTGGCGCAAAAACCTATCTTTACTGGATACATTTTCCTTGGCATACATGAAGGGCTAAAGTCTTATTCTGGCTCTCCCTTGAATTTCTTCTTGTTTACTGTCTTCTACAAAATATACAATGCAACGGTGGTGCTGTAGCAAGCACTCCTAGAAGGGACGCCTGTGAGTCAGATGGCCCCTGTGCACTTGACTTTGTCATCAGGGAGGTACTGGGTGGTGCCTGCATCACCTGACGCTGTGGCTCCACCAGTGTGCAACTCATCACTCTCACAGTCCAAACCGGAAGGCTGGAGCCAAGAAGTGCCCTGGCTCACCTATGAACTACTTCTTTGAGAGGTCACTGTTGCAGACATAGGCATCTATCAATAGTTGCTTTACCTGCTCTCTGCTTGGAGTTTTTGGATTTGGTTCCTTCCATGATGAAAGGGAACATCTTGCTGGCTGGGTAGACAAGGCACATCCGGTTCAGGATGGCACGGACATCTTTACGAATGACATCCTTTGGTTCTCCGACCTGGTCAACAAGGAAAATAATAATAAAGTGAGGCATGGTCTGAGTAGCAAAGGCACCCCCTTGTGTGTTACTACATCTTGAAAGAAGAAAATGAGTGGTGGGAGGTCACCATCATACAACAGATGGAAGACAGGAGAGTCTTATTCTGGCTCTCCCTTGAATTTCTTCTTGTTTATTGGAACAAGAAGAAATATAGGAACTGAAGTAGCTGGGAACTTGGGTAATCTTCCAGAGTGAGAACAACGCATTACCTTGAGGATGAGATAGGGGATGAAGGAAGATGCTTCGTTCTCAGTAAGATGATACTCCTCATCACTTAGCAGGGTGAAGAGCAATTTTAAATATTCTAGCGTTTTCATGAGGACGCTTGTATTGGTGTCAAAAAACCGCAGCGTAACCCACTTTAAGATAAGATCCAGGCAACCAATGACACCCTCTTTTTCGCTCTCCAAGTGCTTGAAACAAAACAATACAAAACCCCTACAAATTAGACTGTATAAAAATTTAATTTCTATTAGGCAAGTAACTCATATATTTTACTACAGTTCAAAAAAAAGATGATAGATTTTTAAGCCTCCATTTAAGACCCCAAATCATAGACATGTAGTCATTTATTCAATCAGATAATAAGAAAGCTCTAAGAACAGAGAACATGGTATATTCTAGTTCCTTCTAAGTCATGCAAACTTCTGATTATTTCACAGAGCTCAGTATTTTCACACGTCCAAGATTCATGCCTATTTATTTTGTTGCAAACTTACATCAACCATGACAGCAAGGGCCTTGTTATGATGCTGAAAGTCTGAGTGAAACATCTCATCTTGTAACCATTTAGCCACACAGCTAGACATCTGAGTTTTCAGCTGCTCAATGTATTCATCCCGTGGAGTAGTAAAATTCCATTTTAATACCTGAAAAACAAACAAACAAACAAAAAACGAACAGTGAAAGGGGCTGTAAGGGGTTCAACTGAATGCATAGAGACATTCTATTTAAAGCAGCTGCAGGAATCAATTTAATAGGATATTTTAAAATTCACCAAGATTAATTTGTAATTAAATATGAACACAAAGTGCACTTTCAATCTGTCATACTCTGGAAGCTTAGTTCTGAAAATCTTTTATGAATAGAATTTTCAGCAACTTTTACTAGAAAAATCAATGCTCTGTTATTGTATAAGATGGCGAATACTGTTGGCATAATTTTAATAAAGGGAAAATTTGAAATATGTATAAAAATTTTAAATGTACATACTAGTCTAGGCATTTATTATAAATATATTTACATACATGTACAAATTGACATTCAAAGATGCCTATGGCAGTATAGTTTATAAGAGCAAATACTAGAAGCAACTTAAATGTTTAACATAGTGGGTTGAGGATAAAGACAGGTACACACATACGATGTACCAATAAACTGAAAGCACATATGTGTACAGATATGGAACAATCTTCAAGACAGTATTTCAAATACCATTAAAAGAAAAAAGTAAGATTCAGAACAAAGAGTATGGCATGTTCCCACCACTTGTGTATAAGGAGAGCTATATATTTATACATATTTGATTGTAGAGGAACAGAATATTATTATTTTTAGAGTAATAAATTAAAAAACTGGTATTTTCCCCTGTTCAGGAAGACCAGAGTAGGAGATATGCTTCTCATACTTTCTGTACTTTTTTTGCAGTTTGAATTTTTTAAAAATTATGTATTTTGAAAAAATTTTGACTAATAAAAACCAAAACATCAAAAGATAAATTACTGAACTAGCCATATATAGTTATCAAACCTATCTTTTAAGGTATCAGGTACAAGAAAGATTAAAGGAGTGGCATATTACATATGCATTAATTGATAAAAATCAATGACTACTTTCCAGTCTTTGATTTTAAACAAAATAAAAACCCTACAAACCCTCCAAAACTTCTTTCTACTGGGAGACAAAAAGGCAACAGCTCCATTCCACAGTTTCTTTGGTAGGAATTAATGCTGTAGGATTTAATACTTCCATAATGTAGTCTTAGAGAAACAAGATATAATTCACAAGCAAAAGATTTAATTATTAGATATTTCACAATGATATGAATTTCAGACAGAAACTTTAATTCTTGATTATAAAACAAAGCAAAAACAAGCAAAAACTTCCTGACGATTTTAATTCTTTCCTTACTTTTAGTCCTTTCTCATCTTTCATCCTTTGCTCTTTTCCATTTGGAACAACAATAAAAATAGGACCGGATTTGTCTTCATCCTCCTTTAAGCTGGTTTTGCTTGGAACTTTCTTTCCTTGTGCAGTCTACAACCAAGGTGCAGGGAATACTGATTAGACAGATTACTACTCCTTAGGATTCACTGTTGCTGTCTATTAAAAGGGTGCCATGTAAACCAGACATGTTTCTATATCATATTCCAAATGAAAGAAACTAATGAACAGAATCTTGCATTTGATATGTTTGTGTACAGGTTTTCTAGAAATGTTTCCGACAGCAGGCTTAAGTAACTGTTGGTTAGTGCTTGGGCTGGCACGTGATATTGTTGGAGAAGCTATACCAGTGGTCTGGGTCACAGGTTGTTTTTGTTTACTGGACAATTCTTTAAAAAAAATGAGAGATAAGTGACATAAAAAGCTATGGTTTTTCCAGTAGTCATGTGTGGATGTGAGAGTTGGACTATAAAGAAAGCTGAGCGCCAAAGAATTGATGCTTTTGAACTGTGGTGTTGGAGAAGACTCTTGAGAGTCCCTTGGACTGCAAAGAGATCAAACCAGTCCATCCTAAAGATCAGTCCTGGGTGTTCATTGGAAGGACTGATCCTGAAGCTGAAACTCCAATACTTTGGCCTCCTGATGCGAAAAGCTGACTCATTTGAAAAGACCCTGATGCTGGGAAAGATTGAGGGCAGGAGAAGGGGATGACAGAAGATGAGATGGTTGGATGGCATCACCGACTCAATGGACATGGGTTTGGGTGGACTCTGGGAGTGGGGGATGGACAGGGAGGCCTGGCGTGCTGCAGTTCATGGGGTCACAAAGAGTTGGATACGACTGAGTGACTGAACTGAACTGAACTGAATGGCAGTCACACATTTAATATCACTTAGTTGAGAAAGCTCTTCTGTTTCTCTGCATATAAAATCTCTATCACATCATTCTAACTGAAAACACTTTGAGAACCTGCTTTTAGAGAAAACTGCTGAAACATTTTAAATACTTAAGATACTAAAGTGGCTCTTAAAAATAATCCAAGATTTAGAATCTTTGTATCAGATGGAAAGAAACTGTGAACATACAGTATACATATTTAAGGTAAAATCTGAATTTCATTACTGGAATTATTATTATAATAAATGCAACAAAATTCTGCTATTTCCAGTGAGGCCAGCAATTCTTTCTATTTCAAAGATTGAAGCCATTTAGTCAAAACAAATAAGAGATGAGTTATGTCAAATTGCTTTGTAAACTGCAAAAGTCTGAAAAAAAGTGGTTTTAAGAACAGAGTCAAAAACTACTTTAAAGCACTTGTGATCAAAAAACTAAAATCAGCACTTGTTAAACGTGGGATGAGGAGAGGGAGGAGGACAGGAAAAGAACAGTTTCATTGGACAGTTTGGAAGATCTTTACCCATTTAAATTAACTCACTGAATTGAAGGACCCAAGCACAGGGAAGGAAAATGAGTAATTAATAGTTAGAAGAACGGCCACAGGATGGCCCTTCTATAATGGGGATATAACAATAAATGTACTGGATAATAAAACATGTCCTCCACTGACACATTTTCATCAGTTACATGTAGTTAATAAAATAGTTTTCTCTAGATTTACTATTGATGCACATTTCTGCAATTTCCCTTTTGTAAATATAAAATAGTCAATACTCTGAATACAGTGACAAGCTCTGAATGTTGATACAGAAATTGATGACAATTTGATGTGATTAAAAAAACTTAATTAAATGAAAAGACACCCGAGGATATTTAAGGCTGAGCATTTGAAAACATTTCTTTAAACTGTTCAATTCTGCATGCATGCTGAAAGGACTGGTGATCCATCAAATCTCACTGGTGTGGGGACAGAAGGTCCTTTGAGTCTAATCAGAACACTTTGTTGTATGATGACTTAACAGGCAAATGTGAAAGAAGTTGCTTACTACTGAAAATCTCCCCCAAAGACCCGGTGACAGAAACCTTGCAGTAGCTCTTGAGAACAGGATGCCTCTGTTTCATGACATCATTAAAATTGAGCCACAGATAAATGTACAACAAGCCCTTCATAGATAATATCCCTTCATATGCAGTGTTTTCCTTAAAAGAATGACTTAGTGTAAAGAAATATTTAAAAGCAACTCTACACTTAAGCTGCAGAGTTAAATACCTTTGTTTTAGAGGAAACTCCTAGAGCCTTGGCCTTTTTCGGATCAGGCCTGGAGTCTACAGTGCCAGAAACAGAATCTTCAGCAGGTGCTTTGAGAAAATAAAAACACATACTGTAAATACAAACTTTTAACTAATATCACTATATTCTGAGCAGGTTCAAAATATAATGATAGTGAGAAAGCCTACAGTTTTAAATGTATCCCTCTCTAAAGTGTTTTTAGATTTTTTTTCCCCTAATCTTTTTTCTCCACAATTTCCTCTTTAAGCACAACCTCATGAAATTAGTTCAGAAAATCTACATCTGCTTTATCAACACTCAAACTGCAGTTTTCAAACTATTTTCTAAATAGCAATTAAAAATTAATTAATTTTAAGCAATTACTAGCAATTAAATCCGTCTACCTTTTTGCTAGACGGATACTTCTTTAAAAGAAGGGTCTATCACCTTTGAAATTACAGGAAATTATATATACCAATGGCAAGATTCCAGTAGATGTTATAACTGAATATACACTTTGATACTAGCAATTTTACACATGTAAACTTTCTAACTTTTTAGCACCCCAATAAACAGATTATTGCTTTTTTAAGCACTAAGTCTAGAAGAGCAGTGGATACAGGTTAGTGTTCTGTTTATATGTTATGGAATTTTAACATTAGGATGAAGAAGTCAAGAATTTTTCCTTGACAAAGTTGAATAAATATTTGAATGCTGCTTTTTTGTTGTTGTTGCGACCACTGGGGATTGAACCAGTATCCCTTGCTTCAGTGGAAGTATGGAGTCCTAACCACTGGACTGCCAGAGAATTCAATAAATATTAGAATCGATCAGCAAACAGCCAAGTGCAAGGGAATGAGAACTCATTTGTGAATGAGGAAGCAGAGTCCTCTGCTGGTTCAGACACTGACTGGCTGTTTGACCCTGTGCAAGTCACTTAACCTTTGGTATTTCTTGTCTGTTAATAAAGGGGATTCAGCTAGATGGCCCCAATTCCCCTTCTAACTATAATATTCAATAGCAGAAAATAGTTATGGAAACCTTAAAAATTGAGCACTTGCTTTCTGGAGTATTTCCCTGTGCTACTCCGAAACTGTTTTTTGGAGTTGGAAATCAAGTTAATTATCTTCAAACCCTCAGCACAGTTACTGGCAGAAAAAAGGCAACTTGAGGAGTTGGAGGGAAGGCTTGGGATCTAAGCCATAAGAAACCGTGATTTAAAAATGAAGGTTGGATTTCTTTAAGAGTTCTCATGGCTACTTTAATTCCCCTATAACCCATTCAAAATAAAGTTACCTGAGGCAGGCTGGAATTTGGCTGGAGCTGACCCTCCCACTGGTTTGGATGTTGCTTTAGCAGGTGCAGTGGGCTTGGCTGGCATGTTAGCTTTGGCTTTCTCTAACATGGCCAACACCTGATCTTTAGAAGTTGGCTAGGGAGACAATATAATAGAGGTGAGAGGCCACAGAAATGATATACCCATACTATGCTTACTAACAGATCTGCTGTCAAACGAATCTTTGAGCTCCTGGTTTTGAAATACCAATGAAGGGAGGCAGCACACAGTGCAAGAGAAGTAACACATTATGAAGTCACACTAAGTTAGCTGCCATTCTAGAAGGTCACAATTTTCATCCCTGCAAAGCCAGCAGGTTCTTTACGAGTTCTACACTACTAAATATTTGATCTGTGCTCTCATTGGGATTTCAAGTTGAAACTCATAGGAAGTAATATGATCTTTTGCCTCTATAAATTCATGTTTAATATTTTTCTAATGGCTTTTAACAGCAGCAGTAATAAGTGAAGTACTTTTAGTTTCCCAGTAGCCTTGGCCATTTTCTCATATCCTAAGTGCATCATGAAGAACGGCAAGGCGTCCTGGGCCTTCTTTCGCACGTCTCCATTGCGATCCTCTAGGCAGGAATAGAGGTGGGGAACACAAAGGATAAGGTCTGTGGGGGTGGAACGAAGAGTTGGTAGTTTCTCAGCCAGCCAGCCCAGAAGCTGTCAAAAGAAATAAAGACCAGTTACATAATTCGTGTAGAAAACTGTTATTATTTCTGATCTTAAGCTTAATTATTTCATCAGTACCAAACACTGAATTAGTTCTCACACTGCAATTTTCCAGTATGAAATCAGTTATTTTCTTGTTCAATGAAATAATAAATTTGCAATGCTGACAATCAGTTAAAGTAAGGACAAAGCTTTTTGGACCATATTTGAGCATTAAGCTATAAAGTTTTAATTGTTCTAAATAAAGAGTTGGACACAACTGAGCAACTGAACTGAACTGAATGCATTTTAAAGAAGAAAAACTTTCACATTTCTTTTAATTCTAAGAACTATTCAGCTGGAGAAGATCCAAAATATTTATTTGATCAGAAGATGACAAGTTCTACCAGGACTTCTGTTTTCTGCCTCACTTAAGAGAGTGTTTCCCCATACCTCTAAAATAATGCATATTTGTATCTATTTTTAATTGAAATATTTATCCAGATGACTGCAGTTTCACATGCACTTGTAAGAAATAATACAGAGAGATCCCATGCACTCTTTATTCCATTTTCTATACAATCCACCGATTAGATTGTTCCAGTTGGGACTTTTTCTCATTTGTGTATGTGTGTATATTTAGTTCTCTACAATTTTATCCTGTGTTAATGTATCCACCACCACTGTCAAAATTTTGAATAGTTCCATCCCAAGAATCCCACGTGTTGCCTCTTTTATGACCACACTCATGTCCCTCCTCCTCCTCTCTAATCTCTGACAACTATTAATCTGTCATCTATTTCTAAATCACGAGATTTCAAAGTTATCTAAATGGAATCATATATAATATGGAACTGTTTGGTACTGGCTTTGTCACTCAGCACAATTCCTTGGAGATTTAACTGACTTGTTGCATGTATCAGTGATTTCTTTCTTTTATTGCTGAACAGTATTACATATATGGATATATAATAGTTCGTTTAAACATTCACTTGTTGAAAGGTATCTGTTTCCAGACTTTGGCTATTTTGAATTAGTTGCTATGAACATAGGCTTTTGCATAAACATAAATTTTCTTTTTTCTGGAATAACTGCTCAAGATTTGTTGGGTCATATATGGAACAACAGACTGGTTCCAAACAGGAAAAGGAGTACGTCAAGGCTGTATATTGTAACCCTGCTTATTTAACTTATATGCAGAGTACATCATGAGAAACGCTGGGCTGGAGGAAGCACAAGCTGGAATTAAGATTGCAGGGAGAAATATCAATAACCTCAGATATGCAGATGACACCACCCTTATGGCAGAAAGTGAAGAGGAACTAAAATGCCTCCTGATGAAAGTGAAAGAGGAGAGTGAAAAAGTTGGCTTAAAGCTCAACATTCAGAAAACGAAGATCATGGCATCTGGTCCCATCACTTCATGGGAAATAGATGGGGAAACAGTGCAAACAGTGGCAGACTTTATTTTTGGGGGGCTTCAAAATCACTGCAGTTGGTGACTGCAGCCATGAAATTAAAAGACGCTTACTCCTTGGAAGGAAAGTTATGACCAACCTAGATAGCATATTCAAAAGCAGAGATTACTTTGGCAACAAAGGTCCGTCCAGTCAAGGCTATGGTTTTTCCAGTAGTCATGTATGGATGTGAGAGTTGGACTGTGAAGAAAGTTGAGTGCCGAAGAATTGATGCTTTTGAACTGTGGTATTGGAGAGGACTCTTGAGAGTCCCTTGGACTGCAAGGAGATCCAACCAGTCCATTCTGAAGGAGACCAGTCCTGGGTGTTCACTGGAAGGACTGATGCTAAAGCTGAAACTCCAATACTTTGGCCACCTCATGCGAAGAGTTGACTCACTGGAGAAGACTCTGATGCTGGGAGGGATTGGGGGCAGGAGGAGAAAGGGACGACAGAGGATGAGATGGCTGGATGGCATCACCGACTCGATGGACGTGAGTTTGAGTGAACTCCGGGAGTTGGTGATGGACAGGGAGGCCTGGCGTGCTGCGATTCATGGGGTTGCAAAGAGCTGGACACGACTGAGCGACTGAACTGAACTGATAGTTAACTACATGTTCAGTTTTATAAGAAACTGCCAAACTGTTTTCCGGAGTGGCTATATCATTCTACATTGCCACCAGGAGAGTGTTCAAGTTTCTCCACATTCTTGTCGATGTTTGGTGTTGTCACAATTTTTAATTTTAGTAATTCTGGTAATTGTCTATCTCACTGTAGTTTTAATTTGCATTTCCTTGATGACCAGTAACCCTGAACACCTTTCATGGGCTTATTTGCCATCTGTAATCCTCTTCAGGGAAATGTCTGTTTATGTCTTTTGCCAAATTTCTAATTAGATTTTTTTAACTGTTGAGTTCTGAGTTTTTTAATATATACATTCTTGATGACAATTCTTTATCAGACATAGAGTGCAAATATTTTCTCCCACTCTAGCCTGTCTTCTCATGTTCTTCACATGGTTTTTTGCAGAGTAAGAGTTCTTAACTTTGATAAATTGTGGTTTTGGTGTCAATTCTTGTGAATATTTTGCATGAAGAACTTCTATATCCTGAAGGTTTACGCCTATGTTATCTTTAAAAGTTCCATAGTTTTATGGCCTATGTTTAAGTCCATAATCCATTTTGAGTTAATTCTGGTGTCAGATGTGAGATTTAGTTCAAAGTTTAATGTTTTTGGTCTCTGGATGTCAACTGCTCTGGCATCATGTATTGAAAAGGTCACACTTCCTCCACTGCATTACTTTGGTAACTTCAAACTTAGTTGTTCATATTTGTGTGGGTCTATTTTTGGGTTTCCTCTTCAGTTCCATCTATCTGTGTCTATTCTCCTCCTCCTTACCCCTGCAATCACAGTCTTTTTTCTTTCTGACCACACTGCTTGGCTTGCAGGATCTTAATTCGCAAACCAAGGATTGAATCTGTGCCCGTGGCAGTGAGAGCATGCAGTCCTAACCACTGGACGGCCAGGGAATTCGCCACAGTGTCTTAATTATGTTAGCAATTTAGTAATCTCTAGTACATGGTAAAATGGTTCTTTCCATTTTTTTCCTTTGTCAAGATTGTTTTAGCTAGACTGTAAGTTTTAAAATAACCTTGTCTTTGTCTATGAAAAAAAAAACTTTCTTAAATTTTGATAGGAATTACATTAAATGAACAGAACTGACATTTCTATTATGTTAAATCTTCTAATCCACAAACATCTCTTTGGGTCTTCCTTGAATACTTCATCAGCATTTTGTAATTTTCAGTATATATATTTTGTATTTAAGTATATATCTAAGGGTTTCATTTTCTTTGGAGTGACTGTACATTGTAGTGTTTTTAACTTCAGTTTGCATGTGTTCAATGTATTTGACTTTTGTCAAATATGATTATGTTTATTTTATATCCTGCAATCTTACTGAACTCATTTATTGATTTTGGTTATTGTAGGTATCTTGGGATTTTCTATGTAGACAGTCATGTTATCTGCAATTAGGGATAGTTTTATTTATTCTTTTTCCAGCTATATGCCCTTCACTTCTTTTTCAGGTCTTACTGCAGTGACTAGAACTTCTAGTTCTATGCTGAGTAATAACAGTGAACATCCTTGCTTTGTTCCTGATCTTAGGGGGAAAGTGTTCAGTCTTCAACCACTAACAATATCATTTATAGATGCTTTTTAATTTAAGTTGTAATTCTCTTGTATTATTACTAACTTACTCAGAGTTTTTATCATGAATAGGTGTTGGATTTTCTCAAATCCTTTTTTTGTGTCAATGATAGGACTATATGACTTTTCTTTAGTCTGCTGGTATGATGGATTACATTGATAAGATTTTTGAATGTTGAACTGCATTTTTATGTCATGATTAAAACTTCTTATTTTACCATTTAAGAGTTGAAGAAAAGAGAAAATTTCACAGATTTTAGAAAATTATTGCTAAAAAAGCACATGGAAAGGAAAAAAGAAAGCACATGAATAAAAAAGCTCCAGGAATTTGGTTTCATTTTATTAGCTATTTTATAATGGAACCCATTCTATCCATAACATATATTTTTATTAGGTAGGCTCAGCAGCAGCAGCAAAGCACACCATATTTGGAGTACTAACCTCTTGCCTCAAGAAAGGATTTTCTTTTTTGAGCTCTTCAGAAAGATCTTCCCCCTCCAACCATTCCTTCATGCCCGTCTGTTCTGCCCAAGCATTCACAGTTGCTAGGGCAGCGGATCGAACATTGTTCTGAATGGAGGAGAAAATCAGTAAACTATCTCTATGGTTTGGAGGTAAGGAGTGAAAATGTATTACTTTGTAAACATGAACAACAGAGGTTTCTCTACAGATCTATAATAAACATACTTGGAACATTCTTCATCTTCTCTGAAACAACTAGATCTATGGGTGTACTCCAAAGTAAAGTAGAAACTAAAACTCTAAGTTGTAACGATCCTATTCTTAGTTAATTAGGCAAAACATTGAACTGGGCATAAAATATCATGTTAGGGGAATAAACCCCTAGGTTTTGTTTCCTGAACCTCTGGGGACTCTCATGTCCCTGGTTATCTGCTAAAGGATGTAATTCTATGTGTTAGAGAACTCATAATGGTTAGCTTGAAATTATTAACAATTTAAATATTTTGTTTTTATATTAACTTGTACTCAGAGAATAAGAAGGAGTTAATCACATGAAAAATATTAAAATAGTCCAATTCCTCAAATTAAATGAATTACACAAAAGTAGACATATTCAAACATTCAATCTATGGATACATATAAGAACTTATAATTTTCAATAAGACAAATTCTAGGACTGTGCAACTGCAAGTATCTTACTGAAGTACTAGAAGACTGTATTCTAGTAGTTCAGGGGAAAAGGTAGAAAATAAAATACATTATCTAAAAATTTTTATTTATTCACTCTTTATACCAATACTTTAAACAATGATATCATAATCATAATAGCAACAATTTTTCAGTATGTACTATATGAGGCAGATACAGGTACTTTATGTACAGACTTATTTAATCGTGTAAGAATTAAATTCCACAGATAAAGCACCGAACTGCAAAGAAGATAAGTAACTTATCTAAGAGTCACAAAGCTAGTAAGTGAGGTATGTGGTCACCTTAATACTGCCTGGGAGATAAAAATGTTTTATTATTTTCCTTCCAATAGTCTCTTCTCTACAAAAAGTTTAAAACTGTTTACGTGCACTCTTACACGTAAGAAAAGGATTATTCTTAGTCTAAGTAGCCACTGGCTGTTCCAGAATGGAGCTGTGGTGAAAAGAATCAGGGATACCTTGCTGTCTCCGAGCACTGTGATGATAGGGATTCCTAAGTTCTTCACATGCTGCTTGATGTTTGGGCCCATGGCTACTGCCAGCTGCTGGAGAATAGTCAACGTCTGCTGCACCTGAGTGGGAAGAGCCGACACTTTATGTTCAAATCACAGCATGGTGTGTTCAGAGTTTCAAAAGTTTGCTGCTATATGGTCAATGCAGTAAGAAGTTTCTGGCCTACTTAAAACAAACAGCTGGTTATGATACTAATCAGCTTTGAATAATTTTCAGGTGATGGCCTCTCCATTAATCATCATAAAAATGGAGTATTAGAATTTTAGACTAGACTATAATGCTTTGTAATTTTAAAGTAAGGTAAAGCTTAGTTTAAGAAAAATGTGACATAAAAATCCAAATCTAAAAATTAAAAATTAAGCTTGTTTGTATTACGAGCAGTTTTATATACAAATACTTAATAATATCAGAGGTCTTGAAAACAGCAAGTCAGGTTCATGAAAATTTGATTAATAAACTTGCCGTCTTCCAACAAGTCTTGAGGCACACTCAGAATGAAAGGAAGCTATTTCTAGTTCAAAGAAACAGAGTGATCGTTATCCTTTTTCTTTTTCTTACTGGTTGAGGTTATTGGAAAGGAGCCCCGTATCACAGAGGGGGGGAGGGGAGAGGAAAAGAACAGAATGTGGTCTTTTTAAACTGGAGTACAGTTGCTTTGTAATGTTGTGTTAGTTCTGCTGCACAGCTGTGAGCCAGCTGCATGTTTACATGTATCGTCTCTTTCTTGGATTTCCTTCCCATTTAGGTCACCGCAGAGCAGTGAGTAGAGTTCCCTGTACCACGCAGGAGGTTCTGTTTTAATAAATTGGTTCTATTTATTAAAATAGATAAATAGTTATATATTTCATACATACATACATAATATACGTCTATATATCAGTCTCAATCTCCCAATTCATCCCACCCCGTCCTCCTCTTTGGTGTCCATATGTTTGTTCTCTACATTTGGGTCTCTATTTCGAGGAGAGGCATGCTCTACATACCAAGATTTTATTTGAATCATTGAGTCGACCCTTCAAGGCTGTTGGAAGTTCACCTATGTTCGGCTGGATGAATTTTGCTTCATTGATAATAGCTGCTACTTCATCAAGGCCTTCTTTCCTGATCTTCCAATTCTTGTCACCAATCTTAGACACCAACTCTGAAGTGATTTTATCACTGAAAAAACACAGAAGACAGAATCCTTAATTCCTGATGCCTAAAAGGATGTCACAGAAGTCCCCTTGACTGAGAAGTGGAAGGCACCATTAAGACATCATCAAAGAAATCATTAGCAGTAAACCTGATTTCTGTCCTTGGCAAAAGATCCACAGCATCACTGCCCCCGTCATCTGGCTCATCTCCATCTTCCCCTTCGTCTGTCCCACTAGTGCTGTGTTTAGAAATCCCTCTGGTTGGAGCCGGTGGGTTCTGTCCCTGCATCTACACACAGATAAGTCAGTGAGGCTAATGAACTCAGTGAAGAACGTGAGAGCAAACTGGTGAGAGAATGGTGCTTGTGTCAAACTTTCATATTCCCTCATAACACAATATTCACACAACACATATTTTAATTAGACTCAAACTTCAATTCTGAGACTATGTGACAAAAGGTATTTTAATACACACTGATCGGAATCTGACTTCTCAATCATAAAGCTGTGTTTTGACTTGTATGTCCAACACAATACAGAGCGGTCAAAATTTAGCAATTTCAACTAGTAAGTTTATTCAAGGAAGGACAAGTTTATTTTTAAAAAATTGTTACATTTAGTGTGCTTTTTGAACACGTAATTTTTTCAAAATGTTTAATATGTCAAAGCTACAAAGGATTCCAAGGGGAAAAAGTCCCATCCTGTAACTACAGCTATCTTGCTCTCTTCCTCACAAGGTCATCCGTTTCTTATGAACTCTTCCCAGTGATACTTTATATATATAAATGCAAATACATACATATTCTTCATTCCAAACGTTTAAAAGTTTAAAATTAACCATATCAGCATTCTCAAGTCAACTATGGACTGAATCATCTATGAAACCTTTACCTTCTCAAATTCTGCATCTATCTGGGATAAGAGGGCAGGCTTCTCATCCTCAAAGAACATTCGCAAAGAAGGACCAACGTACAGATACATCACACCAAGCAGAGTGATGGCAGACGTCCTCACAGCCTGGCAGAACAAAGAGAACCGCTCAGGTCAGGACACAGCAGCGAAGCTGGCCGTCCCGTCCTACACACGCTGCTGTGTACTCACTGGGTTTGTGGCGGCCAGAGCTGTCTTCACATTGCTAATGAAAGCTTTCACATTCAGTCTAGAAGAAATAATACATAAAATTAAAAACAAACAAATGAAACCCTCAAAACACTCACTGGGGTTTTATAAAGCTAGACTCCAGAACCGGCTTCCTTTACATATGTCCTGAGTTTGACTTATTCTCTTTCTACACTCATCTAAAGTAAGCTTTAAATACTATCGATATGTTAATTTATGCCTAAATCCACAGAATCATACATCCAACTGCCTTTGTGACATTTCCATTTTTATGTCTAGCAGACGTCCTACACCTGTCAATACCAAACTCCTGACTGTCCACGCCCCAACCCCCAAACCCCTTCTCTTCATCTTCCCTATCTCGGTAAACAGTTACTTCATCCTTGCAGCTGCTCCCAGCCTTCTTTGAAAACTCCTCAGTCATCCTTGACTCCTCTCTCTCTCAAGCCCAGTCTCCTGTTTAGTTTTATTTTCAAAATATATTCTAAGTCATAACACTTCCAAGGCTGTATAATTCCTTGTCAGAATTATTTCAACAGTCTTCTAATTAGTCTCCCTGTTTCTGTCCTTGATCCTATCTATTCTGACTGTAGTCTAAATAACCCTGTTAATCTTCTGCTCTAAACCCTCTAATAGTTTCCAATTTATTCAAAACTTTGAGGCTCTACAGGACCTGCCCCCTGTTCTTTGAGCTTTCTCTCCTACCACTGCCATCTCCCTCACTCACTCCGCCCCAGCTGCATTCGGAAGAACTACCAGACTCTTACCATCAGCCCCTCATGTCCTCAAGGTCTATGTCTCACAGGCATTATTTCAGAAAGGATTTCTGTCTTACAGAAAATAACACTACACTAAACCCTCCAAGGTGTTACCACTAACCCCCTATCTGGCATTATTTTTATTCCATTGTTCTTATACTTCCTGATCTATTTTTTATTGTTTACTGTCATCTCCCCTTACTCAAATAAGCTCCATGAAAACAGGAATTTAATCTTGACCATACTGTATTCCTGAGGGTCTGGAACAAATGACTAGAATATCACAGGTACTCAATATGTAAGTGTTAAATAAATGACAGATCACAGATGAATTAAAAAGAGGAAAATATTCACACGGCTTTTATGTCATTCATGCCAAAAGGTAGTTTTTACATCAACGACTCTATAGTTATGAAGGGATTATAACAATATCCTCAACTACAGGACACCACAGATACTGACATAACAAACAATTCTTTGCCTGAATAACACTTAAATGATACGTTCTAGGGAATTCCCTGGTGGTCCAGTGGTTAGAACTTGGTACTCTCACTGCCAAGGGCTTGGGTTCAATCCCCGATCAGGGAACTAAGATCTTACAAGTCACATGGCATGGCCAAAAAAACATAATTTCTAGAGTACTGTGTCTTCGTTTGGTGGAACTGAGAACACTGCAAGCAGCCTATTGAGAACATGTGAAAAGCATCAGGGGACAGAGAAAGGCAACACAGAACAACAATAGTTAAGAGTCTTCCCTCTCAGAGCCAGAATGCCTGGGTTCAAATTTTGGCCTTTGCCACTTTCTAGCTGTGACTTGGGCAGATCACTTTCTGTGCCCTAGTTTCTTCATCTATAAAAGGAAAAGAACATACCTCACATGGTTTTTATGATGATTAAATCAAATGAGTTATTATTTCAAAGTGCCTGGCATAAAATAAGCTGTATAAAAACTGTAGTCCCTCCTTATCTCGGACGGATGCATTCCAAGACCCCTCAGTGGATATCTGAAGGTATGGATAGTACTATATAGACTATTTTCCCCCCATACATATGTACCTATGATAAAGTTTAATTTATAAATCAGTCGCAGTAAGAGATAAATAATAATTATAGAATGATTATAATAATATACTGTAATACAAGTTATGGCAATGTGGTCTTTCTCCTTAATCAATTTTTTCAGCTCTACCAGAAATGTGGCAGCAGCTGCTTCACTGGTAAACGCAGCCACTCCAGTAATTATTATATTTTTCAGTCCAAACCTGTTTCCGAATCCGTGTAACCATTCTTCCTTGCACTAAATGGCTTGGCGTCACGTGCTCCATGGCACTCCTTGCCAAAGTCCTCATACAGACTCCAGGCTTTCGGGTGGAACACATTCCCATCAATGACCTTTGCTGCTCATGCCTTCCATCCACAAATGTGATGCCTTTTCTATCTTAACTAAGCAGCTACAATACTTGCAGTTTGAGGTATGAAATTTCCTTTTCCTTTACAATTTATTGATAGAAGATTTGCTCTTACTGTGGATCTTAGCAACCTTAGCACATTATTTTCCTCTTTCCTTACAGAGTTCAGAGCTTTGTCATGTAAACGAAGCACTTTGCACCTTCTCTTTAGCATTTCCAAATTGCCAGCATCTCTATTCTTGCCCTTTGGGACCATTACTAAGTAAAATAAGGGTTACCTGGACAGAAGCACTGCAACACCACAGAGGTGATCTGATAACTGAGAAAGCGCCTCTGACTAATGGGGGGAACCCACTGGACAAAGGCATGAATCACATCCCGAGCAGGACAGAGTGAGATTTCATCATGCAACTCAGAATGGCCCACAATTTAAAACTTATGAATTGTTTATTTCTGAAACTTTCCATTTAGTATTTTTTGACTGTTGTTGACTGCAGGTAACAAACTGTGGAAGGAGAAACCACAGACAAGGGGAGACTACTGTAAACCGATGTGTTCAACAAGCAAATAACTTTGGGAAAGAGAGGGTTAAACAAGCATCTGTGTGACTTCCCTTGGGGTTCAGAGGTTGAAATCCACAGTGCAATGCGGAGGAGAGGGATTCAATCCCTGGTTGGAGACCTGGGATCCCAAGTGCTGTGGAGCAATTAGGCCTGCACACTGAAGCTGTTGAGCCTGTGGGCTCTGGAGTCCATGTGCTGCAACGAAAGATCCTGTGTGCTGCCGCTAAGGCCCGACGCAGCCAAATAAATTAATAAAAGTAAAGAAACAAGCACCTTTATTGCAGGACTTCTAACAGCGTTTAATTTTCCAAAGTGCACTATAGATTTCTAAACAAATGTGATTTTATATAGTAATTTTCAAACGTATTTAACTACAAATCCTTGGAACTGGCTTTTCTGTGGATCAATCATAAATACTGAAGAAAAATAACTTAGAGAACCCTCATGTTAGTGGATATCAAAATGCAGGAGAACAAGCCAATACAGACTTTTTAGGAACAAAGGTAGTTTCGTTTTATGTAAATTAGACAATCGAGCTCTGGCTTCTCAGAAATAAGCAGAGATAGCTACAACAAATATAATCACCGGTTAAGAGAGTGGCAAACCAAGTACTTGATTTCTTTCTGACTTACCCAGAAAAACCAAATTCTTTTATTGCATTTGATAGCCAGTTCAGAGTTTCTGATTGATTCTTGGGATTCTTCTGCGAGAACGCCATTGACATAACCTAGAACAGAAAAACAAACATACAAAAAACCTAACAGATCTGAGTTTTCTCTCATATTTCTTGTAGAAATATAGCTTGACATTAAGGTAGAAGTGGATTGAGCATGCCTTTTCTGATGCTAAAGCAATGGCAAGAATGCCTCAGAAATGTTTAACTTGAGAAAATAAGGTAAGTGGCAGTAGTATTAAAAGCATTCTCACAGTATTGTAAATCAACTCTACTTCAATAAAAAATTTAAAAATAATTCTGGACAGTTTACAACTTTTCATTGGTGGTCTCTTATAATGTCATAAGAGAAAACTACTCTCATCCTTAATAGAATATTCTTGACTAAGACAATTTTAATTATCATGCAATAGTTATTACTAAAGGTAAAAATTAAAATGCAGTATCAGAGTGGTTTTACTTGAGAAGAAAAGAACTGAAGTTTAACTAATAACCTTAAATTAAAACTGGGGGAAAAACTGGGGAATCCTGAAGAAAGAGCACTCTGTCACTGACCTGTTCAGCTGTCCACGGCAACACACACGCTTCAGCTATTGCTGTCATAGCTTCTTTTGCATTGTTCCCACATTTCACATCTCCAATCTTGTCTACAAGTCCATCCAAGACGATCTGTGCTGAAGTTTTGGAAAAATTTCCCTTCTGGGCAATCAAAGCAACTATGTGAAGCTTCATCTGCATCACCTGAACAGGGGTAAGTATAAGGAAATTATCAGCAAGCCAAAGACATCCTTCTTCTGCAGTCTATGCCGTGTGGCTCGCAGGATCTTAGTTCCCTGATCAGGGACTGAACTCAGGTCCTTGGCAGTGAGAACACAAAGTCCTAACCACTGATCAGGGAATTCCCCCTAAATATTTATCTATTTACTTATTTTTATAGTAGCCTGAAGATGTAACAGTTAGGGACAGCTGAGAACATGACCAAACTAAAATCAAATTTTAGACCAAGAAACAAAATAATTTTTATTCTTTAATTATTATCAATTAAAGTAGCTGACTTTAATAATCAATAAAATTGATTATTATCAATTTTAAAGTAGCTAAGAGAAAAAAACCAAACCACTCAATGTTGTAAAATACTAACAGGCAATGTTACTATGTGAAGTTTATGAATTGAAAAACATACAGTAATTTCTATATTCTCCCCCTCTGATGGTTATTTGCATACAGTACTGAGTGCACACCCTGAAATCCATAATAAATGACCATACTAACTCAGAGTCCTAATAAGAGTTGCCCACAAAAAAAATTACAACCCTCATGTATACACAAACACACACACCCCCCAGAAACTGAGAGATTTAAAGGACTTGCAGATTTTTAGAGGAGGAATGGAAGCAACTGTGAAAAACAATTTAAAGATGTTAAAGTGACGATGGCAGATGTTTGGGATTTCAGACCCTTTTGACCATAAACGTTTTCCTTTGTCCTGTTTGAATATTTAAATAACAGGTGTTGGCAAGAAAGCAGAGAAACAGGAGCTCAGCTCTCTTGCACTGCTAGTGTGAATAAGGTTTGGCAGTTCCTCAAGAAGTTAAACACAGAGTTACCATAAGCCTTAGCAATTCTACTTCTAGGTACGTACATGTGTTCACGTGAAAACCTGTACATGAATATTCACAGCAGCATTACTTGCAACAGCTCCAAAGCAGAAACAATATAAATGCCCATCAACTTATGAATGGGTAAATAAAATGTATATCCACACAAGGAATACTGTTTAGCAATAAGAGACTGCAGAGTTGATACATGCTGCAATATGGATGAACCTTGAAAACATTATGCTAAGTAAAAGTCAGACACAAAAAGTCACATCATCCCATTGACGAAATGTCCCGGAGAAGTGATACACAGAAAAAGTAGATTAATAGTTGCCAGGGACTGGAGGTGGAGACTTGGGGAGGAATAGTGAGTGGCTGCTGATAGGTATGGGGCTTTTTTTTGGGGAGGGGGGCGATGAAAATATTCTAAAATTTTATAGTGGTAGGAGTTGCAGAGCTATGTGAGTAGATTAAAAACAGCTCCACTGTACCCTCTAAAAGAGTTCTATATGCTCGGGAAGTCATTATAAAGAAAAATATATAATAAGGCAGTGCTAAGAACAGTGTGCTAGGGAACTAAGGATCCTGGATGGAGAACAAGAGGTGGCAGAACGGAAGTAGAGAGGAGAGTAGGAGGAACCCAAACATAAACCTGACACGTTTCAAGCTTTCATTTACCATCTAGAGGAGAAGAAAACTCTCCTCATTCGCCTTCATGTATTACTTTCCCGCATCTCCCTTTACACCTACTTTTTAAGACTAGAAAACGGCACTGCTCAACTTCATCTCTAGTATCAGTTAATGAGTTAAACTGATTATGCGGTCATTTTTTATTAGCAATTTAAAGACTACATTTACTTTTTATCCAAAGAAATAAGAAAGCTATCTCATTGTTTTTCCTCTCTAGATGGGAGTAGAGGGCTTCTAGGCCTAAATAATGAGAAAAATGCATATATATGAATTAGCAAACAAAAATTATATATATATATACACATATACACACTCTCCTAAATGTACAAAGTTACTGTTTAATCAAAATGCATACATTTCACTGCTGTGAGGATTAAGTGAAATAATATCTGTGAAATAGTAGCAGTGTCAGGTAGATAGCAAGCTCTCAATAAATGTTAATATCATTATTAAAACATTTTTCAAAATTTAAAAAAAAAAATGCATACATTCTGTCATTCATTGAAAATTAGATGACATGGTATCTGAATGACTTAAATCATTACCAAACTATACCTAATACTCCATAGGATGATGTAATAAAAATTACTTCAATAAAAGGTATTAAATCTCTAATTAAAAAATACCTGAAAATTAGTTTCTTTCCATCCAGGTTTCTTGGCCAGCATCCTCACTAATGCCTGGCAAGGCATTTCAGTTCGGTCCATTAATTCAACAGCCTTGAAGTAACACAAGGTAGTAAGGGATTAATAATGAGTTCCAAGGGAAGAGCATATCCAAAATCAAGGAAGTGTTTCCGCTAAAGGAGGGAGGGGAATGGAAATGAGGTGGGTCACAGAGAGAGCTTATTTACTTTTTTCTCTTATAATGCTTTGTTTGAGGTGGATGTTTGGCATATGGTTAACAGTGATGCCACTGAAACTTTTTCTTCTACATTTCAGGAATTCACAAATAGTTTACCCCATGGTAAGTAACATTAACAACAACAACAACAAAATAACATTAACAGTTTCAATTTGTGTAGTGTATGGCAGAAACTGTTTATATATATTTTGACTTATTTGATTTTCCTAAAAACATAGCATAGTAGAGTAGGTTGCTGCTGCTGCTGCTAAGTCACTTCAGTCGCGTCTGACTCTGTGCGACCCCATAGACGGCAGCCCACCAGGCTCCCCCATCCCTGGGATTCTCCAGGCAAGAACACTGGAGTGGTTTGCCATCTCCTTCTCCAATGCATGAAAGTCAAATCAAGTCGCTCAGTCGTGTTTGACTCTTAGCGACCCCATGGACTGTAGCCTACCAGGCTTCTCCATCCATGGGATTTTCCAGGCAAGAGTACTGGAGTGGGTTGCCATTTCCTTCTCCAAGTAGAGTAGGTTAGACGTGTATAAATACAGGTTTCAAAGAAGCACAAATTCAGGTCTAAATCCAAGTGGTGGATGCAGGACTGGAAGCCAGGTCTCCTGGCTCAAGCCTCAGGATTCTTTCAGTTTCTCCACACCCTTCCTCATCAGAACCAAAGAGTGTGTGCCAAAATGAACCACTGTGTTCCTGTCCAACACAGATTTTTTCTTTTTAAAGAAGCTTCTCATATCAAGTAATAGAAGTCTAGTCTTCTAAGAATCATGACAATAAAAAGAGAAACATAGAAAATCGATGAGGGGTGATTTAAGTGAAGAGACCTGTTTGACAAGTAGGTTTAATACCATATAATATTAAAATTCATATAAGTCTTATAATTCAGAACCTAATTTTCTTGAGTAAGCACTAAGTTATGAACTGACAGAAAGTTATGAAGCCACAGAAAGCAGATGTTGAAAGATAAACCCAACACAGCTAAAAAGCAAACAAAAACCCTGCCTCATCTTTAGTTAACATCCATCAAACATGCTCACTGGTTATAAAACACAGCAATTAGGACTAGTTCTTCACGGGCCAACTCATCACTTCTCTATAATGCAATTTTCTTTCACATTCAACTCATCCTCATGCGCCCACCTTCTGGAACTCTTCCATACAGGCCAGCCTTTCCTTCCAGTTACTGCTGTCGAGAAGCTGTATACAGGTAGCAGGAAGGACAGCTGAAGCTTTTTCTTCACATACTTCGATCTGTAGGATACAAAACATTAACATTAATAACTGCTTAAGGAAACAGAAGAAAAGAATGTAGGAATGCTCCAACTAAGACTACAAGGACACTCCCATAGGTGTGCTTTAGCATCTGAGGATTCCATTACACCACTATAAAGGGGAAGTTTGTCCAAGGCATAGTTTCAGTAAGTTAAAAAGGTATCAGTTAACCATGTTATAGAGCTCAGCAAAGAAAGAACTCGAATCTCCTCAAAGGCATTGACTTTGTGCTGTCCCGAGTGTGAGGCATGCTGGGTAAGACTGACCGAGAGCTCAGGCTCCACTATTTCTTTAGTCTCTACTGCTTTCTTGCTCTTGGTTCCAGTGCCTCCTGTGCCTCCTTGAGCAGCCGGCTTCCCCTTCTTTGGTGGCCCGCCAGGCTAAAAGCGAACAGAAAAACATTAAACCAGGTAAGGATTCAGAATAGTGATTCTTAGACATTCTTAGACAGATCTGATTAAAATGAGGGATCACTCAACCAACAACAACAAAAAATCCATATTTTTTTTTGCCCACAGAATTTAGTAATTTCAAGGGTAGACTGACCTCCTGAAGATCACTCATGGGGAAATTTACAAAAGCTGTATTAAGAACCTCGAATTCTAAATGAGCTAATTGAGACTAATGAAATACAAATGATGAACTGGTTTTATACTACATGCATTTACAGATGAATTTGAGAATTAATGTTTGGTGCCTAAAATGCCTCTAGATCTTTCTTATACTAGTAAAGGACAGTTCCTGAGTTATAATATTTACTCAGTATTTGACCACAGGTACTCCAGTAACATGAGATTATATTATTATTCACTGTAGAACTATCTACTCTGTGAAGGAAAAGGGGTGCTATACCAATTTCAGTGAGTATTCTAGTTATGTTGAAGATGGCCATCTCACTGAATTTTTTTTTATTGTTTTATAAAAGTTTTCCAGATGACTTGCTTGGATTTTCCAGGAATATACTCATATAATCTATAAAAATGATATATTTAATCATGTCAAAGTTCTATCTATTTCTATATGGTTAAGAGTTTTTATCAAGAAGACATGATGAAGTTTATTATGTTCCTTTTCAATGTCTGAAATTAGATTTCTTTTGATCTATAAATTCAGTGATTTTTCTAATATTAATATCAAACTATCCTTGCAATCCTGGAATAAGCCTCAGTTGGTCATACTTTTTATTGTTCCCACTGGATTCTATCCACTAATATTCTATTTAAATATCTTCATTTAAGTTTATTTCACCCCAGTTTTGAACGGTCGCAAGAAAATAGCAGTTTATCATAAGGTACACAGTCAAGGGCAGTAACGTGAATATGCCAACACACATCACTCCTTCTACCTATAGAAGGTAGAGTAACTACCCATAAAGAGAAACTTATTTGTTTTCTAACTATAAAAATAGAAAATTTTACACTCTGATTTATTATAACACCTCTTCTGGATCCTTTCCCATAATAATACTCTGTTTAGAGAGGTAACTCAGTTAACAAATCTTCTACTTTCTTTTTTTAAAACACATATACGTTTACTGGCTTAACAGATTTATTGGCTGATATTGTCCTACTTATTTTTTCAGAAAAACAAAAGCAGGTCCTCCCTACCCCATCCACAGTTTATTTTAGGGGGAAGGAAAGAATCCCTTACAAGAGAAAGCCAGCTAACATGGTAACGTTCGGCAAGATGAGAAAAGGTCTTAAGGTGCGGTGCCCAGGTCACTGTCCAGAGAGGCAGGAGGTGGTGAGCAAGGAGAAGACAGCTGCCAACTCCCTGTACTAGAGTACTGAAGAGACAGCATAACATGAAAGAGAGCACACAGGCTCTGTAGCTAGAGATACCTGGGTTCAAATCCCAGTTCTGCAACTCTGGACATTCAACAAATATATGCAGGGTTCCCGTTGTATGCCAGAGCTTCTTCTGTGCACAAGGGGTCAACCCGTGACAAGCTCTCTCTCCTTGAAGGCTTGTAATACAGTGTGGAGAGATCGAGTAAACAAACAAGTGAGCTATAAGAGCACGTGCAGGACACTTAGCCTTGCTGAGCCCTGGTCTGCTTTTCTGCAAAAACAGGGATCACAAAACACTTAGCTCAAGGGTTATTATGACAATTTAATGAGATTAAGTAGGTAAAATGCTTCACAAAGTGAGGTTCACTAAATATTAGTTCTTTTCTCCTAGCTCCAGGCTGGGGTTCAGGGTAGGAAAGAGAATCAAACTTATAGCATTTGCAGCAGATACCTTTATGCTTAAGAGAATCCAGTCCAGGAAAAGTGTTCACTGTAAGAAAGTCATATATGCCCTTCAGCATTTCCCCCTCTTCTACACTACAAGGTGAAGGTGGGGGCGGGGGGGGGCATGACAGAATGGAAACTTGGTGCAACAACTTGGAGCATTATTAGCAAAATGACCAAGGTGATGTTATTAATATTAAGTGGCCAGTCACATTACCTCATCATTTAATGATACTTTCTAATGCCTTAAAATATACTTCCATATCTTCATTATCATTTTTATCTCTATACAGATTTCAAATAACCAAATGTACTATTGGAATATTCTGTCTTCATTGAAATATGCTCTGCTGTATTCCGAATGTTGTAATGAGTTCATCTCTCAAATAAAATCATATTGAAGAATGACTATGAACCTGAGATTCAGACCCTACCTTACTAAATTCTAATTTTTAAACCACATTTTCCAAGTCATTTATTAACCTTAGCAGCAGGTGCCTTTTTTAAAGGTCCTGGTTTGGGTGCTGAAGTGTCCTTTGTGTCCTTATCTCCTGCAGCCCCTGAAGCAGCCGCCCTTCCGGGCACAGGCTTGAAATCCTTCTTGTCAGCTGCAAGTCCAGCTTTCTTACCATGTACCAGCTCTACTTTTTCTGAACATTCTTTGATCTGGAAAACGAAATTGAGATAGACATTATTGAGCCCAACTTTGAAACACAATCGCCACATTACTTAGTAAGTCATTTCTAAACCACAACTACATGAGAATTCAGAGAGAAAAGCTTCCTTTTCAACAAAGATGAACTATCTATATTTTCTTGGCAGTAGATTAATGACATATTACATTATATTTCTATGCAAAGAAAAATTTACGAAGCTTATAATAATCACATTTTTGTAGAAAACAAGCTTACGTTTAGTGGAGGGAACAGGGGGAGATAATTTGGGAGACTGGGATTGACATATATACACTACCATATAAAAAACAGATAACTAATAAGAACCTACTATAGAGCACAGAGAACTCTACTCAATACTCTGTAATGACCTATATGGGAAAGAATCTAATGAAGAGTGGATATAAGAATAACTGATACACTTTGCTGTACAGCAGAAACTCACAACACTGTAAGTCAACTATTCTCCAATACAAAATTCAACACAAACAATAATCACACTTTTGGTGGCAGACATTCATAATTAGAAAGGCAATTTTCCAGATATTAGAAATGAAATTAACTTAAGACATCATTTTTACTTCTTCTAAAGACTGGTCCACTCAATTTTATTTTTTACAATTTGAAAATATTTCTACTAATCAAGAAACTCTGATCAAAAGGACACCAGTAGACAAACCTAGAATGCACAGAGATAGGACTGTTATGTAATTTCATTACAATCCATTACTAACCTACCTTATCAAGCTTGAGTTTGTCTACATCAGCTAAGAATGGGTTTACTGCTTTCTCACCAACCACCTTCAAAGCAGTACCTAAAGCTTCAAACGCAGCATCTCTGACTTCAGGAGCAGAATCATTGATGTGCTATAGTCCGGAAGTAAGCAGAATGATCTTAATACAAGGTACTTCAGGTATTACTGATTCTACTTCAGACTGAGGGTTGTCAGAAAAGAATTTGCTTTTTACAAAACTAAGCTTAGCTTTCTTTCTGCCAATTAACAGTTACTCTTCCTCTCACCCTCTATCCAAAATGCCTCACAAGCAGATAATCTTCAACTACTCTAAACTGGATGCCTGTGCTTGACCAGATTCAGCTTAATAGCTGATATCAGTTTATGGGCAAAACAAATATAATTTTTAGTAGTTAGTGGAATTATAAATTTATGCTTTTCTTCAAGAATGGGAACACAAATGGTACAAGACTTTGGATTCAATTTCCGAAGCTACAAAGGGTCTACTCCTCAAAAGACAATAACCTACAGTCACGCAGTCAGTGCATACAATTAGGAGAGAAAAAAATCTTGCCTAGGTATAAAGCAATCCCCCAGTTTCAAAGAGAGTCTATACCTTAAGCAGAGCAGCACAAAAGGGCTTTAGTAAGCTCTTTGGCAGGGTAGAAGTAGTGCAGTGGCGGAAGCTTCTTGCAATAAATAGAGATGTCTGTTGCTTGATGGTTGGATTTTTATTATCCATTACTGCTAAAACATCCTCACTGATGTTCTGTAGTGTGGTCTTTAGAAAGAAAATGTGGTCAATAAGCTTTTTTCAATTGTAAAGAACAATCAAAATATCACACTGACAACCTTTACTTGAGACAAAACCACAAACGCAACTTACAGTAAGGAAGATTGCATCAATTGCCTCCTGCAGGGCTTGCACCACTTGAGGCTTCTTCTCTTTGAATTTCTCCAAAATGGTTGGTACAACCTTTACAAGTGAACAGTTGAAATATATTCGGGAAAAAAAATGACATACTGATTAATACATGCTACATCATGAATGAACTTTGAAAACATGATGCTAGAGAAAGATGTCAGTCATAAAGGAGCACACCATAGATGTATTATTCCACCTATGCAAAACATCAGATCCACAGAGGCAAAAAGTATACTAGTGGCTGCCAAGGTCTAGAGGGAGGGGATAATGGGGAGTGACTGCTCACGGATATAGAGTTTCTTTTTTGGGGTGCTGAAAAATGTTCTGGAATTAGTGGTTATGGTAATACACCCTAATGAATATACTAAAACCACTGAATTATACACTTTGAGATGGTGAGTTTTATAGTATATAAGTTATATCTTAATAAAACATAATAAAACAATGTCTGGATCTACCAAAATAAACAAAAATAAAGCAAACATCTAAGTTGGATTAAAAAATCACTTCCTTTCTTGAAGGGCACAAGAACCTCATGCTGGAACAATCTTACGCCTGTACCATCGCAGCAATGCTTCTCAACCTTTTTTTTTTTTTTTTTTTGCATTTCTACCTGACATGCAACCTTACAATCATTTTTTATCAGTAATAACTCTTACTGGACAAAATGATTCTCAACTAAGTGGATTTAGGGTAGGGGAACGGGTATAGTGTATAATTCTTCCTCCCCACTCAAGACTCTGGTAGACCTCACTTGGACTGAGAAGCCTCCTGCCTCTTTACTACACTAAAGAAAAAAGAAACAGTACCAGAAATTATAGCAAGTTTTATCAGAATTATATTTTCCTATTCAAGTACTAAGTTTAGATCAGTACACAGAATTTTTATAATGCTTATTTTGTGCTATAAATTTTCTCTAATTCATTAAACATTTAGTGACTCCCAAGAACATGTATTGAATATATGTAGCCAGGCACTGTGCTAGCAGGCAAATTAAGGTTATTTTTTAAGATCTAAAACAATATATAGCAAAACTCAATGGCACCTCCTGCCACCCAATTTTTAAAAAAAAATTTCACAGGAGTGATACAGATCAGAAGAAATACAGTTTCCATGGAAAATATAAAACTGTTTATTTGTTTTTACTGTTTCATAACATTATTTAAGTTCCACGTGTACCACTTGATAATTTGACTTATACATACACTGCAGCATGCTCACCACCAAAAATCTAGTTTTAATTTGTTACCATACAATTGATTATGGCATTTGATAGTTTTTTTTCCTTTGTTTTATGGACAAAATCCCATGATCACACTAGGCTGTCATTTAGATTTGTTTGGGGAAGGGTGCTTTTATAGCTGAGACTGAACCCCACCTCCTGCCTGTGCCATCCATCACCTGAGACTTCACTTCTGTTGTGTGCGTGTTTGTCAGAGAGCAGGGTGCTGGGCTACAATATTCGTTTAACCTCCCTAAGAACTGTTCAAGGTATCTATCCTGAAAGCTGCAAATTTATGGTCTAGCAGACTTAAATTATGTACAGATAATAATTAACTAGGAATAAAAGAATGAGAACTGTGATGCAAAGTAGCAAATGGAATGCTTCGCCAGTGGCAACCCAGAACTGTCCCCTCACCCTGCATCTTGCAGGGAGGCAAGGAGTTTTTTTGCTGTTGTGTTTTAAAAGCTGGAACTCAATCATGCCACATTTCCCACTGCTGCTGAAACCACCCATAGAAGACACGCCGCCTATGTGCATTGGCATGTATCTTAATGTCAGTCCTTTGCTTTACATGACATAAAATAAGCTGGTGGTTTTGTTTCAGTGTGGTAGAGATTTTTTGTTGTTTTTTAGTTTTGCTTTTACAAATGGTAAAGAGTCTGCCTGCAGTGCGGGAGACTCGGGTTCGATCCCTAGGTCAGGAAGATCCACTGGAGAAGACAATGGCAACCCACTCCAGTATTGTTGCCTGGAAAATCCCATGGACAGAGGAGCCTGGCAGGCTACAGTCATGACTTCACTTTTTATCCATTTTGCCTTTCACCAATCAAAAAAATCAAGATATTTTAATAGCTGTAAAGCTAAAGTTCACTTTTACATATATTGCTAAAATATTGTTTATAAATAATGAAAATAAAGCTGAACCATACTAACACGCTTGATATCAAACATAGCATATAATTTTAAGGGGGGACAAATATCCCAAACCATAAAGCACGAGAGACAGTCTTTATGTTGCATACAAAAATCAGAAAGCCAGAATCAGAATTCAAACTAGAGGGCTAGGTAATCAACTATAATCAACTATAAAGTCATTAAATTAAAATGTATTTTAAGAATTGTTTTCCAACTGAAAAGTTATTTCTAATACAAAAGTATAAAGTATTCTAAGCAACACAAAACTGACCAAAAGCTAATCAATACATTTGACAGCGCATGCACACACACACAAACACACAGATACTATGTAATAAGTAATGAATGCTATAAAATACTGAATATAATTTTCCTCCAATCTGTGATTTACATGTCTAAGGGTTGTACAGACCCTTACTTTTATTTCCCTGGTAACAAGCTAGTCATGATTTATTTTTATTTGGTAGTGTCTTGTTATTGTCACTTAAGTTTTCCGAAATTATTTTTAATCCGATGAGTAAGCAAGCTCCAAATACCATAACTAAGTGAAGTTAGATGTTTGTTTCACAATATAAACTGACACATGACTACAGACTGTTAGGAGATCTCAAGTCAATCTAGGGAATCAAAGTATCAAGTGGCTAGCAAGTTAAACCCTAAAGTTCAGTACAGTCAATTTACAGGAGGCTTAGTCAATCTAAGTAATACAGATAAGATTTAGAGATCAACTAACAGAAGCCAGAACTAAAGAAAACATTGCATTTGTTAAAACTGTTCCCAAACTTGAGTGCTTCCAAATTTATATTCAACAAATGTCTCTAGTGAAGAGTTTCTTATAATAAACCGGTATATCACCAACAGTGCAACCTACATAAAATATTTCAAGTATGTGAAAGTGAAAGTCGCTTAGTCGTGTTCGACTCTTTGCAACCCCATGGACTATACACAGTCCATGGAATTCTCCTGGCCAGAATACTGGAGTGGGTAGCCTTTCTCTTCTTCAGGGGATCTTCCCAACCCAGGGATCGAACCCAGGTCTCCCACATTGCAGGCAGATTCCTTACCAGCTGAGCCATTAGGGAACCCCATCTCAAGGATATAAGTAAACTATTATTTTTTAAAATAGAAAAACCCTATTAAATATATTTTATACATTAATCTCATTTCTGGTTTTATACTGCCTTTCCTATTCTCAGTTTTACTCTGTTCTGGTTATCACAAGTTATATTTCATCCTGTTATACTGTACATTGTTATTTTAAGAGCAAAACAGGATATTAGTAAGTAAATGAATAAGCAAATCAACTCAATTAAGTACTTTAGGTCAAGTGCCGGATTTTCTACATAAAGCTAGTAAATTTAGTTACAACTGACATCTTTATTGTAAAATAAATGTTTTAACGAGCTACGCTTAGTACTAATAACTTATGCCAAAAGCTGTTTTAAAGCATAAAGCAAATTAGCCATCCATTTATGCCAAAAGCTGTTTTAAAGCATAAAGCAAATTAGCCATCCATTTCTTGATAAAACTTAACCTATATTGAAAAAAGAGTGTTACTTACGTGTCCTGCGTACTGTCCAAATTTCTTTCTTAGCCCAACAGCCAGGCCAGTAAGACATTTTGCTGCCAAAGCTACCAACATGACATTGGTGTCCTTTCCAACAACCTACAAAGGGTGGAAAAAAAGGAGAACAAAGGAGTCACAGTCCCAAAGAAGAGTAAAAATTTACTCTTAAAAGAACTCTGAAAGCTATTATGTAATGGGCAGCCAACTTTGTTCCATACAAGAGGAAAGATTCTTCTTTGACAATATAAAATTTGGGAGCTTCTTCTCTTCTTATGTCTAGTCTCCTACCCTAAAGCTCTACCAACAAAATATACATACAACCATGTCAAGTCTCTAACTCTCCACTGGTGGTAGTCTGGGCTGTTAGCACTGCACAACTGTGCAGGCGACTCTCATACTGGCAGAAAAGCTGGAGGCCTCTTGACTTTGCTTTGGGGCTGCTGCTGCTGCTGCTGCTAAGTTGCTTCAGTCGTGTCCGACTCTGTGCAACCCCAAAGATGGCAGCCCATCAGGCTCCCCCGTCCCTGGGATTCTCCAGGCAAGAATACTGAAGTGGGTTGCCATTTCCATCTCTAATGCATGAAAGTGAAAAGTGAAAGTGAAGTCGCTCAGTCCTGTCCAACTCTTAGTGACCCCATGGACTGTAGCCTACCAAGCTCCTCCGTCCATGGGATTTTCCAGGCAAGAGTACTATTAGAGTGGGGTGCCATTGCCTTCTCTGTGCTTTGGGGCAGGGAAAGTGAAAAGACAGTACCTCTGAAAGACACCACAGAGTAGCAGCTCTAACATTTATACCCAAGAAGCACCAGTAGAAAGTGCTGTTGGTACTTTCAAGAAGCTGATGAGATGTAAACTATTATATATAGGATGGATAACAACAAGGTCCTACTGTATAGCAGGACCTGTATATTCAGTGTCCTGTGATAAACCATAATGGAAAACAATGTTAAATAAATTGCAAATACCTCTGCAACCATTCCTGAGGGAGCTTACACCTTGCAGCTTCCGTTTTAGTTGCCTAATGACCATCTGACTTGTATTCAGAGTCTCTCATCAGAGTGACCTCCAGCAGTGTTAATACTACCACCATCCCATAGCATGCCCTACAAAACCCAGAACTTAGCAAAACTCATGGGTAGTAGCTGCTTTTGTATCAACTTAGCAAGACAGTGACTACTATGCCTCAGTTCCTTTCTGCTAGGATTTTACTGTGGTTTACTGCTCAAGCCAGCTGATGCCAAAAAGATGCTTTACTTTTAAGTGTCCCCCAAACTTTGGTTTTTCATGCTTTCCCCAGGTAGAAGAAATACTTTCATTCTATTTTGGATTTCATCCCTAAGATCTGGTATTTCATGAGCAGAACATTTCATTCCAGATTCCCTGAATTAAAGAACCCCTAATGCACAGCATTATGCATAGCAAGACAGTCCTATATATATATATATATATTCCCTACCGAGGAGTGAGGATTAAAAGACCAACATTTATTAAAAACAAATTAGATGCTATAATTTTATAGGTGCTTTATAATCTTTATTCAATTTTTACTCTATAAAACAAATACTATTATTATCTCAATTTTGTGGATTTCAAAAATTAAAGAGATTAATACATTCAAGATCACAGAGTTAGCAAATGGTAGTGCTGTGATTCAAATTCCGTCTGCTTTGACCCCAAAGCTTTTGCTATCTTTACTAAAGCACGTTCTCCTTCTAAACTCATGGCAAATTTATTTTCCTTATGAGAAGATGAGCTGCTGCTAAGTCGCTTAGACCAGGGTCCTAATAAATGTTTTTTAAATCTATAATTACTGTAAGTCTAGGTATTAAAATTCTATCCATTTTTGTATTGAATATATTGGCATTTGTGTCTGGATTATTTTTTTTACTAAAACATCTCTCAGGTATTATTTACATGCTAGATTTTGTATTTAGCATCTTAACATATATTCTAGGAAAGGTCATCAAAAACACGCTAGACCCCATTGCAAGAGATCTTACTTCAATGAATTTGGGATGGGATGTGGACATTAGTATTTTAATACAATTCAAAAGTGCTTTTGTTATACTGGCCTAGTTAAAGGACATCATTCAATCGAATTCTTAAGAGACTATCTAACATTATCATGAGTAGTAACCAGTGGAAACTGAATCTCAGACACTGATGACCCCAATGCAAGGTTTTGAAGAAGATCTTGTGAACCTATTATAGTTCAGGATATAGCAAAAGACTGAGTGCATTTATTGGTAAGTGATGAACCAGGCATCCAGTACAATATTTGCCCATTAACACTCATTCTCACACATCCCAGTTTGACTAAACAAGTGGTTCTTAACTGGGAAACAGGAATGGGGAAAATGGAAAAGTGTTTATTTTTAAGAAATATAGTGTACATGGAGGGACTCCATTTCAGGGTTGAAGAAAGTGTCAGTAATTCTGTTTGAGATCAGGGAAAGAAAAGTTATAGCTCACAATGTTAATTTAATCTAAATAATGGGAACTACTCTATAATTCGGAGAAGGCAATGGGAACCCACTTCAGTACTCTTGCCTGGAAAATCCCATGGACGGAGGAGCCTGGTGGGCTGCAGTCCATGGGGTCGCTAAGAGTCGGGCACGACTGAGCGACTTCACTTTCACTTTTCACTTTCATGCATTGGAGAAGGAAATCGCAACCCACTCCAGTGTTCTTGCCTGGAGAATCCCAGGGATGGGGGAGCCTGGTGGGCTGCCGACTCTGGGGTCACACAGAGTTGGACACGACTGAAGCGATTTAGCAGCAGCAGCAGCAGCAGTAGCAGCAGCACTCTATAATTAAAATTGCTGTCACTTCTACTTAATTGATTTTAAGTAATAATCAATTACTACTTATCTTTAACTAGTAATGTGAGCCACTAAACAGTAATCAAAACAAAAACACTGTTAGCAGATCATACAAGCAGGGCCACGACCACCAGAAGTCTGCACACTAGAACACAGCGTGGCCCCTGCCACCCTGACTAGAGAGGGCCCATGGGCAGCAACGGGGAGCCAGTTCAGCCAAAAATAGATAACACAATTTTAAAAAATTTAAAAAGAAATTATTTCAGGAACATTGTGAGGAATTTCAAAACGAGTAGCTTTTTACTACCTGTATTTAAGGAAAAAACTGGGCAACTAGTAAGATTACTTGATGAAGACAACAGAGAGAAGAGACGATGGAGAGAAGAGGGATGGGTCCACAAAGACCAATTAAGTCAATATAACATGGACCTGGGGCTGGACATAGGGCGGGGGCGTGGGGAGGCAAGGATTAAGAGTGGGATTAGCAGATGCAAACCAGCATACAGAAGGTCAATCAACAACAAGGTGCTACTGTACTGAACAGGGAACTATATTCAATTTCTTAGGATAAACTATAATAGAAAAAATATTAAAAAGAATACATATACATATGTATAACTGAATCACTTTGCTGTACAGTAGAAATTAACACAACACTATAAATCAACTATATAATAAAACAAAAACAATATGGATATGAAGTTTACTTTTGTCTACAAGTAACTAAAATAGAAAATACAAAAACAAAAATGTCATGTTTCATGTTAATTTATATTGACATTAATTTTTCATGGTTTTAAATATTTTAGCCACAAAATTAAGTTTCTTTTTACTGGTCTGTAGCCTCTGATTGACTGCCCCAACTCCACCATGTGAAGAGGGAAAGAAGTGCCTCCTGCTACCATAAGATCTCACACAGATCCACCATTTATGTCTACCCAGATATAAAAATCCATGACCATCTCTGTATAGAATACAGTGAGAGTTTATATTCACAGTCACAAAACCAATGGAAATCACAGAATAGTTTTCATCTAAAAAGCTAATATCCTAAGAAAATGCATGTAGAGAACATCAATTATTAACATTCCTGATTCCAATTAACATTCCTGATCATTACATAAGGAAAAATAAAAGCTTTTATCTGAGGCATTGAGAATTCAGTTCAATGTATCTGTTTCCATAAGATTTCTGATTTTAAAAATTATATGCTAGAACTCACAGAGAATCTGGAGCTCTCTTCAAGGTCACTAGAATCCCTCTTACTGCCTTCTACCCTCCTCTTTCCTCCTAGGCTCCAGGTTGGTGAATCTTTTCCCTAGGCCCATTCCCTTTTAATGACAGTCAGTCCTTTGTAACTGCAGATTCCGGAGGCCAACAGTATTCATTGCACTATGCCTTTTTATACAAGGAACTTGAGCAGATTTTAGCGTAGGTGGGAGCTCCTAGAATCAACACTCTGCCCCCTCTTTCCCCCAACCTGGGGATATCGAGAGATGACTGTAGTCTTGCCTGGGTCTGTGGCTCTTCAAGATAGATGACAGAGGAACAATGATTTTGACAAATTATATCCCTGTCTCCAAATCCTACTTGGAGGAAAGCAAAGGAAAACTAACTATGAGAAAATACAGTCCAGCCTCATTATTCATGAATTTCACATTTGCAAATTCATCTACCCATTAAAATTAACTGATAAGCCCCAAATCAATAATCGAGGCACTTTTCTGGTTACTCACAGATAAGCACAGAGCTGAGAAAAACCTGAATTGCCTGATATGCACATTCCCAGCTGAGATGAACAATGCAATACTCTGCCTTTGTCTTTTAGCTCTCACACTGTAACAAGTGTCTTTTTCATAGTCTAGTTTACTGCCATGGGTTTTTTTCTGCTTTTTTGTGCTTTTGGTTGGTGTTTCCACTATTTAAAGTGACCCACAAGTATAGTGCGGAGGTGCTCTCTGGTGTTCTTACATGCAAAAAGGCAGTGATGTCTCTTTCAGAGAAAATAAATGTGTTAGGTAGACTTTGTTCAGGCATGAGTTATACTGCTGTTGGCTGTGAGTTCAATGTTAAGGAATCAATCACATATAGTGAATAAGACATCTTCAAACAGAATAAAATCAGTTAATGAAAATGTGACCATAGGGCTGCAGGACCTTAACCCTGCATCTTCTCTTGGAACAATGGTAGAGCATTTGCTAATTCAGTGTTTGCAGTGACATTACAGAACATTATTACCACGAATAATGAGAATTACTCTACTTACATATTCATTTAATTAAAGAGTAACCTCCCTCACCCCCTACGATGCTAATCCTCTATAATTTCAAGCTGAAGAAGCAAATAAAACATTTTATCCTTGCTATATTCAAGAAGACGCCTTCAAAAAAAAAAAGATGATGCCGTCAGTCTCTTAAGCTCTATTAAAACAACACCCACAAGTGTCTGACCTGACTTACAGATATTATGAAAAACCACTACATACAAAAATATCCACCTCAGCATTCAACTTTCTTGGAACTAAGTAACACCAAAGAGTATTTTCTAAACTATTTCTTTCTTGGTTAGTACTCACCTGCTTTGTCACTGACCGCACATCCCCAGGTCCTGCGCTTCACTTTACATGCTGATAGTGTGGTATCACTTAACTACCTGCCTCATGAAAAATACTCTTCATGTCTAATATTTGTTCCATTAAACAGACCCAATTTAAAAAGCTCATTCTGTAGAATCATAAAACTAGAATATTTCATCCTAGATCAGGAAGATTCTCTATTTCTTAATGTTTGTGTATGCTATCAAATAGCATATTTACAGTCAAAGTGATAATTAACAAAGATTAAAAACTAATCCCTCTAAACTAACCTAAGACCGATCATTTTAAATAACCCTTAAAAAAATATGTATGCATATAATTAAAAAACAATCAACAGTGTTCCCTAAATGGCGGTGCTAACTGTGATAAAAAAGGTGACTTTTGAAGAAAAATAATGGCCTGGTCTGCTGTTGGGATACCAATGCTTAAACTCTTCATATTTACCTTCTTCAAAGCTTTTACTAAATCTGCATAATCGCCTGCTTCCAGTTTGGGGTTTTTCACTAGTACTTCTACAGCTTCCAGGGCTTCTTTTCTTTCTTGCCATTTTTTTGCCTCCTACAAGACACAGTATGAGTCACTTGGAGAACAGAAAATAAGAAAGCAAAACAAAAGTCTATTTCTTGTGTGCTACTAATTCAAAGGTATCTATTTTTTTGTTTTTTAGAAACTTTCTAAAGCTAGTTAGAAATCAACATTACAAAACAATGTAGCCAAGCAGAATTAAATTAAAGTTAAATTCATGTGGATAACATTTTGTTCGTATGTAAAAAGTATTTTTGTAACATCTCATAATCCTAATGTTCTACAATAAATAAGCAGGATGAAACACCAGATTGTTCTTCTCATTTTCTAGGTAAATTTTGAGCAAGTGTTAAACAGAAAACACTAATAGAAAGCATTTCTAGCATATCTCACAGTAGCACATCTACAGGGGAGAGGACTTTCTACACTGATAACATTAGAAACACCAGACAAGAACAAACATATAACCAACAACCAATACTGTTCTAATTCTGGATATTAGTTTTCCAGATTGTAGGTACAGTGTTGTTTTTTTGTTTGCTTTGTGGTCATAAAGTAGAAAATGCTTCACTAGAATTTGAATTCGAATATTCACTGTTGGAAAGAACTAGGGATACAAAGATGACAAATGCATCACCTTGGAGGTAATTATAATTCACTTCAATTTATCAAATATGTATTTGTTAATCAGAAGATAACAGAATACTCAAGGAGCTGATAGTAGAGGTAGATCTTCAATAAATAACTATCAGGTCATGACCACTGGGAAAGGAGAAGTACAAGCTGCTTTGGAATAGAAAAGGATTTAACTCAGTTTTGGTTATCAGGTAAGACCTCCTCCCAAAAGTGATGCTTAAGGTGGGATCTGGATGATGAAGAGATATTATGGGGTAAATGGGGAGGGGGCGGGGAAGAGTGTTATAGGCAGAAAGAACAGCATATGTCAAAGCCCAGAGTTTAGGGTGGAAAAAAAGTCTGGTGCATTTGATACCAGGAGAAATTCAGTATGACTGGAGCATGGGAAGTGACAGCAATTAGAGATGTGGCTGGAAGGTACATGGAGGCCTCAAAGGTACCATAGATTGCCTCAATGACTACAGTATGATTTCAAACATCATCTTAAAACCCATGGAAGCCATTGAAAGATTTTAATGAGGCAATAATATAGAAAGATTTCCATTATCAGAATGAAAATGACACCTCTAATTTTATTGTGAAATATAATGGGAAGGAGGCAAAAGCAGACAGGGAGTCTTGTGGAAGATACTGCAGGCATATATGGCAAGAGCTGATGGTAATGGTTGGGACAAGACTTTCTCAATTGGGGATAATTTTGACTCTTGGGATATGCTTGGCAAAGTCTGGAGATATTTTTGATTGTCATGACTTGGAGGAATGGTATTATTAACATCTGATTGATAAAGGTCAGAGATGCTGCTAAACGTCCCACAGTGTACAGACAATCCCCCAAACAAATATCTGGCCAAGAAATGTCAACAGTGTCAAGGTCAAGAAACCCTGGGGAAGGGGGAAAAAAAAAAGCAGTAACTCTTGGGTAGAGAAAGAAACCCTGGGGATGGAGAAAAGAGAATGAATTTGAGATATATTTAAAGGTAAGACCAGACAGAAAATGAGGAAAAGTTAAAAGTCAAGAATAATGTTTGGGTTTCTGGCAAGATGTGAAAAAACGGACTAACGTAGGCACTTATTCAAACTAGTATGGGAACAAAGAAGAAACCACTGACTCATTCTAATAGGGAAGATATGGTGGAAGAGGGTGCACCAGGAAGAGGGCTCAGCAGAGCATTCTCCAACAATATTCAAGTAACTATTAAACATGAAATAAATTAAAGAAGTTTACCATTACTTACAATTTTGTCATAAAAGTCTTTGGGAAGCTTGGAAAGAATTTCTACTGCTTCCAAAAGCTCATAAGCATCTATCTGTGGGACCTCATCACCATCATCACCACCTTCCAGGAGGAAAACAAAACAAACCTTAAAAATGGATGAAATGGTTTTACTTACCAAACAGTCGTCAGTTGTCCTTTCACACTCCTGATGCAATCTTGCCACAGGAGGGACCAGAATTATTAATCCTACAAACAACTTGTATTGTATCAAATGGCAGTCCTATAAAATTTACCTCGTGAACACAGGTTCCTGTTACAGGGCCAGTCTTGCTAACTTTTTTACATAAACCAGTGCTGATAAGTGGCTTACCTCCCTCAGCATCTCCACCAGCAGACTGTTGCTGTTCCAATTTAGCTTCTAGTTCTTGCTGGGAACGCAGAAACCTAGCTGGTTTAGGAGCACCTGTTGGCAGTTTGACCCACTCCTCTTCTAGTTCTTTCAACTGCAAATATCATAAAATATTTAAAAAACATATCTAGATCCCTGCTATTAGAGAAAATATTTATATTTACTAACGGACCGGAACCCAATTTCTTATTTATGCGGCTCTAATAAGGCAAATCAGAAAAAGATAAACTTAAATTGTGTACATTTTGTAGTAAAAGTCAAACCAACGTATATCGACTACACTGAAGATGTGTGACTAAACAGTTAGAAAAGAATAAAATCCAGTTTTTAAGACACTCTTATTATTTCATGAATTCACATATATTTGCATCAAATAGTATCTCTAAAACCAACTGAAATATAAAAAATAAGTAGAATCCATTCTGTCCAAATGGATATTAAGTCCTACAGTATTATAAAAGGATCTTTTAAACTTTTATAGTTTTGACACTAACATACTGGTATCACATAATACACAGTATTTAACTTGAGTGGACAAAAGTAACAGCAGAAACAGGTATGTTTGGAAAAAAACAGATTTCAAAGTAAAGAATGAAAAATAATTATTTGTAAGGATAGAATATCAACAACAATGACAGGAAGGAGCTATCTCCATATCAACCTTATATAAAGGCAACGAGAAAACGTAGTGCCTTACCTGGACAGGGTTTATGTTTTGTAACGGGGGTCTCAGAGCATCTCGAATCCATCTATAAATCTCTACAGCAATTAATTTGGCTTCATCTCGAACAGCCTTCTCTCGAGATTCAAAGAGTTTTGGCAACACTTTGATAATTGGCTTCAGTAAGATGATTTTGGAACCAAATTCACTGGAATTAAAAATTGGGGGGAAAAAACCTGTCACCATGCACTATGCTTGGGTAAAATATTAACTTGAATCCACTCAAACTCAGTTTTATATCTGTATACAACAGAGACATATATAGGTCAAGTTTTTTTCAGGGAAGAAGAAAAAAGGAACTTATAACAACATCTGTATTTAGATGCCATTCTTCCAAGAATATTACTTAATGTCCAGAGTCCAAAATAATACTACCATTTAAAAACTTTCTAGGTAATCAGTCTAGGAATCACTTAAATCTGAAATAGACCAACACTCATGTAACATCTTAAATAGATATGTATGTACATATAAAAGCTTAAAATACAAACAAGTCAATTTATAAATAGTTAAATGAGTGAAATTTATTTTTAATAATCTTTTATTAACTGTTCTATGTAATTACGGGGATTCACTCGGCTTGACAGATCACTAATCCTGGCAGTGCACCTTTCATTCCTGACTTGAAGCTATCACACTATAAATTCAGGCAACTTAAATCTCTCTCTGCTTCAGTTTTCCAGGGAAAACAGCTGCATTCTGGCTTCTTCATTTGGGATCTCTTAATCTTCCTTTACATCATTACTGTTTCATCTGACTTTTGTTTACTTGTTTCACTCTCCTGGACTACTTCTGAAAGATATTTATAAAAACAACAGATGGAGCAGGTCCAAATGGAAAACAGACACCATAACAACACAAAACATATACATAATACTACACAGATTACTCTAGGGGGGATAAAAAAGAGTTTGAGAAGCCCATTTTAGGGGCCACAGAACGTTTTTGGTCTCCTAAAGCTAACATAGACAGCTTGAGGAAGCTCTGGAACCAAGGACTAAACAGTTTGGCCCTAAGGTTCCATAAAGTCCCAGAGAGCTATCTAGTAGGTCTACTATAGATTCTGAGATGCTTTAGAATAAATACAGAACCATAGAGGGATGGGAATAAACAACAACACCTATTAGGAAAACAGAAGACAGCATACCTAACTTGTTTTTTTTTTCTACCTTTATTCTCCCAGTCAGCTTAAAAATGAAATAGCCACAGTTTACAGAATTCCAGATTAGAAACTTTTAATTTTAAGGTAGAATATAGTATGATATATATATATTTATTAAGAAACCAATTACTAAGGATAGAACAGATCATTAGGACAAACACAATCTGACTTCCCTGGTGGCTCAGACGGTAAAGTGTCCACCTACACTGTGGAGACCCAGGTTCAATCCCTGGGTCAGGAAGATCTCTTGGAGAAGGAAATGGCAACTCACTCCAGTATTCTTGCCTGGAAAATCCCATGGATGGAGGAGCCTGGTGGGCTACAGTCCATGGGATCACAAAGAGTTGTGTCCAGTTCACTCAATCTTGACAATGTATCAAGTCACTAAATTTCTAAAATGATAGTGTATCTATGACACTATAATAGGTTAGGAATGAGGAAAATTTTATCACAAAAGAATCTAAGTAAAAGCCAAATTTTATGAAAGAACATTACGAAAGAAGTGAAAGACAAAGTTTACAGACTTACAAATTGAAGACAGCTTAACAAATTTAAGAATTTTGATACTTTCATGTAAGATAAACACCAAAGGAAGCATATTCTGCAAGAAATAGGTCATATACAAAATCAAAAGAGAACTGAATTGGGAAGATCTTCACATCCACAGGTCACACATTTAGGATTTCACTACAGCTGCTTTCTGAAGTATCACATGTGGAAGTATTGGGGACAGGATATCAGATGAGGACTGCCAGATAAGAACAAACTAGTGGTTTGTTTAATTCAGATTTTCATAGAAAATTACAGCCACTTGCTCCTGAAAGAGATCCCATTCATGAAAAACTTCACTGTCAAACAACATGAAATCCTAGGGTTGAAAATAACTTATTACATAAAAGTTATTTTCTATTTCTGTTGCTATGCCTCAGTTTAAAAGTGTACGGTATTTCCTTCTATTTTATTTTAAAAAGCACATAAACGAAGGTTTGCTTTAGCCAACAACTATGTCTTTAGACAGCATTTCAAAGTACATACATTTATGCTTGAGGATAAGAGAAAAAGAGCTGTTAAATACCCTGAGGAGTGCTTTTCCAGGAAAAAGTCAATTCATAATCTTAAAACAGGTCAGAAATATCCCCCATTCATCTTCCTTAGAAAGAGATTTAGATAAAATAACTATGCAACACACTTAAAGGCTAATATTACTGAATACAAAGTATCAAGCCTAAAGAATGGCTCTGGTTTTTCCAGGTCACTTTTCTGGTTAGTATGGCCTGCCAAGTCAACCCCAACAGTTTTCATTTCTGTTTAAACCAGGTAGCCAAACTCAATAGAGAGATTCTAGTCAACAGTACTGAAGCAAAAAGAAAAGGTCTTACCTTAAGGCTTTCCTCAGTGTCTCTATACAGGCCACAACGATCTTGGGGTTCTTATTGTCCAGGCCTTTCAGCAGCTCCTCTTGTACAGCTTCTCCTTTCTCAATCTCTATGTACATTAGACAAATCTCAATGCCTAGCTCCTTGGCTTTGGCTTTGGGTTGGTTGAATACTTTACTTACAACACCTGATACAACTTCTCCCGTGGTTCTGTAATATACAGATTATAAACAATAACACCCATGCACATAAAAGCACACTTGAGTGGAAAGAGCTGGAAAGGGTCATGCAAAGTGGGGGAAACAAGTACTTTTTAAAAAAACACTTAGAAATAACGTAAATGAGACTCTAAACATTTATGTTCAAGAACATTAAAAAAAAAAACGTATGCAAACTATTTTAAGACATGTCACAGCAGATCACAGTTTCTATTTATACAGAGAAGAAATTTAAATAAGAAAGCAAAAATCCATTGAAATCTCACTACCCAGAGAAAACTACTTTCAACTTTATGGTATCCATCCTTCTGCTACTGCTGCTAAGTCGCTTCAGTCGTGTCCAACTCTGTGTGATCCCATAGACAGCAGCCCACTGGGCTCCTCTGTCCACGGGATTCTCCAGGCAAGAATACTGGAGTGGGTTGCCATTTCCTTCTCCAAATTTCTATATGCACAGATAAACAGATAGATACACATACATTTTATAAAAATAAGATAACAGAGTTCTTGCTTTTTTGGAAAAATTTTAAAAGTCATTTTAAAAACTTCTTAGGACAGAGAATTTCTTCACAGAAGGAATGGATATGCACCTTTAATAACAAAAGGCTGCTCCTGACTCCTTGGCAAGACTTTACAGTATCTTTATTGCTTTGAGTCTCTTCTAAATTAAATAAAACCTGTACTGCTGGAAATTAGAGAAACTGAGTGGATCTGGATCACACACAGCATTTATCAAAAAGTTTCTAGTATCAGAAGAAAAATTAAATTAAGAAAGCAACTGTCTCACTGATGGCAAGGGAAAGTTGGTGATGCTGGTTAACAAAACTGTCAAATTAATAACTGTCTTTCTAGGTATAAATTTTGAGGTGAGTCAAGTACATATTGGTGTCTTCTTTATCCATACTGGTGTCTTCTTTATCCATGGGTTCCTCATCTGTGGATTCAACTGAATTCAGATCAAAAATTTTTGGAGAAAAAAATTCTGGAAAGTTCCAAAAAGCAGAGCCATGCAGCCAGCAACTACTTATACATCATTTACATTGTAGTTACAATTGTTTACATAGTATTCACACTGTGTCAGGTATTAAGAGTAACCTAGAGATGGAAGATGGGTGTAGGTTATATGTGATATGCAAATATTAGGTCATTTCATGTAAGGGACTTGAACATCTGTAGATTTTGCTATATCCTAAGGCATGGGGGTACGGACTTTTGTCCTGGAAACAATTCCCCTGGAGACACTGAGGGATGGATATACATATTTCTTGTGCAATTAGGTCAAGGGTCCCCATTCTTTTTCAGTATGGAGGACTCCTTTCAATGACATAAAGGCTAGTGTTAGGAAAGTCATGTTTATGAGGTATGGGAGACTGGAGTGACTAGATACATCTATCAACCAATAAGCTGGGAGTTACAGAGGTTGTAACTCACCTCTCCTAAGAGCGAAAAATGCCTCATGACCATAGGGAGAAAGATGTGACTCTGAGATGACACAGCCTGGAACCATTGTAAGAAAAAGATTTTAGTAATGCTTAAATGTTTTCAGTGAAATTCTGATGCCTTTACTAACCACCTCAGTTTCTTCTAAAAATTTTTCCTCTTAGAGTGATTCTCATACAAAAATCTCAGCAGGAGAGAATCACTTGCTCATCAAACCCTAAGGAAAAAACTCAGTATCTGATTTCTAATTTGCTCCTCTCTAAAGATCTCATGTACCATTTAGACTTCTGAGAGCAGATAAAGACAATGAAAAACAAGGGTCAAGGAGCTATGAAAGTTAAGAAATGAATATCCTCTAAAAGTGCCAAGCACAATGATCCATAAAAATACATAATTAATCCATGTAGCACCAGACAGGGGTTTTTACCAGAATAGTTGGAAAGAAGGTACTTACTTTCCTGCTACATGGGCATTTTCAACATAAACAAGTGCAGCTTCTAATCCTTTCAACTGAACCACTGCATTGGAATCCGTCACAAACTTTTTGATCAATCCTAAAAATTTGGACCATTCTGGGCTCTTTTCATCTTTTATTTTCTGGAAGATCTTCAGGGCTTCTTCATACCCACTTAACCTTGCTTTCCAGAGCTAAAAGAAAAGTATTTTGAAACAAAACAAAATTTACTGATATTATCATCTACTATTGGGGCGGGGGGTGACTATCTTATACCAGGTAATTTGAACAAAGGATCCCAGATTAGAAACAAAAACGAAGCTTAAGAAATCCAGATAGTTGATTTTCTTTCTTTTTAAAGATTAGCTAATAAACTTTTTCTTGTGTTTAATATTAAGGATATTCTGCCAAAGCCTTCTAGAATTCATAAACTGGCCACTATAAATGTATCGCACTTTGTATCCAAGTGTTCGTCACTCTTTCTTTGTAACAGGACATTAAAGAGGTAACGATTCAAACATGAGAGAGTTTCCTGCTGAAAGTGTCCAATCTCCAAAGCAGGCTGTTTTTCTGGTTGTATTGTGTAATCATTAGGCAGCTTTATACTACACTATACAGTATAACTGCTGACGAAACAAGCCAATGACAGCGAAATTTGAGCTCCAGAAGAGTCTTACCTTGTGTTCACATTTCTGATCAACCGGCAGTTTCATCCACTCACTGTCATCTCCCATTGTGCTTCCAGTTTCTCCTTAGAATTAAGAGTAATTCCTAGTCAGATAAAAATCAGAATCCATTAACTCTAGCAACGAAGCTCTCTTTTATCAAGCACACACCAACAGAAGAATCTCATTCTTTGGTCAAATGCCCATTTAATTCCATTAATAGAACATTTAAAAAGTAAACAAAAAATCAATAAAAAATCTAAATAAATCTAGAAAGGACAAGATACAATTCTTTAAAAAAGATGTCTATATGTATTTTCCCAAATGAGAACTTCTTAGATCTATGACAAAGCTGGAATAAAACAGAAGAGCTAAACTACTCGGCCTTTTAAGAAAGGCAAGAAAAGAGTTTCAAAGATAAGTCATACTTTTAACACAAAATTCCGTAAGGCAAATAATCAACATGAAAAAAACCTCAATGCTACCTAGCTCTCTACCTAATCCTGGTAAATAAATATGTCTACATAAACTAAAGGAAATCAACCCTGAATATTCACTGAAGGACTGATGCTGAAGCTCCAGTACTTCGGCCATTGATGTGAAGAGCTGGCTCAATAAAAAGACGCTGATGCTGGGAAAGACTGAAGGCTGAGACACTGGGAAAGGAGAAGGGTGTGGCAGAGGATGAGACAGTTGGAGAGCATCACCAACTCAATGGCCATGAAGTTAAGAAAACTCCAGGAGGCAGTGGAGGACAGAGGGGTCTGGAGTGCTCCAGTCCCTGGGACAGCAAAGAGTCGGACATGACTTACTGACAGAACAACAACAAAAAAATATAAACTAGCAGAAAATTAAATCCCCCAATAAACTAATTCTCCATAAACATTAAATCATTTTTTAGTGAGGTTTATAGTCAACATTCCTTTAACAATTTTATGCTATTCATTTAGATAATATAGCTGTAGAAAATCTCCAAAATACAGAAAATACATAAAGAAGGAAAGTATTAAAACACAATTTCACACCAATTAGTAACCATGATGACACTGAAATGTATCCACTTGAATCTTTCTAGATTTCTTTCAATGTACATGCAGTGTATAAATTATATGAAAAAGGGCTAATCTTCTTGTAATTTTTTTCTTACACGGTCACACACATTTCCTCATATTTGAGAACATGATGTTTAAAGGTTGCATTGCACTTTATGTGTGTGTGTGTGTTAGCCGCTCAGACATGTCCAACTCTTTGCGACCCCAGGGACTGTAGCCCACCAGGCTTTGCTGTCCATGGAATTCTACAGGCAAGAATACTGGAGTGGATCGCCATTCCCTTCTCCAGATGAACTTCCCAACCCAGGTATCGAACCCTGGTCTTCTGCCTCACAGGCAGATTCTTTACCGTTTGAGCTAAAGTCTAAATGCATTGCATTTTATGAATGTACCATAATTACCAATTCTAACAGTGGACATTTAAATTGTCTCAAATTTTTCATTATTATAAATGACACAAAAGAGATCTTATCTCTCTGTCCTCAGGCCACGTCTGACATAAAATATGTCTTCAATCAATATGTATTTAATGAATATATGCCTTGATACGTCTGCTATGAGTCAGGCACTGTGAAAAGTAGTTTTTAAAATTGTGGATTCATTATACTAACAACAACTATGCCAAAGAAAAATATTCTTCCCACTTTTACACACTAGGTTCATAAAGATTCAATAATTTGCCAAAAACAACAAAACTGGCAGGCAGTAGCTCACACTAAGATTCTTCCTTTACAACTTGTTGCCTCCCATTTAAATGTAGGGAATATCCCAGGAAAAAAATATTAGTGATTGAATTGTAAAAGTTTATTAGAGTAAATGAAACTTTCATTAAGACGTCTCTTCAAAATCCCCAAGACTCTGTGAAACAACAGCACTGTGTTTTAGAGTAGGAGTCAGAGAATCTTTGAGAAGGCTAATAAAACAACAGTGAGACAATACAAGAGTTTGGGGAACAGTATGATGTTATTTAACTTGAAAATGCACATTCTCTACTATCTGGCAACTCCATTGCTAGGTACACACCCTAGAAACTGATGCCAACTGCACCAGAAGACCTGTATAAGGACATTTACAGCAATGTTGGCTATAAAAGTCAAATGTTGAAAACACCTTACAAATTCATCAGTAAGAGAATGAAGAGTGGTATATTCGCTGGGTATAATATTACACAGCAACTAAAAGAGCTGCAAGTGCTGAAAGCAGCTACTCCAACAAGTACATGAACATGCCAAAAGTTAGCCCAAATGTCCACTGGTGGATGAATAAACAAACCGATACGTACACACAATGGACCGTTACTCAGCTATTGGTGAGAATGAAGTACTTACTGATACATGTTACAACATGGACGAACGTCACACACACGATGCTGAGTAAAGGAAGCCAAACATGAAAGGTCTGATATCACACGATTCCATACGTAGGAAATATCCAGCCAGAATGTATCAATCCATAGAGACAGATTCAGATTAGTGGTTGCCAGGGGTTGCGGACAGAGGAAGAATGGGAAGAAATTGCTTAATGGATAAGTAGTTTTACTGTGATGTGATGGAAATGTTACTGTTTGGAGACTAGACAGAGATGGTGGTTGCACAACATTATGAATGTGCAAAATACCATTGACTTGTTCACTTAAAATGGTTGATTTTATGTTTCATAAATTTCACATCAATAAAAAAATTTTTTTAAGTTCCCAGGTGATTCTAACACGCAACCCTGGGTTAAAAACCTCTAATGTTATCTTCTTTGGCACAAGTTTGAGCTGCAAAAGCAATCTTTCCTATCTGACTGATTTTCAAAGAGAAACAGTCAATGAGAGCTTTTAAAGCGTTTTCCAACCAAGAGAATGTGAACAACATTCAGTTGTTGGTATTCTGTCAGTTCACCGCAATACTTTCTTTTTTTCTTGTCGGTTCCTTTTTGAAACATGAAGAAAAGGTGACTGAACCTAACGGCACCATGTAAACAGTGCTGTCACTGTGCTAAGGTTCTGAAGTGGCTTCTACTACTTTGTAGCCTCAGTTTAAGAAAACTATTGGCTTATGATTTTGTTGCTTTCCATTCAAAGGCAAGGCTTGGTTCGTACCAAAACCTTCCCGGGCACTGAAATAATGGATACGGTATTTTGTGTATTCATGTGACACTGAAGACTCCTGCTCTGTCTTTATCTTTTCCCAGATTAATATACTAAGAAAAAAAGGACTTCACTAATTTTTCTCCATAATTAATGTAAAAATTAATTTTAGAATATATCTTTTTATATATCTAAGAAAATGTATATAATATATGTTAGGAGGAATTACAATAAAATTGATATACTGACCTACCATCCAATTAAAAATCAGAACTCTACCAATATTATTGCACCAGCGCAACTTTTTCCTACCCCATCCTTCTTCCCAAAAAAGTACTTTCCCAAAGAAGTTTGCTTGGTTCTCTGCTGTGGTCAGTCACATATTCCTAAACAAAATTAACTGTGCTTGCTTGTGAGCCTTAGAAAATGTTATACTATTGTATAACTTACCTTTTTCATTCAATGTTTCATTTGTAAAATTCACCCATGTGGTACTATAGTTTAAATCTACTAAAATTGTGGTCAAAAAGACTTATACTGGTACTAAACCTTATCATTCCAAGATAAGTATAGAAACAGAGGTAAGTGTTTAGAAACTGCCATAGTATCTATTCTAACTTCTTTTATTATGGTGGTCTGAGGAACTGAAAAATGTTGAGTGAGGCTAATGTATAAAATACAACGAGAAAAGTAAGGGAGGACAGAGAGTAAGGCTGGAAGGTAGTCTAGATCAGACCCTGGAAGGTCCTGTAAGTGATGTTAAGAAATTTGGACTTTATTCCAAAGGCAGGAGACTTTGACTGAAGGACTGTAAACAGGAAAATTTCATAAGGTATCAAATTTGCATTTTTCAAACTATATAATGTAAATATAAAAGCAATATGAAGAATGTCTTAGAAGGCAGTAACAACAGAGGGAAAACAGAAAACTAATCTAAATGAAGGATGATGATAACTTGGAACTAACAACAGTAGCAACTCAAGTAGAGAAAAGGGAACGGCTTTTAGAGACATAAAGAATGTCAAGGACTACCTTTATTGAGTGCCTGTAGGAGACTGAGATCAGGATAAAGATGAAGCTTTGGACAAGCTGTGTTTGAGATGTACATTAGACAAGGGTAGATGTGGAAAGCAGTTGGAGATTCAAGCCTGGTGCTCAAGAGAGAGAACTGGTCTGGAGATAAAAATTTAGTTAGGAGTTATCTGTGTGGCTCAAACGGTAAAGAATCTGCTGCAGTGTGGGGGACCTGGGTTCGATCCCTGGGTCGGGAAGATCCCTTGGAGAAGGGAATGGCTACCCACTCTAGTATTCTGGCCTGGAGAATTCCATGGACAGAGGAGCCTGGCAGGCTACAGTCCATGGGATCACAAAGAGTTGGACAGGACTGAGTAACTAACATACACAAGGGGTGGATGAATAGTACTGAGGAAGAGTGTATAATGAGAAGAGCCCCAGGTTAGAGTTTAGATGTTTCCAGTTTAGAAACCAGAATCTATAGGACCTTAGTCCACCATGTATAGTGTTGGATATATAAAATGATCAGTTAATGTCTGCTGGGGGGAAAAAACAAAACAAAACACAATAATCCAAAATGGGGTAAACAGTCTTATCAAATTTGAGTTTTTGTTACTTGAGGGAAAATTTGTTACTTTCAATTTCTACCTGTAAATCTAAATTTAAAAAAAGGAAAAGGAATTCTGTATCTTCAAAATCACCACTAACTTAAGGTTGAGACCTTAGGCAAGTTACTTACCCAAACGTACACTGCCTCAGCATGCTTGTGTGTGAAGTGGGAATAACAGCACACACCTCAGAGGATTGTGTGGATTAAATGAGTCAGTACATGTAAAGCTGTTACACTAGATATTTGGCTCAATAAATGCTAGCAATTTACTATCATTATCAGTATTTGGCATTCCAAATTTGAAAATATTTATCTCATTTCTAAATTACAGTTGACTTTATTTTGGAATTGTATATAAAAGAGCAAGTCTACAAGCACCTTAGAATATTGCTTAATGCATAAGATACATGATTATATTAAATCTGTCATGTTGAAATACAGTATTAATATCAAAGTATTTTGAAATATGAGTATATGGGTTTCTACATTAATACATTAAATAAAATACAGCAGCATATTAATAACATAATTCTGAAGTTATGATGAATAAAAATATTTTTATATATGACTACAGATATGATTTCTATTGGTGACAGAGGTGTATGTTCTAATATTACTGTAGTTTACTGTCTACATTATTAACTGAAGAAAATGTCAAAATTTCAGTTAAAAGGTTACTGAAAATAAGATGTAATTATTTTTCCATATAAATGTACAGAGTCCCTGAATTCTAACACAGGTTAAAATCTGTTAGTCTACAACCTTTCAAATTCTATGATCAAAGACTTTAGGGCACTGCTTACCCTCATCTCAAAGTCTCTTGTTAAAATAACAGCTAACACCCATCCAATACTTAAGTGGCACTTTATCTTTTACAGGTATTTTTATAATCATTCATCTTCTATGTATTTCATAATGTAAATGCAAGTATACTATCTGATTTGGGTTTATTTTCTTTCTTTTTTTATATTATTTTTAGTTATGTGGCTCTTTCTTACTAAACTGTTAAGATACTCTTGAGCAAAAGCTTTTTGTCTTATTAATCTCTATCCCCACAAGGTTCAAATAAATAAATAAAGCATCATTATCCTCTTTTTTCAGGTTTATTTTCTTTCTTTTTTAAATATTATTCTTAGTTAACTCTTTCTGACTCAACCATAAGATTCTCTTGAGCAAAAGCTTTTTGTCTCATTAATCTCTCTTTTCACGAGGCTCAAATAAATAAATAAAGCATCTTTATCCTCTTTCTATACCTGGAGGGAAAAGAGGTTCAGTGTCCCACCAAAGGCCATCTGGGTGGAGGAGAATAGTCTAGAGGAGACTTCTTAGTTTGGTGAATTTTCCAGGACTTATGGTTTCTATATGATCTACAGTGAAATCTATTCACCCTGTATCTGTTCAAACAGTATAAATAATAAGAGTTATTTTGGTGCTTACCTAACTCAATAAAAATATAAACAGCAAATAGGAGTATATGTGAAAGATAAGTTTATTTGCCTCCAAAGGACTTAAGGTAATTTAGAGAAATTTAAAATACAGTTAGTTGGTAAAGGGGAATCATCCCTGATCAGCAGTTGCCAAATAATCAAGCTAACTATCTAGCTGGGTCTCAGATACTGTTCACTTGTGTTTGCATAAGAAATAACTACAGTTTTAATTATAATTTGGGGTTATTCACAATACTTATTCCACTGAGTATTGACTCTACCAGTTGAAAAAGAAAATCTTTCCTTGAAATTGATCAAAAAAACAAGAATAGTAGACTATAATCTACAGTTCATACTAGTTTCAAATTTATAACTACAATTCTAGAATGTTTGTGGGAGGGTAGGAAAAAGGTCATTAAAGTGGCCACTTGTTTTAAACTTTGCCTCTATCTGCACATTTTAACTAACCATTATCAGACAGGCCTTAGGAACATTCAGAACATATTCAGGAAGTAATGCAGGGGACCCTCAGAGTTCATAAAATGACATATGTATAAAATAGACCAATAATTTCATGAAAAGTCACACAAGCTAAAAGCCTGAATGATCTCTTCCGAGAAATGTAGTGCTATTTTCAAAACACACAGCAAATAAAACCAAATTAACCTTCATAATAGCTAAGAGTGGAAACCACCCAAATCTCTATCCACTGATAAACAGATAAATAAAATGTGATAAATCACAGAATAGAATATGATTCAATGATAAAAATGAGGTACTATAAAGAATCCCTAAAACTCAAAAACAGGCAAACAACGTGATTAAAAAGTGGGCAAAGAACTTGATTAGACACCTGTCCAAAGAAGACAGACAAAAGGCTAATAAGCACACGAGAAGAAGTTCAATACTACTGAACATTCAGTTCAGTTCAGTTGCTCAGTCGTGTCCTACTCTTTGCGACCCCATGAAACGCAGCACGCCAGGCCTCCCTGTCCAGCACCAACTCCCAGAGTTCACCCAAACTCATGTGCATAGAGTCGGTGATGCCATCCAGCCATCTCATCCTCTGTCGTCCCCT